>NC_029775.3:93721084-93749046 GCF_000817695.3 Arachis duranensis | reverse complement strand
TGTATCTGGTGGTAATACTGGAAAACAAAATGCTTAGGGCCACGGCCAAGACTCAATAAGTAGCTGTGTTCAAGAATCAACATGCTAAAATAGGAGAGTCAATAATACTATCTGAATTCTGAGTTCCTATGGATGCCAACCATTCTGAATTTCAAAGGATAAAGTGAGATGCCAAAACTGTTCAGAAGCAAAAAGCTACAAGCCCCGGTCATCTAATAAGAATCTGAGCTTCACTTAAAACTCTGAGATATTATTGCTTCTTGATTTCTTTTAATTCTATTTTATTCATCTAGTTACTTGAGGACAAGCAACAGTTTAAGTTTGGTGTTGTGATGAGCGGATATTTTATACGCTTTTTGGGGCTAATTTCATGTAGATTTTAGTATGTTTTAATTAGTTTTTAGTAGAATATTATTAGTTTTTAGGCAAAAATTATATTTCTGGACTTTACTATGAGTTCGTGTGTTTTTCTATGATTTCAGATATTTTCTGGCTGAAATTGAGGGAGTTGAGCAAAAATCTGAGTTAGGCTGACAAAAGGACTGCTGATGCTGTTGGATCCTGACCTCCCTGCACTCGGAATAGATTTTTTGGAGCTAAAGGAATCCAATTGGCGCGCTCTCAATGGCGTTGGAAAGTAGACATCCAGGGCTTTCCAGCAATATATAATAGTCCATACTTTGCGTGAAGATAGACGACGTAACTATGCTGCTGTCTGGAGTTAAACGCCAGAAACACGTCATGATCCGGAGTTGAACGCCCAAAACACGTTATAACTTGGAGTTCAACTCCAAGAAAGGCCTTAACTCGTGGATAGCTTTAGTCTCAGCCCCAGCACACACCAAGTGGGCCCCAGAAGTGGATTTCTGCACCAATTATCTTAGTTACTCATATTCTGTAAACCTAGGTTACTAGTTTACTATTTAAACAACTTTTAGAGATTTATCTTGTACCTCATGACATTTTTTAGATCTGAATTATATGCACTTTGACGGCATGAGTCTCTAAACTCCATTGTTGGGGGTGGGGAGCTCTGCAGCGTCTCAATGAATTAATACAATTACTTTTGTTTTTCATTCAAACACGCTTGTTCTTATCTAAGATGTTCATTCGCGCTTAATTATGGAGAAGGTGATGATCCGTGACACTCATCACCTTCCTCAATCCATGAACGTGTGCCTGACAACCACCTCCGTTCTACATCAGATTGAATGAGCTTCTCTTAGATTCTTTAATCAGAATCTTCGTGGTATAAGCTAGATTGATGGCGGCATTCATGAGAATCCGGAAAGTCTAAACCTTGTCCGTGGTATTCCGACAACGGTGACACCCTACATAGAGCTTGCCATGGAAGGGACCTTGCGTGTGGGAAAAGGATTTCAAGGAAAAGTTGAGATTCAGAGGACAAAGCATCTCCAAAACTCCAACATATTCTCCATTAATAAAGTAACAATTTCTTATTCCAAATACTTTGACTTCTTACAATTAAATCCAAATAACCTTATTGATATCCTGACTAAGATTAATAAAATAAACATAGCTTGCTTCAAACCAATAATCTCTGTGGGATCGACCCTTACTCACGTAAGGTATTACTTGGACGACCCAGTGCACTTGCTGGTCAGTTGTGCGGATTGCAAAGAGTGTGATTGCAAATTCGTGCACCACTTTGCCACGCTGAAACTGATCATGAATGTTCTTTCTGAAGCCTCCTTGCCCTTGAGGCGTATATCCTCCTCTCTTGAAGCTTTGACCCCTCGGATGGAAATATTTGCCACGTCCCTTACTAGTATTTCCTCCGTGAGTGTCCTTGGACGCAGCTATCGTCTTGGCATACTTCTCAACCACCCTCGCCTTGTTCACCAAATCAGAAAAAGTGCGAATCTCCATAGGAGCCATAGCAGTCATTATGTTGTCCTTCAACCCCCTCTGGTATTTGATACACTCCCAGCTCTCATAGGTCTCCGGGGCACCCTGAAACATCTTAGAGAACCTACAAAGCTCCTCAAACTTGCCAGTATAATCTGCCACCGACAAGGAACCTTGCATCAGCTACATCAGTTCTATCTCCTTTACTTCTCTTGCAGACTCAGGAAAGTATTTCTTGTAAAAGGCAGTTTAAAATATATCCCATGGAACGTCGGCGTTCTGAAGCTGGAGTAAGCGGCACTCTGCTTGGCACCAGTGCTAGGCCTCTCCCGCAAGCTGATAATCGAAAAACCCGACATATTGATTATTTGGAACATGCTGCACTTGTAAAGCACGCTCCATGGCCTGGAACCAGTTGTCCACTTCGGTAGGAGTAGTTGATCCTCGGAAAATTGGTAGATGAACCTTGAGAAACGTCACCAAGGTCATCAGAACACCTCCCGTGTTATCGTCGTTTCTATCAGCATTATCATTAGCATTTTCTTCGCTATTACCATTTTCGTTTTCGGCCGGTTGGCCTAACCTCTGCACAGCTTGCAGAGTCGCAGCAGCATTAGCCTCCACAATGTTCGCTAAATTGGCCATTTCCGCCATAAATTCGTCATGGTTGTCAGTCGGTTGTTCATTCCTACTTTCTCATGAACGTGCTCGACCTCGTTCGCGAGTGGCCATTAGGGTTCCTGTCTACCCCAAACAATTTATATCAAGGTGATCAGTCTCAATATCAAAAGCCTAGTGCTTCAATCACCCTAAACATGCACTCACAAATAATTATGCTATGCATATATAAAGTAGATAACCTAATAGCATCAAAGAAAAAGACACACAGAGTATGCAATGAAGCACAGTCGGTCCATCCCTCAGGCTCATGAGGACGAACTGCTCTGATACCACTAAATGTAACACCCTAATTAGCCTAAGCTTTATCTCGCGTCATAAAGCAAAGGTTAATCAAAGGTTACGATAGTTCTAAGCTCATACATATATTATATAGAAAGAATTAATATAATCTATAAGCCTGATGAAGAATATAGCTCAAAAACAGGAGTTAAAAAGCGCAAAACGTACTAACAAAACTACTAACTTAAATCACAAGAAATAGATACAATATTACAAAATATCATAGTATAATATCATAAGAATCTAGCCACGGCTCATGGAGTTTAAGCTAGCTAGCTATATATACAGATAATACAGAAGTCTAATAGTAAAAAGAACTTATACAAGTTTTGTTCTCTCAAATACAAGCCTCTAGGAAAAAACAAAACACAAAAGTGAGAGATATCTACAAAATAAATCAAAAAGACTAGAAAAGGTATCCGAATCCTCCGCTTCTGTCACCATCCAAGCAACTCACCGAGGTTGGTTGCGACCTGCATTTGAAAAACACAACAGAAATATGGTATGAGAACCGGAGGTTCTCAGTATGGTAACAATGCCCAGTGATGTAGGATATAAGACCCCGGAATGCCAAAGACAATCCTAGACTTCATTTTCATCACAAGATTCAACTTAAGGCATAACAAAAACAAATAAGCATAATATATGAATCTTAACATAAATAAACAGGGTACTCTATCTTAGGAATTTCTACTCTATCCAAACACCACTGTCCCACAGCCTTCACCAACCTATTCTCTATGCGATCACATCGCCACCGCCTTCCGAACCTCTTCAATCCTAGTAGAAAACACAGATAATTTCCATGCAAGTAAAACACAATTAGAAGCATATAAGGCAAGTAATTCAAGTAAGCAAATAGGCATGTTATACAAATAGGCATACAATTACTAGTCGACAAAGCAAACAAACAGATAGAAGATGCACATGATGAATGCCTGCCCTATTGGCTGTGATATCACATTGTCGGTTCAACTGCCAACCCGACACATCTCCATGGATTTGTCGCCCCATTGGAATCATCATATGGGAACCCCTGAGATATAGTGCTCGGATCACTATCCAGGGTTTAGCGCCTGCATGCTCTATTGATCTGAAGGGATGCGAGCGGGATACTCTTGCCACGGACCTCACATCTCAACGCAAGCGAGACGAACCACTGTCTTTATGCTGCCGTTGCTCCCTCGACAGGCGGGATCCAACCGCCGTCCCTGTCGGACGCATAGTGTCTCATAATCTTAATATAAAACAATAGTTCAGTGGTTTTTCAGAAAACATTTTCAATACATCAGTGATTCCTCATCACACATTCGAGTCCTCGACTCATCTCAACCACTGCCAGTTCACATACGCCTTCCGAGTCCTCGACTCATTTCAACTACTGTCAATTCACATTTTCATTCCAAACTCAACAGTTCCTCAATTTTCATCTCATACATCAAACCATCTTCAGTACACCAGAAATTTAATCCTCCGTTTTCTAATTGTTTCCAAATAATGTCATCTAAAATCCTTAAGTTCTTTCCCATATTTTAAACGTCCAAAAATAGTACCAAGAGTCTTAAAATGGTGTTATAGAAGCTTACAATCTTGTTGGGAAGCTGGAATAGTTGAAAACAAAGTTAAAATTTGAGAAACAGTGCGTGTGCGTACGCACAGGGGTGTGCGCGCGCACGCCCAGGAGAAGTTTTAAAACGTGTGCGTACGCATAGAGGTATGCGTACGTACAGCTACCAAAATTCACAATGTCTATTCTCTCGCACAACCTATGCTAGCGCCCTCAACAGACTGGCCTTCCCAACGTGTGCGTGTGTACAGAGCTGTGCGTACGCATAGGTTGAATTTTGTCATTGGGTATGTGCGCGCACAAGCTGTGCTAGCGCTGTAAACAGATTGCCTGTATCTGCGTATGCTACGCACAGGTTAAAATTTTTGCAGAGGTGTGCGTGTGCACAAGGCTGTGCATGCGCACATACCAGAAATCACAAAATTCTGCAACTTTGTAGAATTTCAGATTTTCAACACCAACTTTGAATGATCATATCTTCCTCTACAAAATTCCAAATTTTACAAACTTTATATCGATTTAAAGGGTTTTCAATGAACTTTAATTCTAAATAATTTTCAACTAATTTTGAAAATTGAGGAAAAATTTATGATCAGACAAAGTTCACAAAAAATATTTTTACCAAATTTTCACCTGTACTCAATTTACCAAATTCTCAGCTCCATCCAACTAGATCAATACCACACTTCTATTTACAGCACAAATTGCTCTCTTGGGTCAAAATTCACCATTTATACCACTTTACCATCAACACCAAATGTGTAATACCACAATCAATTCCCATTCCACTTTTCCAACCACATTACCAAATTATCAACATTAGTATCACATATTTCAACACAATTCATTTCTCAACTTCACAAATCATTCATCCTCATTATATCGTTATCAATCATCATGATCGAACTCAACAATCATCAATTCATCATAAATCATCATATACCATCATTCAACAACTCAACAACCAGTTAAATCCAAACATATCCTATGGGTCACTAGCCTAAGTGTCCATGAATATTATATACTACATAGAGGAAACCGAAACTATACTAGCCCAATCTGCTACCTCCCGCAGCAACAACGATAATGCATCCATGTACCACTCATACCCAGCCTTGCTTGGACTATAAGTAGCATTTATGAGATATCTTTTTTCCTTAGCAGACTTAAAATGAGATATGAAGTTCGCTGCCATGTGCCGGACATAATAAGCATGAAATGCTCTAGGAAGATGCCATCCAATGTATGTCCTCAGCTCTCAATGCATCTTTAATCGCTTGAGATCTATCAAAAATAATCAACAGGCCTTCCTGTGTGGTGATGTGTCACCTCAGATTGGTAAGAAAGGAAGACGATGATTCCATCGTCTCAGACTCAACAATTACAAAGGCTATAGGAAGGATATTGCTATTACCATCTTGTGCCACTACAATAAGCAAAACACCACTGTATTTTCCATAGAGATGCGTACTATTGATGGAGACGAATGGCCTGCAATTCTTGAAAGCCTTAATGCAATGAGACAAGGCCCAAAATACCTTGCCAAACATGCTACAATCACACACCATGAGGTGCCCATCATAGTACGGTACAACACTGATCTCACACATCGTTCCAAGACAACAACTCTGCAGGGCTTGTAGCAACCTTAGCACCTTATTGTACGACTCCTCCCAGTCACCTTATATCTCTAGAATTGCCTTTTGCTTTTCCATCCAGAACTTTCTAGACACAGGATCGATGTGATAGCTTTGCCTAACCACACCTTGTAGGACAGAGATACTGATAGAGAGATTGGATTGTATCAAAAGGAGGATGACACGGTAGATGAGACTATTGTCTAACTGCCGACAGTCTTGCAATATAGTGGGTGCTAAACATGTGTGCGCTCCTCCCACCCTACGTAACTCCCTAGCGAAATAGAATAACAGTTGTTAACAGTTTCAACAAGCATACCACTGACAATTGAGAATATAAAACACAATGGAACTTTAACTTACCAGTATTCGAGATTCTGTCAGAGAGCAACGCAGAGACTCCAAAGGCAGGCTGCTGCATGTTTTCAGCAATGCACATGTACTTTAATCGATTCGACTCTACTACTCAGTATTCAGCACTTCTGCGAATGCTGTAATTCTTCACACCCTGCATTACTACATCTCTATTTTTTGAATTTGTGGCCAACCCTAAACTCCACACCACCGTCTAAGTTGTAATCTTCTTCACCCGTGTTAGAAAATAGATTCTTCTCTTGCATCGCGTCCAGATCCAATATATCGTAGTGATTGGGTACAAATAACAAGGCCAGAATTGGGTACGGGGCAGGCAGAAGATACCTACATAATGCCTCATCCGGGCTCTCCAGTACAAATTCCTCATCATCATCAACCTCGAAGGAACAACTTTCATTGTTATTCGCAACATACTCCTCATCGGAGTCCTCACCGTCGACGTCCATTTCTTTCACTAGACTAGCCACATGAATCAATGGTGATATGAGAGATGGGTCATCTTGGACAAAGTCTGACGAGCCAAATCCACCGCCACCAGCATTGCCGACCTCCACAGAAAGTTCCACCACCTGCTCTGCTATGATGCTCCTATAGATATCAAACATCAGGCGCACATGCTCGTTTCCGTTGAGCCAAAATAGATGAAACCGAAAAACTAAATTTTCTATCGGTGCTAGCAACCTGTACCCCACCCTTCCGATCTCTTTTCTCCTTCTATCACCGACGCTATCCAATATCAGACTCTTCAATTCAGACAATGAACTTACAGGCCGGGTACATAACAGAATGAGATTTTTGACTCAAATGTTACCCTATTATCACTATTTCTCATACAGCAATTTGGATACACACTTACAACCAAGTATCCACTATTACTAGACATTTTAGCTTATTTTTGGAAGAAATAAGTAGAAAAGAAGTAGTAAAATGTTTGTGAAGAATACAAAGGGTTACCCATCCTTTTTTAGCTATTGAAAATTTGTCTTTACGTATCTCGTTTACAGTGTCAACATCATAATTTCTTTTTTTTTTCATCTTATTTACAGTGTAAACAAAATAAGATATCCCGTTTACACTGTAAATGATATATACACTTCATTTCTGTTTGACTGTATCTCGTTTACAATGTAAACGAGATACGTCAATGTAAACGAGATACGTGTTATCTTATTTCGTTTACACTGTGAACGAGATAAGAAAAGCGACATATTTTGGAAAAAAAATCTCCAAATTATTTATTTTGATAAATAAAATATTTATTTTATTTATTTAAAAAAACCTCATGTGCTAGTGTTATTTTTTTATTTTTTATTTTTTTATTAATAGTAATATAATATTAGTTTTTCACAATAAATTATAACATTTACATGTATACATCTATCATAGAATTATTAACAGAGTTAACAGTAGAATAATATTGTAAAAATTCTAAAACTTAAATAGAACGTTTAAAATGTAAAAAATAATTTTGATACCGTGAAATAAAATCTAAGAGTACCAATGATACGAGCCCAAGTACCAATTCTGGTCCAATAAAGGAGACTATGGATGATGAAGGGGTGATTGGATCGAGTAATTCAAGTCAGCAGTAGAAGAACAAAAGGGAAAGGATGCATCCAGTTTGGATGAAGGACTACAAAACGTGAAGGAATGGATAGCATGGGAATAATGCTTGAGACAATAATAAAAGTTAATTATGTAACCACCTAGTGGAGAGAGTCATAAAGTAGAAAATGGAGTCACAAAAGGCATGCAAAAATATCATATATCCTTAAGGAGTCTCCCTTACTCAAAAAGAAAATCATTGTCTTATCTTCACCGTACATATAATTCACACATATTTCTGTTAATTCTTCTTATTTAATGTTATTACTTATTACTATGATTCTCTGTGTTAATTGTTGATTATGGAATTATTTTATTGGTTAATTGTCAAGGAGTACCAAGTGGAGTACCACTTGGTGCTTTTACTGAGAGGTCAACAATGGCGGAAGGAACATGCCTAAATCGGTTGGAAGAGCTCAGTCTCTCTAACAAGTACGAAGTTATGACATTGAGTTGGGGGCTTATTGAGGCTAATAAGCGCATTGCGAAGACACAATCCCAGCTTACCACTATTGAGAAACTTCTCTGTGAGAATATGAAGTTGAAAACTAAGAGTGATGATCAGATTCATCCAAGGGAGGAACCAGTGATTGGTTCTAGTTTAGGCCCACCAAACCCGCGTAGGAACCGCACTGGCCACACAAGTTGAAGGTGGCTGACTTGCCTAAGTTTGATGGAGAGAGGGTAGAAGACTGGATCTTCAAAACTCATCAGTATCTTGAAACTTTTGACATTCCTGTTAAGTAGAGAATCCATGTACTTTCCTTCCATCTCGTCAGAGCTGCATATGGATGGTACCGTTGGGGAGTCAACATTAACATCGCTTACACCTGGGAGACCTTTCTTGATGCCCTAAATTCTCGTTTTGCAAATAATGTCTTCTATGACCATTACACTACCCTCAATGAGTTGAAGCAAGGAGGATCTGTAGAAGAAGACCAATGTCAGTTTGAGGAGCTCAGCAACCATGTGACTGGATTGAGTAAGGAGTAGATCATAGCCCTCTTCATTGTTGGACTTCAAGAGCATTTGAAGTGTGAATTGTTACTGGCCCAGCCCAGTTCATATATCCAAGTTGTATCTATTGCTAAAATATATGAACAAAAACATGCAGTGACCCTGGGCAAATCCAAGAGCAATGTAACCCGGTACAACCGGTCAGTTGCTGCTCTGACCCAATTTGTCTCTAACACGATCCCAAACTTGATTAGCCCCAACACGAGAACTACAACACAGAATTCCACTCATGCCGCTTCTGCATCAATTGTATTGCAAGCTTCTTCTCCTTCACCCAAGATGACCCTCACTCCATTCAAGAAAATTACCACCACTGATATCCACGAGAGAAGAGAAAAAGGGTTGTGCTACTATTGTAATGAAAAATATGTGCCAGACCACCGTTGTAAATCCACTTACTAACTCTTGGTAGGTGAAGATGAACTCCGTGAGTTATTACAAGAGAAGATGCAGGGAGAGGCCAATGACGCTGGTTCTGATTCCGAAGATGAAGGGAATAATGATGAGTGTTTGACTCCGAGAATAAGACTCAACGCCCTAAAAGGGGAGTTCCACCCAGAAACCCTCTAAGTCCGAGGTACTAATGGGAATCGTCCTTTGCTGATTTTGATTGATGGAGACAACACTCATAACTTTGTGAAGGGTTCGATGGCTCAAAATTTGAATGTTCCTCTTACACCAAATCCGACCATGCAAGTGATGGTGGGTGGTATGACTTTGCGGTGGATGCATATGTCTTGGATTTGAAAGGAGAAGACATGGTTCTAAGTGTGCACTGGATGATGAAGCTTGGCACCTTTCAAATAAATTACATGGAATTGTTTATGAATGATAAACCACTATTTTATGATTTATATTGTGCTCAATTGAGTGGTTTTTATCAAGTCTTTGCTCACTTATTCATATGAATTTCATGGTATTACAATTCCTTCCTTATTCCTTAATATATGTGAAAATATGTTTTCTAGACCATAAAATTATTAATTTTAATTATCCTTTATTACCATTCGATGCTGTGATCCGTGTGTTGATTAGGTTTCAGACTTTATAGGGCAGGATTGACTTAGAGAACAGAAAGAAAACATGCAAAAGTGGAAGGAACGCACGAAAATGAAGCTTTGGAGAAAATGGGAACGACGCGCACGCATGGGCGATGCGGACGCGTGCCTAGCGGAGAACTCAAGCGACGCGCGTGCGTGGACGACGCGAACGCGTGCCTAGCGCAAATTGCAAGAGACGTGTATGCGTGACTGATGCGTATGCGTGGCAAGGAAAACCTCCAATCGACGCGCACGCATAACGGATGCCACGTGCAGAAAGTTGCATACTTTGCCCCCAGCAATTTCTGGGCCCCTTTTTGGCCCAAATCCAAGCCCAGAAACACAAATTAGAGGCTTTAAAGTGGGAGAATGCATCCATTCATAAAACAACATTGACATAACTTTCATTCACATAATTTTAGATTTTAGATGTAGTTTTTCTTGGGAGAGAGGCTCTCTCCTCTCTCTTAGGTTTTATGATTATGATTTCTCTTAGTTTTAGGATTGTTTCTTCCTTCCAGGTTCAATGTTCTTTTAATTTAATTTCTCTTCTACTTTTATTTATTTTAATGCTTTTACTTGTTAATTACTTATGTTGCCAAATTAGCTTATGAACTCTTCATGTTAGATTTGAATATTCTATTTAATGCAATTTGAGGTATTTCAGATTTATGATTGCTTTCTTTCATTTATGAAATAAATAATTTAGATTTTCCCCCTTTTGGATTTGGTTGAGTAATTGGTGACACTTGAGTTATCAAACTCAGTTGTTGATCGAAAATTGGAATTTGCTTATTGATTTGGATCCCTCTAAAGCTAGTGTTTCCATAGGAGTTGACTAGGACTTGAGGAATCAAGTTGATTAGTCCACTTGACTTTCCTTTATTTAGTAAGGGTTAACTAAGTGGGAGCAATAAACAATTCTCATCACACCTGATAAGGATAACTGGGATGGGATTTCCAGTTCGCATACCTTGCCAAGAGTTTTTATAGTTAGTTTGTTTCCATTGCCATTTACTATTGTTGCTTTTAATCTTATACAAAAAAACCCCAAAAATATATTTTTTCCATAACCAATAATAAAGCATACCTCTCTACAATTCCTTGAGAGACGACCCGAGGTTTAAATACTTCAGTTATCAATTTATTTAGGGGTTTGTTACTTGTGACAACCAAAACTTTTGTACGAAAGGATTCTTTGCTGGTTTAGAAACTATACTTACAACGCGATTATTTTTATAAAATTCTTTACTAGCAGAAATCCGTTTGTCAAAATGGCGCCGTTGCCGGGGAATTGCAAATGTGTGCCTTATTATTGGTTATTGTAAATATTTTCTTTTTGCTTGTTTATTTTTATTTTTGTTTTTAATTTTTATTAGCTACTATGAGTTCTCACCCATGTCGCTTTGAGTTTGGTTCTAATGTTGTTGTAAGGAATGGAAGCTATAACAGGAACATGCATCAAGGTCGAAACAATCGAAGATGGAAGGAGCCACGAGGATCTGATCAACCCTTTCGGCAACAATACTTTCCAAGGTATCATGAACAACGACCATCCTACAATGCATGCCAAGACGATAGTTATGATAGACCCTTTTGTGACAACCAACACTCACCAATTTACTATGGTCAAAAGCCATTCCGAGGTGCGTGCCAAGATGACAAATATGGTGCACCACCTTGTAGTTACCAACAAGGCCCACCATATGCTTATGAACCGCCTCCTCGACACATCTTTGAACCACCATACTCACAAGCCCCCTACAACCAAATACCTCAGTATGACCCTAGCCCATATCCATTATGCCAACCACCCTATGAGCCATATGATCCTAATTATGTTATCCAAGTGGAACAAGAGTCAAAGAATCGTTTCAAGGAGACAGTGGATCGACTCAATGCATCCATTCAACAACTGGGGCAAGCGATAATTTGACTAGACTCCCGATGTTCGAACACTCAAAGAACTCCCACGGCTTCATGTGGAGAATATACTGAAGAACGCAGTATGAAGGAGAAGCTAGAAACTCCGGTGGGCAGTGAGCAGTGTGACCTTGTATTGGAACAATTAGAGGAAGTCGTAATAGTTGAAGAGGTAGAAGAATTGGTTGAAGACTTAGGAGATGCTGAATCTCTATGGAAAGCAAGAATTGTAGAGAATTCTGCCAAGTAATTTCCAATTGATGCTAAAGAGGACAGTGCACAACCCCCAAGGCATGTATCTTATGAAGAACTGGACGGAATAGAGTTTCCCTGGTAATGATGATTATGAACCAAGCTCTCCTAATGATGAATTTACTTCCGAAATTGAACTCCTTGAGCTCGAAGAATCTGCCCCAAGTGAGTACGAAGATGATGTGGAGGTAGATTTTTCTCAACCTCCAACTTATGACTTGAGTGATGAGGAAAAACTCGAAGACTTTGATCAAGACATGGTTGCAGTTTGAGAGGTTTGCAAGGAAGTGGAAGAATTCACAAAAGACTACAAGGGAGAAGAGCTTGCACGACCACTGGAAACATCTATCCCAAGGCCATTACCACCCAATACAACCTTCAAGTGGGTAAAATCCTTAGCCTTTACTTTTACTTTTCGACTTGAATATGGTTTTCTTGAAACAGATGGCCAACTTAGAGCTCTTTGCGGCTTCAAGAGCAAGAAGAAAATGGTTAGTCATCGGAGTTGGTATGCAAGATTCGATATGGTTCCACGTTTCAATTTGAGGTGCCAGGATTGGTATAGAGTTTGATTGAATGGGTCTCGGAAAATGTTTGGTCATCTTAGTGAGAGTTTAAATTTCGTACAGCCCGGCTGGAAAGATGTAGATCAAGGAAAAGACGGGTACAAAAGTAAGGTTTGCGATCCTGGGATTCATTCTGATAATCAATCCCCCTGGAACTTGAACACCTGCTTCAAGTTGCTCGAAGGCTTTACATGCCTAGTTTGGGACCCCGGAGGTTATTGGAAATGCAAACGTTGGTGGAGATTCCTGGACGACTTCAAGCATAAGCCACCATGACAGGGAGCTCATCCAATGTCCAACTTAAGGACAATAACTAAAAGTGCTAGGTGGGAGACAACCCACCATGGTATGATCGTTCCTTTCGTCTTATAGTTCTGTTTTATTTTATACTTAATCATCATAATTTAAAAATCATAACTCATGCATCATTAGCTACATTGCATACAAAAAAAGTCACTCCACGCGTGCGCATGGGCCACGCGTGGGCGTCGCTTTCAAATCGACGTCACAATCCAACGCCCAGAAAATTGGGCTAGAATCGTGCGACTGGTATGCATTAGGCACAATTTGGGATGCGAACACGTCACTTTCACTTTACACACACCACGCATAAGCGTGGGCGACACGTACTCATCGCGTGAAAATCATTGCCCCCCAATTGAAACAGAGAGTTGCGCCAAAACGACGCTGGTTTCGTGCGTTTAGCACAATTCTGGTTGACGCGACCGCGTGCCTCACGCGGCTGCGTCATTTTTACCCACCCATACTCACACGTTCGCATCAATGATGCTTTCGCGTCGTTGCACTTTCGCCTCATACACGCGTTCGCATGGATTTGAATTCACTTAACCGGTGACGCGGAAACCCTAACCCCAGCGTCGCCCTTCCCCCCAACCCCTCAGCGTTTCTTCTCCCGCCGTGCAGAACCCTAGCGCCGCCGTGCCATCCACCAGCACCACCACACCACTACCCTCTCTCTGCATTCCAATTCTGCTACTGCGCACACCAGGTTCCACTACGCTACGATCCCTTTTCCAGTTAATTAGTTAGTTACATATTTTTCAATTCCATTCAAATTAGGATAGTTAAAGATGCATGATCATAGTGGATTTTAGGTTGTTAGGTAGCTAGGATGTGGATAGTGGATTTAGGTCTGATAATTACTCCGTTATTGCTGCTTGTTTTATCTATTTCGAAATTCTAACATTGATGTGCTCATGATGCTGCTCATATGCTGTTTAATGCTATTTTTACAATATTCAACCTAAATTGCACTTCTTGCTGCAGCTTAAGTTTATTTATTCTAAATTCATGTGACTTGCTAATTGTTCCTCTTTTATGCATTACTTTAATGTCATATAAACTGCTTTCTGTTGCTGTTTATTCCCCGGGAACGTCCAATTTATAGCCAGAATACTGCCCGATTTTTCCCACAAAAATTGTTTCACTCAACTCCCCTTCATGAATTGGCCTTGGTACTTTTGAATTCTGCACTAATTGGTTTCAACCAAGCCGATTCATGGACGGATGGGCCAACATTCTTACCCTTTCTGGTTTCCTTATTAGTTAAATAGCATTATTAATGATTTCATTCATTTTACAATTCTTTTATTTACATATTTATCATCAATAAACTGTAATCTTTGCTTGAATGTAAGTTGCTTGTTCTTCAAGTTTGTGCATTTTTGTTAATTAGAAACTACAATACCATGCCGCTTACTTTAACTTCATTTTTAACTATTAACTGCATTAATTTCCTAACTCTCTTTTAGTTTTCACCTACCTACTTTCAACCTATTTCAAAGCATGATTATTGTTGTTCCTAATAAACAAACACTCTGCATATCATAGATATTGGATTGTGATTTTTATTTCAATTCTTTGACATTTAGCTTACATACAATCCAAAATCTTACATCTATTTAACTCACTTCATGCTTATATTGCTATTTTCTCCCTCTTTTGGCCATCTATGCTTCTATTGCTATAATACTATTTATTTATCTGTTTTCCTGATTTAGTTTAATAAACTGTATCCTGGAACCTCTGCTTTTCAGGATGTCTGACCCTACAGGAAAAGGAAAGGCTAAAGCAGTCACAGGCAAAAGGAAAAGATCCTCCGACACTCATACAGACTGCAGACCCTCAGCCCACCACAGAGACACCTACAGCACATCCTTCTGGAGGTGACGACTCTTCACACCCAGCCTGATTGAGCATCGAGGACGATACTATTATTTAAGTGTGGGGAGGTCGCCATCTCCGGCAAACTTTATCTTGGTGAACAACTTTCAGACTCTCTTTATCATATTTTGTTTATTTTCTGTATTTTTATTTTATTTTTATCTTTATTTGTCTTTCAGTACTTGCACATTTTCTTTTGCTGTATTTCTACTTTATTTCTGTATTTTGTACTTTGGGCTGTATATATCTTTGATATTTAGCTTAATTTGCACTCTTAGCTTATTAGTTGTGATATAGAAAATATGGATTATTTAGTTTAGTTTACCCTTTTAGCATATGATAATTTGGTTTAATTGAAAATAAAGAGTAAACTGAAAATTTTAGTTTTTCAGAATCACAACAATCCACCCATTGAATGGAAACTCTTGATTTCTACTTGCATGATATACATAACTGATATATGGTTTCTGTGCTAAAGAACACACAACCCGTGAGTTTTTTTAGCTTAATTGCATGGTTACATCATTTAACCATAACTTTCATTCTTGTGTGTTTCGCTTTTCTTTTCTATGCTTGCAATCTTTACTTTGTTTCAGTCTATATATCCAATATAGAATGTATTTACATGCTTGCATATGATTGAGGCCATTATTTGAATTTTTGTACACTTATCCCAAATAAGCCTACCTTTTACATCACCCTTGTTATTCACCTTGAGCCTTTTAATCCCCATTTATTCTGTTCCATAACCACATCACTAGCCTTAAGTAGAAAAACAAATTAAAAAAAATTCCAAGTTGAATCCTCGGTTAGTTTAAGATAGAGATTGTGCATCCACTAAGTGTGGGAAAAACTGTGGGAACATGGGATGATAGGAAAGGCATTCAATTGATAAAATTATTGGGAATTTGGGTGCATGCTCATGTGAAATCAAAATAATTAAAATACTGTGTGCATTGATATATTGTATTTATGTTTCAAAAAAAATATTTTAAATAAATAAGGGGACAAAATTACCCCAATAATGAGTTTAGTAAAAAAATCAATGCACATAGGATAAAGTTAAAAATAATTTGATGCATGAGTATGTGATAAGAAAGTGGGAAAATTATGGGAAGCTAAGCATAATTTTAAGAGTATGTATATGTTAGGTGAGATCTTAGACTAATCAAGGATTCAATTTGTAGCTCACTTAGCCTTATATATATGTCCTCACCTTCACCTTAGCCCCATTACAACCTTGAAAAAGACCTCATGATGTTTGCATGTGTACATTAAATATTTGTTGATTGGTTAGATGAAGAACAAAGTTTTAGAAAGCATGACTAGAGAAGAATAGAGTGATTAACCCTAAACACTGAGTGAATAGAGTGTAAACACAAATCCAGTGAGGGTTCAATAGTTCAATTCCATATATCCATGTTTAAATTATTGTCAAATCTTTTGGTTAACTCAACTCAATTGTGAACATATTTTAATATGGCTTGGCTCTTTGTTGTGCATAATTGATTCTTTGAAAAATTTGACTCAATTTGACCACATGTAAGCTTTATATATATATTAGTGGATAGTAATTAGAATTGCATGATTCATTTAGGTAGCTTACATTTAGAATAGATTGCATTGCATAAGATTCCACCATTCTACCTTCACCCCTTTATAGTTTCTCTTGGATTAAGCATGAGGACATGCTAATGTCTAAGTATGGGGAGGTTGATAAACCACTATTTTATGATTTATATTGTGCTCAATTGAGTGATTTTTATCAAGTCTTTGCTCACTTATTCATATGAATTGTATGGTTTTACAATACCTTCCTTATTCCTTAATATATGTGAAAATATGTTTCCTAGACCATAAAATTATTAATTTTAATTATCCTTTATTACCATTCGTTGTCGTGATCTGTGTGTTGAGTAATTTTCAGGCTTTATAGGACAGGAATGACTTAGAGAACAGAAAGGAAACATGCAAAAGTGGAAGGAACGCGCGAAAATGAAGTTTTGGAGAAAATGACAGCGACGCGCACGCATGGGCGACGCGCACGCGTGGACGACACGAACGCGCGCCTAGCGCAAATTGCAAGAGACACGTACACGTGACTGACGCGTACGCGTGGCAAGGAAAACCTCCAATCAACGCGCACGCGTGACGGATGCCACGTGCAGAAAGTTGCATAATTCGCCCCCAGCGATTTCTGGGCCCCTTTTTGGCCCAAATCCAAGCCCAGAAACACATATTAGAGGCTATAAAGTGGGAGAATGCATCCATTCATAAAACAACATTGACATAACTTTCATTCACATAATTTTAGATTTTAGATGTAGTTTTTCTTAGGAGAGAAGCTCTCTCTTCTCTCTTAGGATTTAGGATCATGATTTCTCTTAGTTTTAGGATTGTTTCTTCCTTCCAGGTTCAATGTTCCTTTAATTTAATTTCTCTTTTACTTTTATTTATTCTAATGCTTTTACTTGTTAATTACTTATGTTGCCAAATTAGCTTATGAACTCTTCATGTTAGATTTGAATATTCTATTTAATGCAATTTGAGGTATTTCAGATTTATGATTGCTTTCTTTCATTTATGAAATAAATAATTTAGATTTTCCCCCTTTTGGATTTGGTTGAGTAATTGGTGACACTTGAGTTATCAAACTCAGCTGTTGATTGAAAATTGGAATTTGCTGATTGATTTGGATACCTCTAAAGCTTGTCTTTCCATAGGAGTTGACTAGGATTTGAGGAATCAAGTTGATTGGTCCACTTGACTTTCCTTTATTTAGTAAGGGTTAACTAAGTGGGAGCAATAAACAATTCTCATCACACCTGATAAGGATAACTGGGATGAGATTTCCAGTTCTCATACCTTGCCAAGAGTTTTTATAGTTAGTTTGTTTCCATTGCCATTTACTATTGTTGCTTTTAATCTTATACAAAAAAACCCCAAAAATATATTTTTTCCATAACCAATAATAAAGCATACCTCTCTACAATTCCTTGAGAGACGACCCGAGGTTTAAATACTTCGGTTATCAATTTATTTAGGGGTTCGTTACTTGTGACAATTACCAAAACTTTTGTACGAAAGGATTCTTTGTTGGTTTGGAAACTATATTTACAACGCGATTATTTTTATAAAATTATTTACTAGCAGAAATCTGTTCGTCAATGAAGTTTAAGGTCTCTGGCAATTGGGTGATTTTCAAAGGTGAGAGGATGTTAAAGGAAAGTAGCCTCAACTCTAGAGAACTAAGAAAATTATAGGATTGCAAAGCTATTGCGTCACTATTCCACTTAGAGGTTGTTGATTCTGGAAAGAATAAAGAGGAGCTTACGACTGATGATGACGAAGTTCATCAGATACTCGAAAATTTCTCAAGGGTCTTTGAGGAGACAATACAATTGCCATCGCCGAGTATGATGGATCACTCTATTCATTTAGTGCCTGGTAATGCGCCAATGAGTATTAAACTGTATAGATATCCCCACTTTCAGAAAGCAGAGATAGAAATAATTATTGATGAGATGCTATAAGCGGGGGTCATTAGGGATAGCCAGAGTGCCTAGTGAAAAAGAAGGAGGGAGGCTAGAGATTTTGCGTTGACTACCGAGCTTTGAACGTTATAATGGTAAAAGATAAATTTCCAATATCAACGATAGATGAAATATTGGATGAATTGCATGGGACTATTTATTTTTCTAAAATAGATCTGAAGTGTGGTTACCATCAAATAAGAATGCGGGAGGAAGATATAAAGAAGACAGATTTTCGGACACATATTAGTCACTATGAATTTGTCGTGATGTCATTTGGGCTCATAAATTCTCCTTCCACCTTCCAAGCGACGATGAATCAAAATTTTTAGCCTTACTTAAAGTGCTTTATTGTGGTATTTTTTATGATATCCTGGTATATAGTAGATCAAAGGAGGAGCACATGATGCACTTGAGTCAAGCATTGCAAATTTTGCGTGGTAATCAATTTTTTTACAAAAAGATCCAAGTGCTCATTCTTCCAGCAACAAGTTGAGTACTTGGAGCATGTTATAACAGGCTGGAGTTCAGGTTGACACCACAAAGATAGAATCAATTCTTGCGTGGCCGGTTTTCAAAATAGTAAAAACAACTTCGGGGATTCCTCGGGATAACTGGTTACTACTAGAAATTTGTGGCGAATTATGCTCAGATGGCTTTTCCCTTGACCGAGTTGTTGAAGAAGAATGATTTTCACTCGACATTGGAAGCAGACCAAGCCTTTGTCCAATTAAAGAAACTTATGACCCAGACACCCATTCTTGCACTGCCGGATTTTTCAAAGCCATTTGTGGTTGAGACGGATGCATCCAGTATAGGTGTCAGAGTAGTTTTGTCGCAGGAGAGTCATCATGTGGCTTATTTCATTAAGCTTGCGTTTGGTTAGCACATTCCTCATCTTATATAAGGGAATTATATGTAGTGACTTAGGCAGTGGCCAAATGGTGGCACTACTTTTGGGACAAAAAATTACTATTAAAACTCACCACCAGGGACTTCGGGAGCTCTTAACACAAGTGATTCTAACCCTAGAATAGCAACACTACCTTTCTTACTTGGGTATGACTTTGACATTGAATTTTGGCCAGAAATTTTCAATAAGGCGGCTGATGCCTTATCAAGACAAATTGAAGAGAGTGAGAAATTTTACTTCCAAGCTTTCACAGTTGTTCAATCATCCATTATTTTCGCGATTCTCCATGCTAATCAAAAAGCCGAAGAGTTATTAACAATGCGAGAAAGGTTACAAAAAGGAGAGTTGGCTGCGGATTACAAATTTTATGACGGGTTACACTTGTATAAGGAAAAAATCTGGGTACCCGAATTTGCCAATTTAAGGGATCTCCTCCTCCATCACTTTCATTGTGCTGTAACTACAAGTCACAGAGGTATCTTAAAGACTTTCAAAGCATTGGGAGAGTTGTTTTTCTGGCTGGGTATGCGTCAAGATGTGATATGCATCATTGATCATTGTGTGAACTGCCAGAGCACCAAATATGTCACTTTTAAACCTCAAGGATTGCTCCAACCACTTTCCATACCTGCAAGATCTTGGGATGATTTGAGTATAGACTTCATCACCAAAATCCAAACTTATCTGGCTTCACTACACTACTCGTAGTAGTTGATCGGTTTACTAATACAGTTTGCACGGCTCCATTGAAAACCAGTTTATAGCGAAAGTGATAGCTCAAAAGTTCATCAACACAGTGGTCCAATTTCATGGCTTTCCTGCTACCATAGTTTCTGATCACGATCTACTCTTTCTGAGCCGTTTTTGGAAGAATCTATTTCAGAATTGTGGTACCAAGATGTTGCACAGCACAGCATACCATTCATAAATGGATGGACAGACGGAGGTTGTTAACAAGACTCTAGAACAATATTTGCGAATATTCACACATTCCTATCCAAATAAGTGGTCTGCATACTTCACTTGGATTGAATATTGCTATAATAATTCTTTCCATTCTACCATTGAAATGTCTCCACTTGAGGCTCTGTATAGGATTGCTACCCGCACTATTCTGGGATATATAGGCCACACATCTTTTATTCAAGATATTGATGATTTGTTGCGTGCGCGGAAAGCTTTGGCTAGGGAGCTTGGGTATAAGTTGTAGAGGGCGTAAGAACACAAGAAAGAAAGGTTGGCTCTCACCGTCATGAAAATATTTTTGAGATGGGAGATTAGGTTCTTCTGAAACTTCAGCCATATAGGCAGGGTTCTGTGCTTGCTCGTGCCAATTTGAAGCTAAGCAAGAGGTATTATATTTCCTTTAAAGTGCTGCAGAAGGTTGAAGTAGTCGCACATAAGCTCGAATTGCCAGAAGGATCGAAAGTGCCATTCACCCGGTTTTTCATGTGTCCCTGCTGAAAGAGTTTAAGGGTGCACATATCCTTGTTATTACCATTCATGACCTTCTGCTGACACTCCCATTCAGACCACGTCACGATTATCCATAGTCGCATCCTACGACTCAATCATAATACCAAAGAAGTGCAGGTCTTAGTGGAGTGGCAAGGTACTCTCCAAGAAAAGGTGATTTGGGTTAGCTGGGATGAGCTTCAAGCCTTCAAAGGCTATATCCTAATAAAGATCTTGAGGACAAGGTCAATGTTATGGTGGGAGTGATTGGTACGAGCCCAAGTACCAATCCTGACCCCGTAGAGCAACACACTGTTCAGCAACCAAGTCATATTCCGAAATTGCAATTTATCAAATAAAAGTAACAAATTTTAGAATAAAAAAAAAGTAAAATAGAGAATTTTAACTATCTTTATAATTTAACAAGTTAATACAAGAAACCTACTCAGTAGACTAAAGTCAAGACACTTGTGTTACAATCATGAAAAATATATATATTATTCCTCCAATTTTCATGTGATTAGAATGGAGTGATCACAATTCACAAATGTTCTTCAAAATTAATACTTATAATAACGTTGTCTCACAAAAGGGGATAATGTTGTTAGCATACTTGTAATATATTTGTTACTACCAATTCATTGTATCATTGGTGTTATTAAGATAAAATGTGAAAATTAAGAGTAACTCTTTAAAATAAAAATAGCAAGGTTACAATTAATGTTACCTTTAACGGAATCATCAACATACTCCTCCATCTCTTGATTGGAAATTTGTCCTACCTGATGACAACATTTAAATATTAAACTCATTTTTCTTGGTCTTAATTTAAAATAAGAAAGTCAAGCATAAATTGGATATAAAAGAAAAGAAGACTAAATTGTTTGCGACGCACCACAAAAAAATAAATCCATTCACTAGGAGCATTTGTGATGTAGTCTTGAAGGTTCATTAAACCTTGGAACCATCACTAGTCATACAACCTGAGTCAGATAATAATGTAGCAGTTAAGGATATACTATCAAACAATAATGAATTGCCAAAAATATTCCATCAAACTTGACTTACCGATTTTTCGAGTATTGGTAGGTAAATTCTGGAGTATAGTCGAGAAGTCATTAATTTTTCGCCAGATTAGTTCATTGGTCGTAGGATTCACTATTGTTCCAGTTTGGAATAAATCACCTAAACACATTCAAGTATTATATGTAGCACACATTTAATTAAGCAAAATCGCTTTGTTTGGATGGAAAAATATATAGTAGCAAAAAGGAAGGAAATAAAAAAGAGAGAATTTGAAATCTATTTAAGACTTTAGCACTAGCCAATAAGTTACTGCATACATAAAATCATATTTGAATTTTCAATACTTATTTAAATGGAATCACTCGACCAACCTAAAATAATTTTTTTAAAACGAGGAGTTAATCATCGTTTTATTTATAACTTCTATTTAACAAGACCAATGCACAAAGGAAGTTACAAGTCACAAGTCCAAGGGCGAGAGAGACAGAAATGAATTAAAAATGAAGATGCTATGTAAAATGCAAAATAACTACTTTACCCAGCAAGCGCTCAAAAGTTAGGTGTCCAATTACTGGCTCACTGTTAGGACTCAGCTCATAGAATCCTCTGGGTCCAAAGTCAACATAGATGTGGCGTATAAGCCCAAAAGCATGAAGACCACTTGAAAGAATTAGGTCCAATGGCTGAACATTCAATAAATAAATATACATCATCAAAGCATGTAATTGGTAGCCAGCCTGAAAAATGAATGCTGGTTGTTTTGTCTTTTTGAGTAATTAGTTAAAGTTAATTCTGGAAAAAATATATATTACTTTAGTTACCTAACATTTTACTAAACAAATTGTCACAAGTCAATAATCACTGTGTGTTTTGAACTAATTAACCACTAAATAAATTATTTAAGGTAACAAAGACCATGATTTCAACGGTTGAATAAAATTCCTTCTAGATTAGCAATAGATAGATTGTTCAATTCAACTTAAATGACAAATTAGCAATAGATAGACTTGAGTTACTAACCCTTTGGTAAGTGGCAGCGATATTTTCCAAAGGAAACGGGAGATTTGGCACGGTCTGCATCAGCAAAATGCAATTGCGAAATGTAAAATAGAATCAAATATAATGGAGCGGGGAATACTAGGAACTATTTTTTTATGAATCTCGCTAGGGAGACAATGGACTATTTATACAATGTGTACAATGGGTTATTGAGTTACAAAATGAACATCTCTTATACTATTTAGAATAACCATCCGAGTACTAGCGATAATAAACATCTTCTCAAAAATTTAAACTAATTTTGGAGTTCACCAAAGATCAAACTCTTGACATTTCAAATCTAGCATTCTAATACCATGCATGATACCACTCATCCCAAAAGCTTCAGTTGATGGAAAATAGTAACATTAATGATTATATCTCTAATATTTACTAAACCTCTATTGTCCACATTGTATAGATATTCCATTGGCTCCTCATACTTTTCCATATTTTTATCGAAAGAAAACAGAAAATTAGTTAGTATGGATTTAATTTTAAACCTAAGACAATATAAAAAGAAAATCTTAAGCATCTAACATTTTTCATGTGGATAAAATCAATTATAGTATAAATTTTTTATATGTATATTTTTTTTTCCAATCATAGATCATGGGTCTTGTTCACCCGTTGCATTGTACTATTAGAAAAGTCCAATACAAAAGTTACATAAATTTATTCGATCAAATTTGTACTTAATTTAACTCACTTTTGAATAGGAAATTCTATTTACTTCCTATTAGACACTCATGTTTAAACACACTTTTTATTTTAGATCCTCATGTTGTAACACACTCATCGTATTAAATTTAGGAGGTATCTATTATGTTTCCTAAAAATATATATTAAAATTATAAAACAAAAAAATTATTAAAAATAAAAAATTTAAGTTTTTAACGTATTTATTTTGTATTTATTAAATAAAAATATTTAAAAATTTTAATAAATTTATCATGTATTTTTAGAATATAGGTTAACTAAACCCTTAAATTTAAATGTCTATTGTTGGTAAATTAAATGTTATAGACACCACATGTTGGGGTACTAACAACTGAGATTTAATACAGTAACCAATACTACCCTAAATACTTGGTCAAGGTTTTTAAGAGCAGTAATCAAGCTTTTAATACATTAATTCCTTCACTACAAACATTCAGACAAAATCAATAAGAATTTAATTTAGTGTAAAAGAGTTTATTTAGACATTTGAATGGTCTACTGTCACATTATAAAAAATAATTAATTTTCAAACTCCAACTTAAAAAATCACCCAACATATAAATTTAATTTATAAATTTTGTTAAATTGTGCCCTAAAAATATAAATTAAATATATTATAAAAATTATTTTTTTAATATTTTTAATGTATTAAATATATCAAAGATATTAAAAAAATGTATTATTATATTTTTAAAATGTGCCTTAGGACACAAGTTAAATCTTTAATTTAGATTGACCATGCATAAAAATTTAAATTCAAATCATAATTCATTAGCTTTTATAGTTAACATATGTCCTAAAATTACTAATTAAAATTCTTTTATAAGAAGATATAAAGTATAATTTTTTTAAGGATTTATCTATCTTGTGTTCCAAGACCACATCTTAAGTTTACAAATTAAAATCTTTTTTTTATTGAAAATATAAAAAAATTAAATTTTCAATGTAAAATTGCATTCATTAAATGAAGACATTTAAAACTTTCTATTAATAATAAGTTTATCATGTGTTCTAAGAGCACATATTAACTAAATCCCCTTTTTTTAATGTATTTGATATGTATTTATTAGTAAAAATTTTTAATCTTATCTTTTCATAAATATACAACAAATATATTGTAATCTTAAATTTTATATACTTTTCATAAAAGTTTACTGAATTAATAATTAAAGCACATATTAACTAAGGAATTTAATTTTGATATATTATCAATATAATATAGTCTTATATATATATTTAATTACGTAATATTATATCAGTAAAAATAATTATATTTTATATTAATTACATAAATAATCATGTAAAAAAATAAATATAATTAAATGATTGTATAAAATATTTTACTTAACTAAATCCTAAAAGTATAAGACTTAGATTTTTATTAAATATTTTCTTTTAATTTTTCTCTAATAAGTGTGCTTAGAATATTTGTTAACCAAATCATCTTAAGTATCTAACAATTAAAAAAAATATCATTTCTATTTTTTATAATATCACTTTATACATATTTTTTAAATTATATATTTTTTTATTGACTTGTAAATTATATATTTGTATGAGTTAATAGAAAAAAATTATATTATTAAAATAAGAATAACAATATCCATTGGCTTAAAAAAAAAAAAACAAAACAAAAAACAAAACAAAACCTCAAGTTGTTAATGACAAAAAGTTGTGTCGTGTCCAAATTTGTTGTTCCAGGAAGCGTTACTTTGTGTCACAAAAAATGTAGGAGACAGAGTAACAAGAAAACAAGGGATTAGTGTAGTTGAAAATTGAAGAAATGTGTAACCAAAAAATTTGAAGAAATGACCTAATTTTTTTTTTCCTTTCGAGAAATGTTTAACCCCCAAAAACAAAATAATTTTACCAAATGGCACTTATTAAAGTTTTTTAAACGAGAGATATTTTTGTAAAAAAACATAAATGCATCACCAAAACAATATACCATTAGCTAAATCCGAAAAAAGAAAAAGAAAACCAGAGAAAGTATGAAGTCTGATTCAATTTACCCCCGGAAAATCATCTTCAGAGTCAAACTTAAGGTTCTTCAACAAAAAATGACACGTGCTTCACCTTCTTCGTGGACCCTTCCCCTTCGGCCTTGGGAAGGTAAACTGTTACCTTCTATTCCTCTCCCCGACGTTCTTATTTCTTGGACCCACCAGCACCAATTTGCCAATTTTTCTTTGACTAATTCTATGGTGTCTATGAATTTTTACTTAAATGTTGTCTAATTTATTTTTATAGTAAGTTTTAATTTTTTTAAAATTATTTATTTTTATATCTTTTAAATAAAATAATAATTTTTAACCTTTTTTAGTAAATAGACACCACATTCTAGGCACCATAGCATTCACCTTTCTCTTTTGGAAGTTTTTTGGAATTGGAAATAAAGAAATAAGCGGTCGTTGTCTAGGGTTTTGTAGGATTGTGAAAAATCGAACCGGATCCATTTAAATGGAAAGCTAAAAGAAATCGAACCGAGCCGAACCTACTTCATATATGTTTCATTTTTAATTTTTAATTTACGCTTGAACATAATTCTAAGGGCAAAAAACATATATAAGCCAAGGATAGGCAGATATTACGTGAATCCGCTAAGTTGAAAATTGATTCAACAATCAACCAAAGCACTTCTCTATACAATTCGAACTAACTTAGTTCAAATTGCATTTGTATATAAATCGAACCGAATCAGTTCGAATTACTCAGCAAAATTCACAATAGTTCGAATCAGGTTGGTTCAAAATCAAAACATACATAATTCGAACTAGATGAGTTCGAATTATATAGTGTAAGATTCCCAAAGTAATTCGAACCATGTTGGTTCGAATTAGTAATTAATAATTCGTAGCAGCTTGGTTTGAATTAGTTAGGACCAGACATGTATATATATGGTGTGAACGTAAGTTGCTCTCATTAGAGGGGTAAGATGGCTACTGAGGAGAGTTTCGTAGTGTTGGTTCACCACAGAAGATCCATTAAGAAGAAAACTCGTTCCGGTGTGAAGTTCACTGATAAGGATCCTCTGTGTATGATCGTCAGGCCTACGACGAGGTATGAGGACCTTGTTAGCTCTGTACTGCTGAAACTTGGTCTAGAAGGTGTGAAACGGGTTAAGAAGTTTTTCTATCGCATTCCAATCACGGTGCTCCAGAAAACCGTTAAGTATGATTGTTTCACGATCGGGAGTGATGAGGACTTGCAGGTCATGTTTCATTGTCGCCGGTAGTTTCCAGAGGTGAGGACACCAGAACTGTTGGAAAAGTTGGTTGACGTGGTATCCAGCTCGGGGGGTTCGAACCGGCATACCACCACTTTAGCCACGGTAGCCGGTTCTAGCTCCAGACCTGCCGTTGCTTCTTCCTCCGTCCCTGCGTACGAGCCACCTGTCCAACTTGTTGCCTCCCCTTCATTCACTGTTGATCTCAATGGTAGTGTAGGCGACGAGGTCGGAACAGGGGAATTTTCGTGAATCTCTTTACAGTGTGTGACGATTGGATTTTTGACGGTTTAGAATTTCACTAATGAATTCTCGTTGTAAAGTATAGTTTCTAAACCAAACAATAATCCTTTCGTACAAAAAGTTGTTTGTCACTAGTACAAACCCCTAAAATTTATAAACCGAAGTATTAGACCTCGGGTCGTTCTCCCTAGGATTTACAATAAAGTGTCTTGTTATTGGTTTGAGTTATTTTGGGGTTTTGATAAGAGGCATGAAAGATAAATGGCAAGAAAATAAACTAACAACTATAAAAGGCTCTTGGTAAGGTATGAAAATTAGAAGTCCTATCCTAGTTATCCTTCTCAATTGTGATGAGAATTGTTCATTGCTACCACTTAGTTAACCTCTAACCATGGAGGAAGTTAAGTGGATGAATCAATTTGATTCCTCAAGTCCTAATCAATCCTAAAGGAAAGACTAGCTTTAGAGGCATTCAAATCAATTAGCAACTTCTAATTATCAATCAACAAAGGAATTAGATAACTCAAGAGTCACTAATTACTCTACCTAAGCCAAGAGGGATAAAAGCTACACTAAAATCCAAACAAGCATTTCATCAAACACTTGGAAGGCATAAAAGAAAAGCATAGTAAATTGACAACAAGAATAGAATCTAACAACAATTATTGCAAAGAATTAACAACAACAATCAAGGAAATCACAATTATCATGAATTACCTCAAATTGCATTATTGAAAGGAAACTAAAGAACAACAATCTATCCAAAACAAAATGAAGAATTACAATTATTAAAGCACATAACTAGAAAGAGGA
>NC_029775.3:93714620-93720335 GCF_000817695.3 Arachis duranensis | reverse complement strand
AAGTGTCTTGTTATTGGTTGT
Organism: Arachis duranensis; assembly: GCF_000817695.3. Taxonomy (NCBI): domain Eukaryota; kingdom Viridiplantae; phylum Streptophyta; class Magnoliopsida; order Fabales; family Fabaceae; genus Arachis; species Arachis duranensis. The sequence continues at coordinate 93,720,314 of NC_029775.3, read as the reverse complement.
GAGTTATTTTGGGGTTTTGATATGAAGCATGAAAGATAAATGGCAAGAAAGTAAACTAACAACTATAAAGCTCTTGGCAAGATATGAGAATTAGAAGTCCTATCCTAGTTATCCTTCTCAATTGTGATGAGAATTGTTCATTGCTACCACTTAGTTAACCTCTAACCATGGAGGAAGTTAAGTGGATGAATCAATTTGATTCCTCAAGTCCTAATCAACTCCTAAAGGAAAGACTAGCTTTAGAGATATTCAAATCAATTAGCAACTTCTAATTATCAATCAACAAAGGAATTAGATAACTCAAGAGTCACTAATTACTCTACCTAAGCCAAGAGGGATAAAAGCTACACTAAAATCCAAACAAGCATTTCATCAAACACTTGGAAGGCATAAAAGAAAAGCATAGTAAATTGACAACAAGAATAGAATCTAACAACAATTATTGCAAAGAATTAACAACAACAATCAAGGAAATCACAATTATCATGAATTACCTCAAATTGCATTATTGAAAGGAAACTAAAGAACAACAATCTATCCAAAACAAAATGAAGAATTACAATTATTAGAGTACATAACTAGAAAGAGAGAGATGAGAAGATTAAGAATTGGTAAACGAAAATTGAATCAAAGCATGATTTAAACCTAGATCTAAGAGAAGAGAGATTAACCTAAACCTAATCCTAATTCTAGAGAGAAGTGAGAGCTTCTCTCTCTAGAAACTAAAACTAAACTAATCCTAGTGAGTATGTGTGTATGTATTAACATGTGTCTCCTTAATCCTTCATCCTTTTTATTCCTTTTCCTTAGCATTTGGCGCCAAAATGGGTTCAGAAACCCTCTCAAATCGCCAGGCACGTGTTGCATTAGTGAGGCCATGTGCCATCATTGGCGCGTGCGCGCACAGTACGCGTGCGCGTCCTTGGCCTGCTTCGCAATGTGCGCGCGAGCGCCTTGTGCACGTGCGCGTGTATGGCCTGGGTCAACTCTTTGGCTTTTGTGCTTCTCTCCACTTGTATGCTTCCTTCCTTGCTTCCTTTGATCCATGCCTAGCCTATTTCAACCTGAGATTACTAACAAACACATCAAGGCATCTTATGGAATCAAAGAGAAATTAGAATTCATCAAAATGAGGCTTAAAAGCATGTTTTTACACTCAAGCACAAATATGGGAGAGACAACAAAACCATGCTAATTCATAGGCTAAATGTGACAAAAGGCTATCAAGATGTTCTAAATTTAATACAAAACAAACCGTCAAATTGGGGTTTGTCAACCTCCCCACACTTAAGCCTTAGCATGTCCTCATGCTAAAATAAGAAGGAACTAAAGGGTATGACATTGAATGCAACTAAACTACATGAATCCTATCTAAATGCAACTACTTAAAATAAATGCAAATGCTTAATTCAAACATATCAACTTGCCAAGAGAGCATGTGTAAGCACAAGGGCTAGGCAATAGGAATTAATTCCAAACCACAATTGTATTGAATTATCAAAAAGAATTTAAACTTGCAAGAATATAGATAATATGGGTGAACACATGTGGTTGAACTTTTGAACCCTCACCGGATGTGTATCCGCTCTATTCGCTCAGGTGTTTAAGGGTCAATTCACTCAATTCTCTTCTAATCAAGCTTTCCAAAATTTGATTTTCTTCTAACAATCAACATTTATTCAATGCATGCATACATTCATCATGAGGTCTTTCATATAGGTTGTAATGGGGTTAGGGTTAAGGTAGGATCATTTATGGTTAAGTGGACTATGATTTGAATCTTTGATTAGCATAGACTTCCCCACCTAACTATATAATGACCTATACAAGTTCAAAGTATTCTAACTACCCATTCTTCAATTTTTCTTACATATTCATGTATCCTTATTTGATTTATAACACCTATGCATTGATTCCTTTCTATTGACTTCACTTTGGGGCATTTTGTCCCCTCTTTATTATTTTCTTTCTTTTTCTTCTCTTTTTTTTTCTATTCTCTTTTTTTTTCTTTTTCTCTTTTCATCATTTTTTTTCTTTTGTCAAATATATACAAGAACATCAATGCATAAGGTCTATTCATTTAATTAATATACGAATATGTACCCAATTCCTAAACATGAAAGTGTACTACCCCTTTTATCCCATCCAATGTTCCCAAACCTCACCAACTTTGAATAATAAACACTCTCACTAGCCTAGGCTAATCAAAGATCCAAACAAGGACTTTTCATTGGTTTTTCACCTTGGCTTGTAATGTGCTAAATTGAGAATAAGTTGGTTAAGCATAGGCTCAAAATTGGCTAACAATGGAGAATAAAAGGTTGGCTATTTGGGTAAGTGACTAATGAAGTAATGGCCTCAATCATATAAATGCATAAATACAAGAAATAAATGGACATATAGAATCAAGCAAATCAAGGATTACAATCATAGAAAGAGAATAAATTCACACAAGAATGGAAAATAAGTGGCTATAAAATGTAACCACATCAATAGGCTCAAGTCTCACAAGCTTGTGTTCTCAATTCAATACATGATTCACAAAGTATGAAATTCAAGCAAGTTCCATCAAAAATTTTCTTTCAATCAATTGGGTTAATGCCCTATATTTAAACTTCTTGGAAAATTTCAATGTTTGACTAGGCATTGTTGTGATTGAAAAATTCAAAAATTTCCTTAGTTCACCCTTTTCTTTTCACTTAAAATCAATTTCTTATGCAAAAAGGATGACTAATTAATTGCAATTCAAACTATGACTTTTAATCACAATCACAAACTAAAAGACAAAGATAAACAAAATGTATAGAGAAAAGTAAAATCCAACTAAAAGTACGAAATCTATCATCCAAAATATTCTAAAAATATCCAAAAGCATCAAAATATCTAAAATCTAAAATAAGCAATAAAAGTGTCTAAAGCAAACTAGAAATGCATCAAGCTATATACAAAAATGTGCAAAACAAGATAACTAGGCCGAAAAAGTTCACCGGTTCCCAAATAATGCTACCGGTGCCCTCCCCACACTTAAAATCAAGCATCGTCCTCGATGCTAAACCGGAGGATCAGTGGGAGGTACAACGATAGGCTCTGGCTCTGGCTGTGGGACCGGCTCCTCCTGAGTCTCTGGTGGCTCTGTAGTGTCTGGGGCATCTGGAATATAGAAAACATTTAGCATGTAACAAAGAAGGCATGTTCAGGATACAGATGACAAAAACAATCATGATGTTGCAATGAAATGTGCAAAAGTGAACAGATGAACCAAAAATTGCAAGCTGCAGTAAAATTCACAACTCATATTCAAGATGCAATAATATCATCATATCTTTGAAAGAATTGTTAAAGAGGGTTAGAGGTGAGTGGAAGTTAGATGGTTAAAGAAATAGTGAGTTAGAAAATTGGGTTAGTGAGATGATGGTATTTATACACAATGAAAAGAAACGAAAAGATATGGTTCAAGTCCACAATGATTATGCAAATCCGGGAAATCAAAAAGAAACGGAATTTTGCCCAAAATTAAAATCAAGACCAAAATGAAACTAATTTCCTTGAAAATCGGGCAGCATTCCGGCTGAAAATTGGATGTTCCCGGATAGCAAATCAGCACAAGAAGCATAGAAAACAACATCAAATAGGCAAAGTAACAGTGGTATATCATTTAGGCAACATGAAATGCACAAAACCAGTCCAAACATCAGCATACAACATCCAAATAACAGACAGCAAATTAAGCACGAACGGAGCACTTATCAGGCCTAGAATCCTCTATCCAGCACTAGCTACCTAACCGCAAATATATCTAACTAATCCTAACATACAAAATTTTGAATTCAAACTAACTAACATGCAATATACTAACTAACATACATGAACACTAAAAGGAAAAAAAACAGAAAAAGAAAATACAGAAACAGAGCAGGAACCTGGGAGCAGAGAAGCTGAATGTGGAAGAGGAATGGAGAGTGGGGCAACAGAACCAGGGGCTGCGCCGTCGTGGACGGTGGCGGTGAAGACTGCCGGCGCGGTGATTCTGCCAGAGGAGTGAGGAACCGAGGGAGGGCGAGACAATGATGAAGAAGGCGGAGAAGGAGAGAGGAATGAGTGGGAAGGGAAGAACGGTGGTGCGCCGCCGGCAGTGGTAACGGCGTGGCGGCGGAGGGATTGTTACGGCAATGTGGCCGAAGGGGGGGGAAAGAGAGGTGAGTGGAGGAGAGAGGGAGGTTGAGGCGAATGAATGATGGGAGGGTGGTTGAGACGGTGAACGGTGCGGCCGCGGTGGACGGCGGTGATGGTGGTTGAAGGAGAAGAGAAACAGAAATGGAGGTTGGGGAGTGCGCGACTGCGCAGTATGCGTCGCGCATTAGGGTTATCTCAAATTTTGAATTGACGCGCGCGCGCCACCTGCGCGTCCGCGTCAATTGATGAAACTTGGGACCGACGCGTGCGCGCGCAACACGCTTGAACGTGGATGAGCACATTAGGAAGGGACGCGTGCGCGTACAGTGTGCGCACGCGTGCATGAGGTTGGGCTAGAAGCATAGAGTTGGCCCAACCCAGGCCTAACTCTCTGGAGAATGGCCCGGAAGTCGCGCAATCAGATCGGCGCGCACGCGGCATGTGCGCGTCCGCGCGCAGTGAGAAAATTTGGAGGTTCACGCGTGAGCGTGCAGTGCGCTCCAGCGTGGGCGGCAGAATAGGTATGGGCGCGTGCGCGTACAGCGCGCGCACGCGTACATGAGATTGGGCCTGAGGCTTAGAGTGGGCTTGAGGCACGCCCAACTCTCGGGTTCGTAGCCTAGATTGGTGGCAGCACGCATGGACACGCGCGCGGCAGTTGCGCGTCCGTGTACATGGACGAGTTGTGAAATGGCGCGCTAGCGTGATGCGTGTGCTCGCGCAGATCGAGTTGGGCCTGGGGCTTAAGTTTAGCCCATAAACGGCTCAACTCTCTGGGGGTTGGCTCAAATATTGCAGCAGCAAATCGGCGCGGACGCGGCAGGTGCGCGTCCGCGTGAGCTTTCATATTCTTAAAAACGGCGCGCACGCACGTAGTGTGCGTCCGCGTGGGTCGTGTTGGGCTCCAGGCACAATGTTTGCCCAAGGGAGGCCCAACTCTCAGGAGTTTGGCTCGTGGTGCATCCACACAAGGACGCGTGCGCGTACGTGGTGCGCTCGCATCCACCCCCCCTTTTTTTTTCAAAAACAAATTGCTGGGTGCTCCCCTTAGTGTTCACACTCTTATTCACTATCATACAATCCACAAAAGATGCAATTTTGGTATTATTCATCTACTACTAAACACAACATGCATGTGACTAAGCTAACAATTAAGTTGTACAAACAAATTGTATGAAACATCTACCTACAATGGCAACTCAAATCACTTATTAAGTAAATGTAAAAGATTGGAAAGAGTCTACCATGGTGGGGTGTCTCCCACCTAGCACTTTTAGTTTAAGTCCTTAAGTTGGACATTTTGAGATGCTTGTTGTCATGGTAGCTTATGTTTGTATTCATCCTTGAATCTCCAAGGATCCATGCTCCTCAATTGGTTGACAGAATTTCCAACCATTTTTATTAAGCTTGGGTAGAGTTCTACCCAAAATACGAGTCCCCATATTTGGTCTTCACACAGCGAACCGGGATCCCATATCTTGTTTTCGCATCCATCCGTTAGTTGAGTTCCATGATTTTGTC
>NC_029775.3:93699448-93713198 GCF_000817695.3 Arachis duranensis | reverse complement strand
CCACTTAGTTAACCTCTAACCATGGAGGAAGTTAAGTGGATGAATCAATTTGATTCCTCAAGTCCTAATCAACTCCTAAAGGAAAGACTAGCTTTAGAGATATTCAAATCAATTAGCAACTTCTAATTATCAATCAACAAAGGAATTAGATAACTCAAGAGTCACTAATTACTCTACCTAAGCCAAGAGGGATAAAAGCTACACTAAAATCCAAACAAGCATTTCATCAAACACTTGGAAGGCATAAAAGAAAAGCATAGTAAATTGACAACAAGAATAGAATCTAACAACAATTATTGCAAAGAATTAACAACAACAATCAAGGAAATCACAATTATCATGAATTACCTCAAATTGCATTATTGAAAGGAAACTAAAGAACAACAATCTATCCAAAACAAAATGAAGAATTACAATTATTAGAGTACATAACTAGAAAGAGAGAGATGAGAAGATTAAGAATTGGTAAAAGAAAATTGAATCAAAGCATGATTTAAACCTAGATCTAAGAGAAGAGAGATTAACCTAAACCTAATCCTAATTCTAGAGAGAAGTGAGAGCTTCTCTCTCTAGAAACTAAAACTAAACTAATCCTAGTGAGTATGTGTGTATGTATTAACATGTGTCTCCTTAATCCTTCATCCTTTTTATTCCTTTTCCTTAGCATTTGGCGCCAAAATGGGTTCAGAAACCCTCTCAAAACGCCAGGCACGTGTTGCATTAGTGAGGCCATGTGCCATCATTGGTGCGTGCGCGCACAGTACGCGTGCGCGTCCTTGGCCTGCTTCGCAATGTGCGCGCGAGCGCCTTGTGCGCGTGCGCGTGTATGGCCTGGGTCAACTCTTTGGCGTTTGTGCTTCTCTCCACTTGTATGCTTCCTTCCTTGCTTCCTTTGATCCATGCCTAGCCTATTTCAACCTGAGATTACTAACAAACACATCAAGGCATCTTATGGAATCAAAGAGAAATTAGAACTCATCAAAATGAGGCTTAAAAGCATGTTTTTACACTTAAGCACAAATATGGGAGAGACAACAAAACCATGCTAATTCATAGGCTAAATGTGACAAAAGGCTATCAAGATGTTCTAAATTTAATACAAAACAAACCGTCAAATTGGGGTTTGTCAGTGTGCTGCACCGGCTGGGGTTGGAGATGGATTTTTGGATGACCCAGATGACGATGATGTCGAGCCGGATATGATTGCTGATGACAGTGGCGATGATGTCGGAGCAAGTGAGCCTACTGGGGTGGGCGGTGGTTCTAGATCTGGCACACAACAGTATCCTCCACATTTTTCCTCTTTGGACTTGGATGCCATGAGGCAGGAGGGGGTTCCTAGGCAGCCGGCTGGATTTGGCGCTAGAGATAGCGAAGGGTCTGCAGGTCTGACAGAGTTTCAGGTTGGTCAGCAATTTCAGGATAAAGATGAGGCCCTGTTAAGTGTGAAGACTTACAGCATCCGTCAAGGGGTACAGTACAAGATCGTGGAGTCTGACTATCGCTGGTATGTGGGTAAGTGTTCTGAGTTCGGGAATGGGTGCACCTGGTTGATTCGCCTGAGTCTCCGACAGCGCAAGGGCCTTTGGGAAGTCAAACGCTACAACGGACTGCATACGTGTCTCGCGACCTCCATCTCCAGCGACCACAGGAGTTTGGATTACCATGTGATATCGGCATTCATTATGCCAATGGTTAGGGCTGATGCATCCGTCAGCATCAAGGTGTTCCTAAATGCCACTGCCGCACACTTTGGGTTTAGGCCGACGTATAGGAGGGTCTGGTTGGCCAAGCAAAAGGCTGTTGCCCTCATCTATGGTGACTGGGATGAATCGTACAATGAGCTCCCAAGGTGGGTGTTAGGAGTCCAGTTGACGATGCCTGGTACTGTTGCAGTCCTTAGGACGAGTCCTGTTCGTGTTGGTGCACAACTGGACGAGTCTCAAGCTTATTTTCACAGACTATTCTGGACGTTTCCACCGTGTATCGAGACATTCCGTCATTGCAAGCCCCTAGTTAGTATTGACGGCACCCATCTCTATGGCAAGTATGGGGGAATGTTGCTTGTCGCGATTGCACAAGACGGGAACTCCAACATACTCCCTGTGGCATTGCATTAGTCGAGGGTGAGAATGCTGAGTTGTGGGCCTTCTTTCTCTCCCACCTGCGTGAGCATGTGACACCGCAGCCGGGTTTGCTGGTTATATCGGACATGCATAACGGCATCAAGGCCGCGCTTGAGGCTCCTGACGGAGGATGGTTACCTCCGTCTGCATACCGGGCATTCTGCATTCGACATGTAGCGGCAAATTTTGCCCTAACCTTCAAGGGCAAAGATGCAAGGAGGCTACTTGTGAATGCGGCGTACGCTAAGACCGAGGTCGAGTTCCATTACTGGTTTGATATTCTGAGGTCTGAAGACCCGGCGATGTGTGAATGGGTGAACCGGATTGAGTATTCATTGTGGACACAGCATTGTGATGAGGGGCGTAGATTCGGACAGATGACGATGAATATCTCTGAGTGTGTGAAACTCAATCCTTAAGGGTGTCAGAAACCTTCCTGCGTGCTCGCTAGTGAAGGCAACAAACGGAAGGTTGGCTGAATTATTTGTTCGCAAAGGGAGAGAGGCTGAGGCATAGCAGGGAGCCGGACAACAATTTAGTCAGCACTTGGTAAAGTGTATAGAGGCCAACTTGAAGACGGCTAGGTGCTTCACAGTGACTTTGTACGACAGGGATAACTCTAGTTTACCGTCGCAGAGATGACTCCTACTGGTTCTTTCTCACTAGGTAGCTACAGAGTCTCATTTGCATATCAGACATGTGACTGCAGATACTTCCAGGCACTTCATTTCCCGTGTCCCCACGCACTGGCATGCTGTGCCTACTCACGGCTTACATGGGAGCCTTACGTCCACCAAGTGTATCGTCTTAGTTCGGTCTTCAGTGTGTATCGGATGGGTTTCACACCTCCCATTCTGGAGGGTTTCTGGCCACCATATGACAGGCCGAATGTCATCCCAGACCCGAATAAGAGGCGTGTGAGAGAAGGTCGTCCGAGGTCCACTTGGATAGGACCAATTTGGACGAGGCAGACCCGAACTGGCCAAAGAGATGTGGGTTTTGTCGGTAGCCCGGCCACACACGTCGGAGTTGCCCACAGCTCCGAGGAGCAGAGCACACACAGGGACATGATTAGGTGTATTGCTAGCTTTCGTACTTTTGTTATTTCAATTTCGTGTTCATATTCCAATATTTTCGGTTTTCTTACTTATAGTTGGTAAATCATAAAATTTGTTACTTGTTAGTGTGATGTACTGTGAATGGGATCATATTTAATGAATATTTTTGTTTCCGGAGTTTTAAACAAAATATATTTTGAATGCACACCGGAATAACAAACTTTACGAGTTAAATTAAGACATTAGGCAGAAACTATGTTAGTAACAGAAATTAGTATGGAACGAATTGTTAGTAATTCGAACCAACCTAGTTCGAATTACTTTTTCATGCAATTTCACTATAATTTGAACCAGCTCGATTCGAATTACTTGGGGAGTGGTTCACCTCTGTAATTCGAACCAAGGTAGTTTGATTTATACTAGTTGTAGTTCGAACCAAGTTGGTTCAATTTATTTGTTATTGTAGTTCGAACCAAGCTAGTTCGAATTACATAGTAATGTGCTTTGGCTGATTCGTGAAACAATTTTCAGTTTGGCTGATTCGTGTTATTTTTTTGCTCTCTTGGTTTATATATGTTTTTTGCCCTAATTCTAAATAGTAATATATATGTTTTATTTCTGATTTGCCTTTATAGGATAATTGGCAAAAAAAGTGGATTAAATAAGTAGTAAAGTAAATGATTAAATTAGTTTTCGAAATTTTTTTTATTGAATTCGTCCTTTAAAAATTTTAAATTAGTCATTGTAGTTTTTTTGTTACTTTCATTACTAACGACGTGAAAATTTGTTGATGTGACATATTACGTGACACTACAACACACACTTAATAGTCCTAATTGACGGCTAACATGATACGTTTATAAAATTAGAGCAAATCAAGCCCAATGGATTTCAATACATCAAGTTATCCCCTCAATTATATTTTGATTTGATCTAATTTCATAAATTTATCATGTTAATAGTCAATTAAGACTTCTATGTGTGTGTTGAAATATCACTTAAGATGCTACATTAATAAATTTTGGCATTGTCAATAAAATAATGATGGAAGGACTAATGCGATTAATTTAAAATTTTTGAAAGACAAATTTGATTAAAAAAACTTGGGGACTAATTCAAAGAACAACTGATCATATAGGAACGGATTTGACCATTTATCCATAAGTAATAAGTAATTTTTTCTTTTTTTTAAGAAAAAGAAAAGCAAAGAAAGGGCATTGGGATAAAATATAGCAATGCCATTGTGAGCTCTGAAAAAGATAAAAGTAGAGATATCCATGAAACGTTGTTGACTATTCTGTTGCATCCTACTCCTATGAATACTCTTTTCACTCTAATTGTGCCTTCACACACGGAGAAATAGTGAAAAAAACTTTCAGTTTTGGTTTTTGTTTCTCATAAGAGAGAGAGAGAGAGAGAGAGAGAGAGAGAGAGAGAGAGAGAGAGAAGGGTGTTACCTTTTGAAGTTGAGTTTACCTAAAATTATGAACTTTATGAATGCTGATAAAAGTACTCATCAAACAATAAAATTAACATTATACTCAAAAAAGATGAATTTTGTGTGACAAAAGTATCTAAATTCTAATTTTTTGTTGACTTTTTAATAAAATTTCCAAATTACCTCTACCATTTCTCTTCAACCTCAACTCCACACAATCTTTTCTTCTCTAAATTTTAAACTTTCACAACCCTCAATTAACACCAACTTAACCATATTTTCTCTTCTTTGCTACTCCATTACTGTCACCATAACGATGTCGACATCAACTACCTCAACAAATCTATGGTTATGTTGAAGCAGAGCAAAACGAAAGAAAGTAGAACTTAAATTCGACGGCAAGTTGGAGCTTGTGACAGTACTAGGCAATGACGTCAGCAATGGCAGCAAGGTCTCCTGTGTCTATTGTCACCTTCTTCTCCCTCAGCAACCATCTCCCTAGCAGCGAATCTCGATAGAGGTTATTTCAGAATCATTAAAATCAACCACAATCAAAGTTTATTGCAGTTCCATACAAAATTAATAAGAAAAATATAAATAAATAATCATAAACATTATTCCAAATTACAAAATCATATAATCAAAAAGACAAAAACTCAAAATCATCAAAATTACGTAATTAACAAAAAAATGAACAAGCACAGCTTACCGGCAGTAAGGGAGGCACAAAACTGATGGCAAGGCAGGAATAAAACAGACAGCAAGGGAGGGAGGAACAAAATAGAACTGCTGGCAAGGGAGGGAGGAACAAAACAGAACTACCAGTGAGGAGGAACGAAGAGACAAAGACGCAGAGTGAGCAGCTTAGAGAGAGAATATGAGAAGAGGATCAAGAAACCATATAGGAAAAGAGAAGAAGAGCTTGTGCGAGAGAAAAGAGGGCTAGACGTGACAACGTAAAAGAGAAGAGGATGGAGGAAAAGAGGTCGAGCAGAGCTTAGCTTCCAGAGGCAATGACGACTGCCTACAGCAATGACACCCTCTAGCCGAGGAGAAAAGTTCGGCAATGGTGGGCTAGGCACTAGCTTAGTGGGGGGTTTTTAAAGCACTACTGCTGTTGAAGTTTGAACTCCGAATGTGGATTAGTGGGAAAAGAAGAAACATAAAAAAGAAGAGATTGTGTGGAGTTGAGGTTGAAGATAAAGAGTGGGAGTAATTTAATAATTTTATTAGAAAGTCAACAAAAAATTAGGGTTTTGGTACTTTTATCATACGGAACCCATCCTTCATGAGTATAACGTTAGTTTTCTTGTTTGATGGGTACTTTTGTCAGCGTTCGCAAAGTTCATGGATGCAAATGGTTATTTTTCCATTACAAAAAGATAAAAAAATCTTCCTTTTACAATTGATTGGCCAACGACAAACTTTTAAATAGATTTTAGATCCAAGGTAAATCAGTCTTTAACCTTTCAGGTTGAAAAATATCGTAGAAAAACTAAAAAAAATTCAGAAATACTATCAAAAAAATTTATAGATAAATCATAAAATTATTACAAATTCATAAAAAATAGAAAATTATTATAAAGGCACATCAAAATTTCAGAGTTTCTGAATAAGAAATTACTCTGTCAACATTATTTAATGCAACTCTGATGTGGACTTTTCTATCTTTAATCGCATTCTATGCTCAAAATCTTGAAGAAAAAAGCTCTACAACTAAGTAAAATATTTAATCAAGTTCAATCAATTCGTTATAACGTATTTCACTTTCACACACGCATGCTTCTTCTTCTTCTAACAAGCAAAATACTTAACCAAGTCGTTGTAACGTGTTTCACATTCATGCGCGCACACTATTCTTTTTTTCCATCTTTTTCTTTCGTTATCATCATCATTGTCACTACCACTACCACCACCTCCTCCTCCTTCTTTTCTCGTTTGAATTTCTTCTTCTCCTTCTTTTTCCTCCTCCATTATGATCTTCATTATCATCATCGTTATCCTTATCCTTATCGTTATCGTCGTGGTCTTTTTATACATAAATAACACTATTCATTCTCATTCGCATTTTTGCATTTGTTCTAGTTAATTTCATTGTAATATCTATAGATTTTTTCATTTATTTTCTTTTCTCTCAAAATTTTTAAATCTGCAACTCAAGTTTTCATAAATAAACTCTTAGTTTCATAACATCATTGAGTTGAAAATTTCGGTGATATACTAAAGATATTTTGGTATTATTTTTTAGAAATTTATGTGTTATTTTATATATCAGATACGTCGTCTTCTTCTTATATGTAAATATCATTATTTATTCTCTTTCAAATTTTTGCACTTGTTCTGTTTAATTTCGCTGCGTTATCTACATAAATTTGTACTTATTCTATTTTGTATTAAAATTTGTAAATCTGCAATTCAAGTCTTCATAAAATAAGTTCTTAGTTCTATCACATCATTTAGTTGGAAATTTTGATGTTAAAATAAAACCATTTCGGTGTTATTTCTTAGAAATTTTTGTGTTGTTTTATATATGAGATAAGCAATCAATTCATTGAATGTGTAATGTTTTTTAAAAAGATTCAATTTTTTGTGTCGTGTTAGTGAACTTCTGGTGTTAATTTTAAGTAATTTCGGTATTATCTTATTTCATTTTACAGAGTCAATGTGATCTTTTAGTATGTAATTTACTTTCTATATTATATATCATTGTATTTAAATTCCGGTGTCACTTAAAACAAATTTTGATGTTATTTTTGTTTCTAGTAAGAACTCAATCTAATAAGTGTGAACTTACATTCATTCAACTAAGTAAGATTGCAATACAATACAAACATACTCATTCAAGTCTAACATGAAAGGCAATGTTCCTAAAAGAAGAAATAAGAGCAACAGAAGAAAAAAGAAAGAAAGAAAGAAAGAGTATGAAACAAAAAAAAGACAGCATTAAAAAAAGATATTTTTGTATTTTTATAGCAAAATTTTGGTATCAAAATTAAAAAATTTATATATTATTGTTAATAAATTTTGGTGCTAACTTTTTGATAAATTTTGTACAATTCAAAACTTCTTCTCTTCCTCCTTCTCCTCCTCATTCATTCTCCTCTTTATCTTCTGCTTCTTCTTTTTTATCATTTTCTTTTTCATCTTCTCCTTCTTATTTCATTTTCTTATAATTAATTTTTCTTGTTTCACTTTTTTGAGAAGAATAAAACTAAGAAAAAAGAAGAAAAATTAAACAAAAAATAAATAACTACAATAATACATGAAGAAGAGGAAAAAAAAGAAGAAATAAAAATAAAATGCAGTAACAACAATACTAATAAAAGAAAAAAGAGGAGGCCAAAATAACGTACGAAAAAAGAAAAAAATGTATGATTTATGTGTATATTGTGTGAGTAATTTTTGTTGAATTTAGTCCCTTAATTAAACTTAGTTGACCATAACAATTAGATGTATAATAGGACTGAATCTTTAAATACCTATTAAGATATGATCAATATGCCATAACTCAATAAATCTCTATTACTGAAGTTAGCATACACTAACAACAATTATAAAAAAATATAAAAGATTTATCTAATTTGTGTTTTAAGAATATATATTAAAATTATAAATTAAAATTTTTATATTAAAAATATAAAAAATTTAAATTTTAATATATTTATTTTTTATTTATTAAATAAAAATGTTTAAAAAATGTTCTGTTATTAATTTTATCATGTACTTTTAAAATATAGGTTAGTTAAATCCAAAAATAAAATAAGAAAATGAATGTGATATTATTAGAGAAATGAAGTTGAGATTTGCTCCTTCCTAAAAGCCTCAATAAATAATAAAATCAAAACAAACACTATGGTTATTTTTTTAGATATTGAAAAAGATTTGGTGTAATGCTTTAATATTGGAAGGGAGGATATTTTGCAAAATTCTGACAGTGGTAGAATTTACAGAAGGCGAATTGTCAGGGGTAGATTCTGTTTTTAAACATTTATAAAGACAATACGCAGAGAGCGGATTCAGTTTTTAAATATTTATAAAGCAATACACAGAATGCGTATTATGTTACTTAAATATTAAAGTGACAATACACAGACTGTGTATTGTCATTTCATGAATAAAAAATTATAACTGAAATATTATAAAAGGAGGAATGGTATTAGGTTGATTGAGTGTGAGAGTGCTTTATTTTCTTGAGAATGTAAGAGTATACAAATGGAGAGAGGTATTAATTTGAAAGTATATTATAATGGTCAAATCTTTTCCCAAACATTTGAGGGTGTGAGTTTTGTATGTGAGAATCCACATGATATTGTTATTCCTTTTGCAATAACATATGAGGAATTTAAGAGTATACTTTGTCAATGTGTTGATAATCAAGTATTAAAGAGAGTCATAAATATTCTTTATAGACAGCTAGTTTTAGTGTTTGGTGGTTTCGTTCAGTTTCAAATAATGCTTGTGGTTGACGAAGCAAGTATGCAAGGGATGTTTTCGATTTACCAGCAAACATGGGCACAAGTGTCTGTTATCGAGTTGTATGTTGAGTTTGAAGAATTAGTTGAGGTTGATTTACCAGAGGCTAACATCGACTGGACAGTTTATAACACTGAAAGCAAAGAGAAATTTGAGGGCACTTACCATATTGTTGGTCTAACTGAAGAAGTGGGTGAAGATGATATAATAGCTGAGTCTAATATTGCAGATGTGGCAAATGCACGAGCGAGCCAAAATCCATCTAGAGAGCCTTCTTTCATGCATGCTTTGGATCTAAACGCTATGAATGCATCAGAGTTTCCAGAGTATGTCAATTCAGGTAAGTAGTCTTCATGCATAGAATTCAGTTCTAGAGAGACTGTTATTACAGCAATTAAAGATTATACCATTCGCAGGGGAGTGGATTACCGGGTGTGTGAATCTAAGCCAACCACTTTTTATGCTAAGTGTGTACAATACAGAACAAGTTGTGATTGGCTTATTAGGGTTAGTTTTATTAAGAGAAAGTTTTGTTAGGTTATAAGGCGATACAATGGTAGTCACACATGCACCAGAACTAGAATTTCTCAAGATCATGCCAAGCTGAATTTAGATATGATTGCAGAGGTGATAAAGACATTGAAGTTGATCCATCTCTGAAAGTGAAATCTGTGATTGCTGAAGTGCAGCCAAAATTCAATTATATGACAAGTTACCACAAAGCATGGCTCACCAAGCAAAAGGCAATTGCGAACCTTTTTGGTGGTTGGGAAGCTTCTTATAAAGCTTTGCCATCGTGGTTCGAAGCAATGGTACAAAAAGATCCATCAGCAGCAGTTGAGATCGAAACTGCACCAGCATACCAAGGGGATAAGGTAGTCCATAATGTTAGGATACTGACGCGGGTATTTTGGAGATTTTATCCTTGCATCAGAGCATTTAGGAGCTGCAAACCAATCATACAGGTAGATGACACACATCTGTACGAAAAATATAAAGGAGCTCTATTAGTTGCAGTTTCTCAGGATGGCAATGGCAATTTTGTGTCTCTTGCATTTGTCATTATTAAGGGTGAGACTTCTGATGCATGTCACTTCTTTCTTACTCATTTGCGCACACATGTGGTGACTCGAGATGGTGTTGGGTTTATCTCTGATCGACACGACTCTATTACCTCAACAATAGCTCGTAGTAATGGATCATGGGAGCCTCCAAGAGCTATCCGAATGTTTTGTGTTAGACATATAACATCCAACTTCTTGAGAAATTTCAAGGTACCGTATTTGCAGAAGCTTATTGTCAACATGGGTACGTAAATTATTGTGAAATAACGGCGTATTTATTTTTACAAGACACATAGCACCCATATTTTTGTTTTTGTTTTCTTGGTTATTTACAAGCTATTTTAGGACTGTGCATGAATTTAATGTGCAGTATGCAAGATTGTGTGAGTGTGGTGAGGCTTACACGTGATGGCTCGATCGAATCCTACGACAGCAATTTACTTTGGCATTTGATAATGGATATTTTTGGGGTCATATGACCACAAACCTAGTAGAGTGCATCAATGGAGTTTTGAAGGGAGCGTGAAATCTTCCTATCACGTCACTTGTGAAGGCAACTTTTTATAGACAATGATTTGTTCACTAGGAAGAGGGTTGAGGTTGAGGCTTGAAGGAATGCAGGACATGTATTTTATGAATATGCTAGCAACAAACTTCAATCAAATCAGCATGCAGCGGAAAACATCCAAATTAATTTATTTGACAGGCAGAATGAGGTCTTTGAGGTTCGTGAGATGCCCCGTGGTATGGAGTATACGGTGAATCTCTGTCAACGGTATTGTGATTGTGGTGAGTTTCAGACAGATCGAATCCCTTATTGCCATGTCTTTGCATGTTGTGCGAACCAACGACTTGATTGGCAACAATATGTTCATGAGGTATATAGGATGGATGATATAAAAAAATGTGTATAGAGCACGATTTAAGCCATTAGAAAATCCAGCAACATGGCTGGTGTATCAAGGACCAAGACATATACCTAATATATACTTAAAGAGAGTCTCCAAAGGGAGTCCCAAAATAACCCACTTCTTGAATCAAATGGATATGCGTGATATGTGTGGTCCTAGGCATTGCAGGCTTTGTGGAGATGAGGGCCACAGTGAAAGTAGATGCTCTCATCATGCAAGGTCAAGTGCTGGTGGCTCTGCACCTATATCTTAGTAAATTTGGTTTTTCCTTCATCAGGAGTTGGATTTAAATACTACTTCATGAATTGTATTAAATACTACTTTATGAATTACTTGTGTACTCGACTCTGATGTAAATTTATAAAAATTCAAAACAATTACAATATCATCACCATCGCTATCATTGTCACTATCATCCTCGCCATCATTATCATCCTTCGCCATTGGCGCTTGCACCTGAGAAAATCAACATCGCTACGACCAATTCCTCTAGCGACACTCTGGATTAAATCACTCTGGATCGAGTCATAGACCTTCTAGCTCCAGAGCATGGAGAGGGGCTACGACGTCGTAGTTGCGAATCCACAGATGACCGACCTAGAACAATTTGAGGCAAATTTCGACTAAACTACGGAGCCTATTTGTTAATTTCAAGAGATTGCGGCTGGGATTATTGCACTTATAGTTGAGGGTCCAACAACTCATTTACCTATTGCGACGTGTCTGTTTTAGGTACCCACTGATACAATTAACGATTTGAATATTGCTTAGTTGTGTCCCTCTGTTGTGACATAGAGGGTCGATAATATGCTTGATATGGTGGCATGTGTAATGAATGTCAGTCATGGAATAACTGACTAAAGAATGAGGCTCTAGGCTTAGCTTATGGTTGTGTGTTGGTTGTGTGTACGAGTACTGGTATGGGTGCATGATAGGTTGTGGTTGTGGCTGTGATTGTGGCTGAGGCTGTGGCTATGGTTGTGACTGTGGAACATAACCAGTTAAACACAGGTGAGCCCCATAGGTGTCATTATACCATTGCATATACTCTTCAGATGCTTGATAGTGCACTACAGGATCACCAACCAGAATAGAGGTCAAACGATTTGTCCATATCGTAATGTATGCATAATGCTCATCTCTCCAATCTTTAGTCTTTGGTCCCGTCAGGACCATGTTGTGAGCTTCTACAAGGCTAATAGGTTCTCTAGGGATTTCATGCTGTAAACCGAATTGCCTTTAGACCCTATCTGATGCATGCCATTCATGCACAGTTGCACTCCATGTTAAGCGATGTTGTAAGACTTCATTAGGAACTACAATATTTTCCATACGTTCATGACTATACGGGCTCCACACAAACTGCAAAAGCATAACAAAACAAACGTATACATTTAAATACAAAACAATGCACACTAATAAAAAAACCAATAAATTTAATAAAAAAGTTATCGCATTTGTAGGAATATCATCTATTAATTGCCTAATATGTGAGATGGTCCATTTTTTGTATCCATGAAATTTCGAGCACTAAGCAATCCAGCTGAAATAAAATAAAACCATATTATTCTAAACTGATATATTTAAATAATATATTTGAATAATACATATTACATAATTTATAGTAACATGTTATATTAAGATAAGTAAGTTTACCTGCACGTAAGTGAAAAGCTTACCTACGATCGCACAGGTGCTAGGAACGGCAATCGTTCCCAAATCCATACACAAAGTAGTGCCAATAGACCATCCATATCTTTACAATTATAACGTGATGTTTGACATAATGTCCTATATAAATCTGCCAGGCAAGCGGAACCCTAACTAAAGTCCCTAATCTCAGCAAAATTTCAGATCAGAGGCAAGAACTTCTAGTGGACTGTTATTCCAGACTTGTCACAAAATAAATTTGTGTCGAACAACAATAATATATGAATCTTTACGTACATTTGTCTGCCTAGGGCGGTATCCAACTGCATGGCGCCGCTTTAAGATGCGAAGCCATGCAAGTTTGACACCATTTCTTTTGTGATCAGCTGCAGTAGGTACTGTCGCAAATTGTATCTTGAATTCATTTTCGAGGCTACTACTACTGGTATCTGTAAATTCTTACACCGGTAAACCATTTGTGGGGAGTCTAAAAATCATTGCAACATCTTCTAAGGTAATCGCGCATTCACCATGTGAAATGTGGATTGTATGAGTTTCCAGGCGCCATTGCTCAATCAAGGCATTGATAAGTGCATTGTGTAAAGTAAGTTTTTCAAGTATCTGAGATATGTGATAAAATCCACTATCTCGTAACTCAATTTCAATTCAGGAATCATACACATCTTAGTGGAGATATCTTGATCCCAAATCTCTTGAATTCCGAAACAAGTTGAAAAATATAATGAGTAGTAGTAGTAGTAGTAATAATAATAATAATAATGATAATAATAATAATAGTAATAATAATAATAATAATAATAATAATAATAATAATAACAATAATAACAATAATAAATGAACAGAGATAAAAAATAGTTACATATGGTGGACGATCAAGGTATTTAACAATGTGATCTTCAGGACGCGTAATGTCACGAACTATATTCTGCGTTTATTTTTTTCTGAAAAAAAATATATAATCTTTATTAATTTTGAATTTAAATATAAATATTTAAATTAAATTCGAATT
>NC_029775.3:93697922-93698984 GCF_000817695.3 Arachis duranensis | reverse complement strand
AAATATATAATTAAAACTGAAATATATTTAAATATCTCTTTAAATTTGAATTTTTTAAAATATAAATTAAATTCACAATTATATTTATTTTCAGATTTAAATAATTTAAATTAAGAAATATATTTAAATTTAAAATATATTTAATACTAATCATTAATTAACATGATCATCATTCATCTAAACATATAATAAAAATATAATCTGTAAGACCCAAATTTTTAGAAATTAAATAATAAATTGATTATGATTTATTTTATTTATTTAAGATATTAATTTCAAAAAATTTTATATTAATTAGATAGTTTTTTATTATTGATTTGAAAGCTTGAGTAATTGAAAGATAATGAGGGTTTTAGATATATGGTTTAATTTGAATAATTAGATTTTGAACTTTATTTTATGATTTTAAAAGAAATTAATTTGATTAACTCTAATTATTGAATTAGAGTGTTTATTTGAAAATAAATTAAGTTGATAATTAAATAAATATTTTTATAAATATTAGTATTGGATTAAAATTAATTTTCAATTACTCTATTACCCTAATTTTATTAAAATTACTAAACTACCCAAAATCCTCAATTTCATACACAACACCCTAATCCATAAATTGAAACCCTAACCTTAATTTAACCCTTACAACCGCCTTTCACCCCTTTTACTTCTTCCCACTGCCACTCCTCACTCTCACATTCTTCACTCGGGCTCATACACTAACAGAAAAGGGAGATTCGAAGGAGCATAGGGAAGAGGAGGGGGAGACCGCGCCACCACTGCGTGTCGTCACTGCCACACAGCGTCAGTTCGCTACCGATCTATCCATGAACAGCCGTCGTTGGAAGAGCTCTGCGCCACTCACCGTCGTGTTCCTTGGTCGCCGTTGACAGAACTGCAAAGGGAGGGAGAGACGCGCGAAGGAGACAGGGTCGGGACTAGCCTCGTCACCATTAGTGCTGCGGGTCGCTGCCATTGTTCCGCGGTGTGCAGGCTTCGCAAAGAGAGAAAGATGAACGCAAAAGAAGAGTTTGGTTCACGCTGCTGTGCCTCCACCACCGCCGTTTC
>NC_029775.3:93690605-93697853 GCF_000817695.3 Arachis duranensis | reverse complement strand
TGCTGGTGATGTTACATGTGAGAAGGAGGGTTGTCTCCGCTGTGCCCGGTCATCAGAAAACGACGCAGATGTTGCTGGAATCAACTAACAAAGCTACTGTTGCTCAGTTCTTGGTTCTTGCTCGGTACAGTAAGCTGTTCTTGCCTTGAAACCCTAGCCGTTAGCGTTTTGTTATAGTTTGTTGAGGTTTTACGACGTTAATGTCTCAGGGTCAAAATTACTGTGACTACATGTAGTGTTTGGTGGCTACCGTTGTTGCGGGTCGAGAAAGAGGGGTCTTTGATGCGCTGAATAGCTTTTGAGTTTCGACGAGTTGAGGTAGGGGATTTTATTTTAAAATTAATTGTTTTAATTTATGAATGCCATTGAAATTTAGTGAATAAGTGCAAATAATTTATAGATATCTCGTGTGAGTAGTTTTGTTGTTGTGAGTGGTTAATTGATGAAATTGAATTGCGATTGGTTGAATTAAGGCTGTGACTGATGTTGGTTTTCTGATTTTGATGGATTTTTTAAATTTTGATTTATGTGATTATGTTGAATTGGTTTGATTGGGATCCGAAAAGGGTGACAAAGTTCGAGTTTTAGGGGAGATGCTGTCAAAATTTTATTATGAAACTTAAGATTTTGTTTGAAATATTTAGAAAAAAGTTGAACTTGAGAAATTGTATTATTTGTGTTTTAAAAAAAGATTTATTTTTGGGTTTGATTTATTAAGAAAAACTTTATGGTTTGAATGTTATTTATTAGGAAATATCATGTATTGAGTTTTGACTTATTAAGAAAGACTTTATGTTTTAAATTTGACTAAAGAACTACATTTTAAGGAATTATGATTCAAGGAGTTTATTAATTTTAAAGAACGAGTTTGATTGTCGTCCTCCCTAAAATCTTGAGACTCTGCCATAAGATTTACTTAATAAATGATTCTTTTAGTCTTTTGAAAGAGGTTTAAATCTGAAATGGTCTTGAAGTTAGTTTGAAAAAATCATGGTTAAATAATAACTGGTCTTTGTATGAAAAAAGAACTTGTTGTAAGTAAAGTGGTTTCGGAAGTTTAGAAAAGGTTATAAGGAGTGGTGTTGGTTTTAAATAAAAATGATTTGAGTTTGGTTTATTAAAAAAAGGAATTTTTATTAAACGTTAAAGAAGTTTAGCTGCCTAGAAACTAAATGTTTTGAGGTTATGATAGGTGAATGAATAATATGGTGATGCGGAGGTATGTATAGTTAAGCGGTAATGCGGAGATTCGTTTACTAATATGGTGATGCGAAAGTATGAGTATGTAATTGGTGATGTGGAGGTATAATGAAAAAAAAGAAAATGATAAGCAATGAATGAAACAAAAGTTGAGAATTGTATGTTGAATGGGTCTTGTGCCAAATTGCTAATGCGAAAGGGTCTGCCTAACTAATAGCTAATGCGAGAATGTTTGCCTAATTGATAGCATTGTTTCTTACTATGATACACATTAAAATGTTATTATGATGAGGCCTAACTGACACGAGTAACCATGATGCCAAGGTGTCTAACTGACATAGTAAAAAAACCATATTCGGGTTTCGTCCCAAGTAACGTTGGGTTGTGGGTAGACAACCGACACATGAGCTCATGGCCTGCACTAGGAACATGCATGAATCATAAATTGTTTGTGCATTTGCATTTGATTATGTTTGATTGTTTTATTTTTTTGTGATTGAGCCGTTTGTCTTGTTGTGACTTGCTTGTGTGTTGAACTAAATTTTTTGCTTGTACTATTAGCTTTTGAATGTATCAAAGTGATTAAGAATTGACATTTTGATTGAGAGTTAATTATGTGGTTGAAAGATGGTTAATATGACTAGTTTTATATTAAAAAAATATGTTGTGAGATTAGGAATTTTAAAAGAGGTAATTAATTAGCTAAAGTAAAACCAATAGTATTTTTCAAAGGTTTGATAAAAACGTAGATTCCTTGGGTATGTTAATTATTCGCATTTTATTCGTTACTTTTACGGCATTCCCATTCCCTATTGAGAATGTGTGGTTTGTTCTCACCCCAAAATCTTCCACCCTTTTAGAGACACAGGTTTGAAGATTCAGTATGAAACTGCGGACGATTAGTAGATTTTCTTGTGTTTCCTGTTATTTTTACAGAGTTCCCTTACCCTTGTTGCTTTAGCTTTTATTTTATCCAGAGTGATAGGCATTGTATTCGAGTTTTATATTGAATTAATTGTATCGCATTTACTATTATTATTTGAAGATCTTTGATATGTGATTTAATTGCTAAAATAAATTTTCCGGCATTTTAAAAAAAATTAAAATACAATATCGAACTAAAGGCTCAATATTAAATAGTAAATAAAAGAAAACATGTTAGTAACTCCTAACTTTTGGTACGATCATTACGTGCTAAAAGTTAGAGTGTTACATAATCTCTAATTATATATTTTTCACTACTAATAAACACTATTTAATTTAAATAAAAACTATAAATATTATTATTATTATTATATTATTTCTACTTCAGATTAAAAAAATACACAATTAATCTACAAATTACATTACTATTAATAAAATAACTTACTTGTGAGTGAAGAAAGTGTATTCGAATTGAAGAGAGAGAGAGAGAGAGAGAGAGAGAGAGAGAGAGTAATAATTCATCGTATTCACAGGCCTGCAGGGATTCGAGGCGTGTCGACCATGAAAGCAATACGAGTTTTGCGTATTGTTCGAGGAATACGCACTTTGCGTATTGTGCATCTCTAAAAACACGCCTCCAGATTCTTGTAAAACACAATTTCTTCTAATAATCAGGTAAATCTCACCTTCTTCAAGAATGAAATAAAAAATTCACACTATTCACCATACCACTACCACTCCTCTTTTCATTCACGAGTCACGATCAAATCCAGAGTCTTTTGGTGAAATTTTAGTATATTTTTGCTTCTAAAAACTAAGGGTCTAAAAAATTTAACTTGTGTTTTTTTTTCAAAAATATTACTTTTATTGCAATAAAAAAAAATAGTTTCGATTACAATATCTAGCAGGAAAATTCTAGGGATTTTTTATTTAAATTAAATAAATATAATATTTATCGATTTAAATAAACGTTCAAGTATTTACCAAAATACGTTTTTAGTCACATCTCAGATACAGTGGGGAAAACCAATGAATGAACATATCTCAGATGCACTGACCCCGTTCTGTGATACGGGGAGTGCCAGTGATATCTCGAATGCACCTGTGATATGAACAAGACCGTATATTGGATACACTACATCCGAGATATACGTGTAATCTTCTTTAACCCAATGCATTCGAGATACGCACATGTATACTGATTTGGGGCAGTGCATTCGAGATACGCGCGAGAGCGTATATAAACCACAGCATTTGAGAAGTTCGTGGATTAGAGGGAGTTTTTTCAAACTTTTAAGCTTCCACACGTGTGAAAGCGAGTTTCTTCACGAGCTATGGCCCCCCGAGGACATGTTCGCGCGGGAGACATTAATAGACTGAATGACACTTGGCACGTAGCTGGAGCGTTAGACTTTAAGGTTAGTGTTTAATAGGTTTAATATTTGTAGATTTATATAATTTTCTTCTAATACGTTTAGGGTATTAGTCTTTAGTGACTTAGAAATATATATCTGTTACATTTAATGTAAATGCATAGGTAGGTGTATTATAAGTTGTAGTACTGTTTTGGGACAATTAATGGTTTAGATGTAACTAATATGCGGTAGCTATCTGTTTTGGGAATCGTAGCAACCACGGTTACTTTTGCCACGCCATGTGATACTAGGTCTCCCACCGCCACCCATCCTGCTTTCCTATATAAGGGAGGCTAGATTTGGGCATACAGTAGAGTTGAGAGATTTTATGTTTGACAGTTGCTTGATCTCTGCATTTGTCGAGTAGTGGAGGCTAGAGACCCATACGCTCCACCTTTCATGGGGTGAGGCTAGCATTACGCTTGAGGATGTTGCCTACCACACTGGACTGTGCACTGCCGAAGAGCTCATTGGGGGTTGTACTAGAGACTTCTAGCGGTGGCACCAGCACCCGACATGGGAGTGGGTTGAGGATTTATTGGGCGCCAGGCCGTCACCACCGCAGGAGGGAGGGAAGCAGGTGTTTGCGGTCAGGATGACATGGCTTAGGGACTGAGTGGCACATATTCCTGATGGGGCAGCCCCGAAGACTCTCCAGTAGTGCACCCGATGCTACATGATGATGCTAATTGGGGGCTTTCTGTTTACAGACAAGTTGGCAACACTTGTGCCATTGAGATGGCTGCCACTACTAGAAGATTTTGATCAATGCAGCCAGTTGTTATTGGGGTCTGCACTTCTTTGCCATGCCTACCACTCGTTGTGCACGGTGGCATCCTGTAATGTGACGAACATTGCAAGGTGTATGCCGCTTCTTGTATCGTGGATCTACCATAGGTTTTCGTGCTTTAGTCCAGCAGGTTACGACGTTGTCAGGTTCCCACTTGCTTCTTGGTATATGAAAGTTGTAATTAAGTTGTTGATTACCATATAGTATACATGTAATATATGTTGAAATATAACTAATGAAAATCTTTAAAACTATCTTTGATCTGTGCAGGTTAGCAAGGCTAGCGCAGCAGAGCAAAGATCATCATGATGGCAGGATACTGAGTTTGCATCATCGTATCGATGCACTGACATTTAAGTAAGTGTGATAGAGTGTGATCTATGTGTTTGTTTTCAATCTACCATTGTTATATCGTTTAATTAACGAAGGTCCCTAAATGTTTTTAAAACAGTTTCACTGTACACTGATGTGTGGAAAACGATCCAACACAAAACTCACCGGCAAGTGTACCGGGTCGCATCAAGTAATAAAACTCACGGGAGTGAGGTCGATCCCACAGGGATTGAAGGATTGAGCAATTTTAGTTCGGTGGTTGATTTAGTCAAGCGAATCAAGTATTGGTTGAGTGGTTTATCATTAACAGAAACTAAATTGCTTGGAATGTAAAGGGAGAGGGGAGAATTTCAGTAAATTAAAGAGCAGGAAAGTAAAAGATGTTGAATCTTAAAGATCAAGAAATTAAATGACTGAAACTTAAAGTGCAAGAAATGTAAATTGCAGTAACTTAAAGTGCAAGAAATATAAATTGCTTGAATGGAAAAGGGATTTGAGGACTGGGATTTCAGAATTCAAACGATGGAAATTAAATTGCAACAATTAACTAAACAAGAGATGAATTGAAATAGACTAGATCTCAAACAGAAATGGAAATTAAATTGCAGCAGGGGTTCACAGAAGAACCAAAAGGAAAATGAAATCTCAGGGCTCTAGAGACTAGATAGCAGAGTCTAGATCTCAATTGCCTTCCCAGATCCAAGTTCACAAAGCAATTAACAAGAAATTAAAGATTGAAGCAGTAAAAGAAATTGGATTCAACTCAATTATGCAAAAGGGAAATTAAAGAGATCTTGAATGGAGATTGAGACAGAAATTCCTCAATTCTTCACACCCAAGACTCAAACAAGACAAGTAAAAATGCTCAAGCAAGAACGAGGAAGAAGAGAGATCAATTCTCCTCCCCAATTCTCTGAAATCTCCGTTCCTAGCTCTCAGTGAAGTCTCCAAGAGAAGGTTCAAAAATTAAGAATAACAGAAAAAGGTTCAAAGTTCAAAAGAAAGGTCCTAATTACATCAAACTATCTCCTATTTATACACTTTCTATTCTTAGATCTTGGGATTTGGATGGGCTTTTGATTTGGTGAAGAAATGAATAAAATTGGATTTTTAATCCAATTTTTAGCCCATGAAAAATTGCTTCCAAGAGGCTGCCCTGCCCTTGTGGAGGGCAGGGTAGGAAATTGTGCGTGTGGCCCTTGTGCGTGCGTATTGGTGCATGTGGTGCTGCAGGATGCTGCCCTGCCCTTGTGGAGCGCAGGGCAGAGTTTTTTTTGGTGCGCCAGATTCTGCTGCCCGTGCATGCTGCTGCAGCCGAGACTCCCTTGGTGCGCCAACTCTTGTGCGCTGGCCGTGTGATGAGCGGATAATTTGTACGCTTTTTGGCATTGTTTTTAGTATGTTTTTAGTATGATCTAGTTAGTTTTTAGTATATTTTTATTAGTTTTTAGTTAAAATTCACTTTTCTGGACTTTACTATGAGTTTGTGTGTTTTTCTGTGATTTCAGGTAAAATTCACTTTTCTGGACTTTACTATGAGTTTGTGTGTTTTTCTACGATTTCAGGTATTTTTTGGCTGAAATTGAGACTAAAAAGGATTGCAGATGCTGTTGGATTCTGACCTCTCTGCACTCGAAGTGGATTTTCTGGATGCTGTTGGAAAGTAGACATCCTGGGCGTTCCAGCAATATATGATAGTCCATACTTTGCTCAAGATTTGATGGCCCAAACCGGCGTTCAAAGTTACCCTCAGAATTTCCAGCGTTAAACGCCGGAACTGGCACAAGAATGGGAGTTAAACGCCCAAACTGGAACCAAAGCTGGCGTTTAACTCCAAGAGAAGTCTTTACACGAAAATGCTTCAATGCTCAGCCCAAGCACACACCAAGTGGGCCCGGAAGTGGATTTTTATGTCATTTACTCATCTCTGTAAACCCTAGGCTACTAGTTCTCTATAAGTAGGACCTTTTACTATTGTATTTTGATCTTTGGATTGTTATTAGATCCTTTGATCATCTTTGGACATCTAGTTCTTAGATCATTGGGAGGCTGGCCATTCGGCCATGCCTAGACCTTGTTCTTATGTATTTTCAACGGTGGAGTTTCTACACACCATAGATTAAGGTGTGGAGCTCTGCTGTACCTCGAGTATTAATGCAATTACTATTGTTCTTCTATTCAATTCCTTCAAACTCCTGAGGGCGGGGCGTTAGTGACAGACGCCAAAAGAATCACTGGATTCTATTCCGTCCTGATTGAGAACCGACAGATGGATAGCCATGCCGTGACAGGGTGCGTTGAACATTTCCACTGAGAGGATGGGAGGTAGCCACTGACAACGGTGAAACCCTTGCTTAAGCTTGCCATGGAAAGGAGTGAGAAGGATTGGATGAAGACAGTAGGAAAGCAGAGAGACGGAAGGGACACAACACCTTCATACGCTTATCTGAAATTGCCAACAATGAATTGCATAAGTATCTCTATCTTTATCTTTATGTTTTATTTGTATATCACCCATATCCATTTGAGTTTGCTTGACTAAGATTTACAAGGTGACCATAGCTTGCTTCATACCAACAATCTCTG
>NC_029775.3:93688896-93690546 GCF_000817695.3 Arachis duranensis | reverse complement strand
TTACTTGGACGACCCAGTACACTTGCTGGTTAGTTGTGCGAAGTTGTGTTTATGCCATGGTATTGAACACCAAGTTTTTGGATTCATTACCGGGGATTATTTGAGTTGTGAAAAGTATTGATCACAATTTCGCATACCATGTTTTTGGCGCCGTTGCCAGGGATTGTTGAGTTTGGACAACTGACGGTTCATCTTGTTGCTTAGATTAGGTATTTTTCTTCAGAGTTCTTAAAGAATGAATTCTAGTGTTTCAAAGTGATGTTCTTACCATCACCAAAGCTGATTGATTTTCATCAATTTAGCTCTTGAATGCAATGTCCTGCTGAAGCTTGGCTAGCCATGTCTAATTCTTTTAGACTGAAGCTTTAGACTAACATTGCATGATTCCTGGAATTCTTATGCTTTAGACTAACATTGCATGATTCTTGGAATTCTCATTAAGAATTTTGATACCTTTGTTTTCTTTTTCACTTAATTTTCGAAAAAGCACAAAAAAATTACAAAATAAAAAAAACCAAAAATATTGCATGTTTGAGTCTAGTGTTTCATGTTAAGTTTGGTGTCAATTGCATGTTTTTGCATTCATGCATGTGTCTTCAATAATCTTCAAGCTTTTCTTGATGATTTCATTGCTCTAATCTTTAAATTCTCTTGACTTGAGTGTTTTGTGTTTCATATGCATTCTCATTTTGTTAGTGTCAGTAGTATACAACTGCTAAGTTTGGTGTCTTGCATGCATTGTTGCATTTGATTATTCCTTATTATTAAAAATCCAAAAATATTTTTAATTTGTGTCTTTTCAAGTCAATAATACAGAGAATTGAAGATTTAGAACATACTGCAGAGGAATCACACAGAAAAAGCTGGGCATTCAAAATGCCCAGTGAAGAAGACAGACTGGCGTTTAAACACCAGCCAGGGTGCCTGGCTGGGCGTTTAACGCCCAAAAGGGTAGCATTTTGGGCGTTAAACGCCAGAATGTGCACCATTCTGGGCGTTTAACGCCAGGATGGCACAAGAGGGAAGATTTTGTTTTCAAATCAAATTTTTTTTTAGTTTTCAAAATCTTTTCAAAATCAAATCTTTTTCAAATCATATCCTTTCAATCAAATCTTTTTCAAAATCAATTTCTTTCTATTTTCAAAGATACTTGCTATCAATTGATGATTTGATTCAACAATTCAAGTATGTTGCCTTTTCTGTTGAGAAAGGTTTAATGTTTGAATCATATCTTTTCTTGATAGCCAAGTCATTAATTTCAAAATCAAATCTTTTTAAAATGTTTTTCAAATCATATCTTCCTAATCACATCTCTTTCAAAATAGTTTTCAATCAAATCTTTTTGATTTCTTATTTCAAAATCTTTTTCAAAAATCACTTGATTTCTTTCCCACTTTTATTTTCGAAAATCAATTAGTATTTTTCAAAATGTTTTCAAAATCTTCTACTCAATTTTCGAAAATTACTTCCCTTCTTCTCACATCCTTCTATTTATGGACTAACACTATTCCATGAACAATTCGAACTCCATCTTTCTTGATAAGTTCGAATTTTCTACCTCTGTCTTCCATTTTTCTTTTCCTCTGACTCCTCAAGGAATCTCTATACTGTGACATAGAGGATTCCATATTTTCTTGTTCTCTTCTCTCT
>NC_029775.3:93686365-93686692 GCF_000817695.3 Arachis duranensis | reverse complement strand
TAATGAAAAAAAGCAAAAACAGAATGAAAAGCAGAAAGAAAAACAGCACACCCTGGAGGAGAGCGTGCTGGCGTTTAAACGCCAGTAAGGCTAGTTGTTGGGCGTTTAACGCCCAGTCTGGCACCATTCTGGGTGTTTAACGCCAGAAAGGGGCACCAGACTGGCGTTAAATGCCAAAAAAGGGCAAGCACTTGGCGTTAAACGCCAGAAATGGGCACCAGCCTGGCGTTTAACGCCAGAATTGGCTAAAAACGCAATTTTGCATGCCATTTGGTGCAGGGATGACTTTTCCTTGACACCTCAGGATCTGTGGACCCCACAGGATCC
>NC_029775.3:93685588-93686248 GCF_000817695.3 Arachis duranensis | reverse complement strand
ATTCACCTATCAAATCCCATCTTTCTCTTCACCACTCACATCCATCCTTCATAAAACCCCACCTACCTCACCCTTCAAATTCAAACCACTTTCCCTCCCAAACCCACCCATACATGACCGAACCATGAGCCCCCCCACTCCTATATAAACCCATCTTCACCCCTTCATTTTCACATAACCTAAACACCACTTCTTCCCCTTTTTGGCCGAACACAAAAGCCATTCCATTCTTTCTCATTTCTTCTTCTACTACTCTCTTCTTTCTTCTTTTGCTCGAGGACGAGCAAACCTTTTAAGTTTGGTGTGGTAAAAGCATTGCTTTTTGTTTTTCCATAACTATTTATGGCATCCAAGGCCGGAGAAACCTCTAGAAAGAGGAAAGGAAAGGCAAAGGCTTCCTCCTCCGAGTCATGGGAGATGGAGAGATTCATCTCAAGGGTGCATCAAGACCACTTCTATGAAGTTGTGGCCTTGAAGAAGGTGATACCCGAGGTCCCTTTCAAACTCAAAAAGGGTGAATATCCGGAGATCCGACATGAGATCCGAAGAAGAGGTTGGGAAGTTCTTACCAACCCCATTCAACAAGTCGGAATCTTAATGGTTCAAGAGTTCTATGCCAATGCATGGATCACCAAGAACCATGACCAAAGTGTGAACCCG
>NC_029775.3:93684842-93685540 GCF_000817695.3 Arachis duranensis | reverse complement strand
GCTTACTATGGTTTGGGGGAAATACTTGGATTTCAGTCCGGAAAATGTAAGGTTGGCATTCAACTTGCCTATGATGCAAGGAGATGAACATCCTTACACTAGAAGGGTCAACTTTGATCAAAGGTTGGACCAAGTTCTCACAGTTATTTGTGAAGAGGGCGCCCAATGGAAGAGAGATTCAAGAGGAAAGCCTGTTCAATTGAGAAGGCATGACCTCAAACCCGTGGCTAGAGGATGGTTAGAGTTTATACAACGCTCAATCATTCCCACTAGCAACCGGTCCGAAGTTACCATAGACTGGGCTATCATGATTCATAGCATCATGATTGGAGAAGAAATAGAAGTTCATGAGGTTATATCCCAAGAACTGTATAAGGTGGCGGACAAGTCCTCTACCTTGGCAAGGTTAGCCTTTCCTCATCTCATTTGTCACCTTTGTTATTCAGTTGGAGTTGACATAGAGGGAGACATCCCCATTGATGAGGACAAGCCCATCACTAAGAAGAGGATGGAGCACACAAGAGATCCCACTCATCATAAGATCCCTGAGATTCCTCAAGGGATGCACTTTCCTCCACAAAACTATTGGGAGCAACTGAACACCTCCCTAGGAGAAGTGAGTTCCAACATGGGACAACTAAGGGTGGAGCACCAAGAACATTCCATTCTCCTCCATGAAATTAGAGAAGACCAAAGAA
>NC_029775.3:93683168-93683641 GCF_000817695.3 Arachis duranensis | reverse complement strand
GAATTTCCAGCGTTAAACGCCGGAACTGGCACAAGAATAGGAGTTAAACGCCCAAACTGGCACCAAAGCTGGCGTTTAACTCCAAGAGAAGTCTCTACACGAAAATGCTTCAATGCTCAGCCCAAGCACACACCAAGTGGGCCCGGAAGTGGATTTTTATGTCATTTACTCATCTCTGTAAACCCTAGGCTACTAGTTCTCTATAAGTAGGACCTTTTACTATTGTATTTTGATCTTTGGATTCTTATTAGATCCTTTGATCATCTTTGGACATCTAGTTCTTAGATCATTGGGAGGCTGGCCATTCGGCCATGCCTAGACCTTGTTCTTATGTATTTTCAACGGTGGAGTTTTTACACACCATAGATTAAGGTGTGGAGCTCTGCTGTACCTCGAGTATTAATGCAATTACTATTGATCTTCTATTCAATTCCGCTTGTTCTTGTTCTAAGATATCACTTGTTCTTCAACTT
>NC_029775.3:93660692-93683000 GCF_000817695.3 Arachis duranensis | reverse complement strand
GGTGAAACCCTTGCATAAGCTTGCCATGGAAAGGAGTAAGAAGGATTGGATGAAGACAGTAGGAAAGCAGAGAGACGGAAGGGACACAGCACCTTCATACGCTTATCTGAAATTCCCACCAATGAATTGCATAAGTATCTCTATCTTTATCTTTATGTTTTATTCGTATATCACCCATATCCATTTGAGTTTGCCTGACTAAGATTTACAAGATGACCATAGCTTGCTTCATACTAACAATCTCCGTGGGATCGACCCTTACTCGCGTAAGGTTTATTACTTGGACGACCCAGTACACTTGCTGGTTAGTTGTGCGAAGTTGTGTTTATGCCATGGTATTGAACACCAAGTTTTTGGATTCATTACCGGGAATTATTTGAGTTGTGAAAAGTATTGATCACAATTTCGCATACCACCGTGCATCACACAAAGCTGCCCTGCCCTTGCGGAGCGCAGGGCAATGTTTCCAAAAGTGAAGCCCCGCGTTCGAAACTCGGGGGAGGCACACGCTACTTCTTTTCCTTGGTTTTCTTGGCACCAAAGTAAGGCCTAGTTCCTTGCTTCCTCATGGTGCCGAGTTCGATCCTTGTGGCAAGCATTGGTAAGCTTTTTCCTTGAATTTATTTCTTTGATGAGGCCGATATTGCTCTTGAGGAGGGCAGGACAGAGTTTTTGCTCTCCTTGATCCTTGGCATCAATTTGTGCTCTGCCCTTGTTGTGGGCAGGGCAGTGTTGCTTCTCAAAGCTTGTTTCATTATGTTGCCCTCCTGGAGGGCAGTGTGCCCTTGTGGAGGGCAATGTTTGCTTCCTCCCTTCCATGCGCCACACTTCTTATCTCTTCAGTCACGCTTTCTTAAGCCACGCTTCCTCTTTTCTTCTTTTTCTTCACCTTCAAATAATCAAAACAACCAATCAAAGTATCAGAAACCAAAACAACCACTCAAAGTATCTCTAAATTCATAAGGTTTATAATTCATTAAAAATCAATTAATTCTTGCTCAAACCTCATGATTTAGCATCAATTCAATGGTGGTTGCTTGATTTAAAGAAGTTATGCATTTTCATTCCAAATCACTTACTTAGGATGCAAGAAAGTGCATAAAGACTAATAAAACAAGTGAAATTAGCTTGAAAAATGGGTATATGATGACTTGTCATCACAACACCAAACTTAAATCTTGCTTGTCCCTAAGCAAGCATCAAAACTAAGAGAAGATGAAATGAACAAGAAGAGCAATTATATCCTTATTAGGCATATAGCAGAACTTGATTTATGGAATTTTTATGTAGACATTGACAACCCAAGTTATTGTTTGCTGTTACATAATATACACCTTTCCTCAAAGGATTACTAAACTTGCTGTTATAAGGTTTACTCTTTAATTACTCCCTTGCTAACTTTTCTTTTCTTATGTTGCTTAACAAGCTTATTATTCTTTTGGAGGCTTGGTGTCTAATGTTGCAGTAGTAGCCTTTGGCTTTATTTTTACTCAACATCTTTCCACCACAGACACATGGCTTACTATTTCTTTCTAGGATCATTGATGCCCAGCATCTCTTTGGATAACTAAATGTTCTGTATCTAAGTTGCTCTTTATTGTGGACTTTCAATTGGCCATCCCAAATCAGTTGATCTAAGTGACCGGGTTTTAAAATACCCCTCAGAATTTACTTATCCAAGCATATCCTAGTACAAGAACACCACATGCATATGTCCTAGGGTCCAAGCTATTGGTGTCCAACCTTTATTCTTTGTTTTTCTTG
Organism: Arachis duranensis; assembly: GCF_000817695.3. NCBI lineage: Eukaryota > Viridiplantae > Streptophyta > Magnoliopsida > Fabales > Fabaceae > Arachis > Arachis duranensis. The sequence continues at coordinate 93,681,236 of NC_029775.3, read as the reverse complement.
CCACATTGGCTTTTTCTTCTTCCTTTTCTTTCTGATTTATTTTCTTTTGTTCTCAAGGGTTTTTCTTTACTGATAAGAACCTTTATAACAGCAAGCTAGCTCACACTTCAATGAAAATGATACTATGCAGCAATTATTTCATGAGTTATGCATTTAATCAAACACATACACCACCATTAACTTCCATTCTTAACTTATGCAACATTGGATATTTACTTTCCAATTCAAACAATTCTCTTTTATTCAAGCATATGGGAAACAAAACAAAATTCAGCTAGGTGATGGATGACAAGAAAAATGCAGATTAACATACTTAATCAAACAACTTCACTTGCAACTAGATAAACACTTTAGCAAGGTATACAAGAATTTCTGAATTAAAACATTTCACAACAACAAGGATTAAGTTTAGATACAACCTTTGAAGTTGCAACCCTTTGATTCTTCCTTCTGTTGTGTTCTCTTTGAGTTAAGATGCACCATATCTTCAATTGTTGACTCATGTCCTGCATAATTCTCAAAGTTGCTTGCTTCTCAAGCCCTTAAGTGCATGGTTAGTACGCATAAATTGAGTGTGGCTTTTGGATTTATTTAGGTGTTGGAGACACCAAACTTAATTGCTTGCCACTGCCTCTTATGCAACAAGTTTACCATATGTGAAACCTTGTGTCCTTGCTAAAGGTTATGGAATTAAAGCTAGAAAGTAATTAAATAGTTGAATAATTTGTTTGATTGCTTAGAGCTATCACTATGCAAGGGGTGAAAATGTGTTTTTAAATGAGATTTTTGATGGAACACCAAACTTAGAATCTTTCATTCTCCCTTAAATTGTTTTGGTGCGCAACACCAAACTTAGCTCCTTGCAATGCATACCAATTATTCAACATTTTTATTGAAAAAGTTATGAAAGAAAACTACCTCAGGTTGGGTTGCCTCCCAACAAGCGCTCTTTTATTGTCACTAGCTTGACACCTTCTGTTTTTACTTCAAGAAGGATTTAGGTTCTGAACCTCTTTTTCCTTGTCCCATTGTCCTCCTAGGTATAGCTTTGCTCTGTGACCATTTGCTGTGAATCGACTCTTTGTTGCTTCATCTAGCAATTCAATACTCCCATAAGGAAAGACCTTAGTTACCAAATATGGACCAGTCCACTTAGACTTAAGCTTGCCAGGGAATATCTTGAGTCGTGAGTTGTACAAGAGTACTTGTTGTCCATGTTTGAATTCTTTCTTCAAAATCTTCCTGTCATGCCACCTCTTGGCTTTTTCCTTGTATATCTTGGTATTTTCATAGGCTTCTAGCCTAAATTCATCCAGCTCATTTAGCTGCAACAACCTTTTCTCCCCTGCTGCTTCAAAATCAAGGTTTAGAAGTTTAGTAGCCCAAAAGGCTTTGTGTTCAAGCTCTACAGGGAGATGACAAGATTTGCCATATAATAGCTGAAAGGGGGACTTCCCAATGGGAGTTTTGAAAGCTGTCCTGTACGCCCAGAGTGCATCTTCCAACTTCCTAGCCCAATCCTTTCTTGTGCTACCTACTGTTTTCTCTAGAATTTTCTTCAATTCTCTGTTTGCTAATTCAGCCTGCCCATTAGTCTGAGGGTGATATGGTGTGGCTACTTTATGAATAACTCCATATTTATGAAGAAGTTTCTCCATTTGTTTGTTACAAAAATGACCACCACCATCACTGATAAGACCCTTGAGTACTCCATATCTAGTGAAAATGTGCTTCTTGAGGAATTGAAGGACAATTTGTGCATCACAGGTAGTTGTGGCTATGGCTTCTACCCACTTTGAAACATACTCCACTGCTACCAAGATATATCTGAAAGAATAGGAAGGGGGAAAGGGTCCCATGAAATCAATCCATCAGAACATCTTTTGAATAGATAAGGTTCATCCCACAAGAACTTCCTCGCTTCATTGATTAGCTTCTTCACTTGTTGCTTAGTGAATTCTTGAGGTATCTTCCTCCCCACTTTGTAGGTTGCTATATCAGCGAACCACGGTATTTGTTGGACCAGCAGAAGATGTTCATCTGGGAAGCTTTCATTCACAGGTTGTGAGGCTTCTTGAATTGTTTCTTGTGGTAACCTTGACAAATGGTCAGCAACTCGGTTCTCAGTACCTTTCCTGTCCCTTACCTCAATGTCAAACTCCTGTAGAAGTAGTATCCATCTGATAAGTCTTGGTTTAGCATCCTGCTTTGACATCAAATACTTGAGGGCAGCATGGTCAGTATAAACCACAATTTTAGATCATATCAAGTATGATCTAAACTTATCAAATGAATAAACTACAACTAACAATTCCTTCTCTGTTGTGGTGTAAATTTTTTGAGCCTTATTCAACACCTTACTTGCATAATATATGACATGATGCAAGTTTCCCCTTTTTTGTCCAAGTACAGCACCAATTGCAATATCACTTGCATCACACATGAGTTCAAAGGGTAATTCCCAATCCGGGGGTGTGATCATTGGTGCTATTGTGAGTTTGTGTTTTAAAGTTTCAAAAGCATGCTGGCAGTTTTCATCAAAAACAAAAGGATTATCAATCATTAACAGATTACTCAAAGGTTTAGCTATTTTAGAAAAATCCTTGATAAACCTTCTATAAAATCCTGTATGTCCCAAGAAACTTCTAACAGATTTCATATTAGTTGGTGGGGGAAGCTTCTCTATAATTTCCACCTTTGCCTTGTCAACCTCTATCCCTTTTCTTGAAACTTTGTGACCAAGAACAATCCCCTCAGGTACCATGAAATGGCACTTTTCCCAGTTTAAAACCAAATTAGTTTCTTGGCACCGTTTCAAAACAAGAGTTAGATGTTTCAGGCAAGTATTGAAATTGTCACCAAAAACAGAAAAGTCGTCCATGAAAACCTTTAAAAACATTTCGACCATATCTGAAAAAATGGAGAGCATACACCTTTGAAAAGTGGTTGGGGCATTACATAGTCCAAATGGCATTCTTCTATAAGCGAAAACTCCAAACGGGCATGTGAATGAAGTCTTTTCTTGGTCCTTTAGATCTACCACTATCTGATTATACCCAGAATAGCCATCCAGGAAGCAATAGTAAGCATGGCCGGCCAATCTTTCAAGCATCTGATCAATGAAAGGAAGTGGGAAATGATCTTTGCGTGTGGCATCATTCAGCCTCCTATAATCAATACACATCCTCCATCCTGTCACAGTTCTTGTAGGAATGAGTTCATTCTTCTCATTAACAATGACTGTCATTCCACCCTTCTTTGGTACCACTTGGACTGGGCTTATCCATGAGCTATCAGAGATAGGATATATTATCCCTGCATTTCACAATTTCATTACTTCCTTCTGGACAACTTCCTTCATTGCAGGATTTAACCTTCTCTGAGGTTGAACTACTGCTTTGAAATTGTCCTCCAAGAGAATTTTATGCATACATACTGCAGGGCTAATGCCTTTCAGATCATCAATAGTCCATCCTAAAGCATCCTTGTGAGCTCTGAGTACATCAAGAAGCTCTCCTTCTTCTTTTTTTGTCAGGGATGAATTAATGATCACTGGGAAGCTTTCTGATGTGCCAAGGAATGCATATTTGAGATGGGTAGGTAATGGCTTCAATTCTTGTTTATGCACCTCTTCCTTCTTGCTTGGTTTCACCTCCTTGTCAATAGAGATCTCAGCTGCGTGTTCCTCTACTGTCTCTTGATTAATTTCTTCTTCTTGCTCATGCTGATTAGTGTCTAATATTTCTTCCACCAGACCCTCTATCATATCCACCCTTAGGTAATCATCTTGCTCAGGAAGGTGTTGTATTGACTTGAAAATATTTATGATCATTTGCTCATTATGTACTCTGAAGATCATTTCTCCTTTTTCCACATCTATAATGGCTCTTGCAGTTGCTAGAAATGGTCTTCCCAAGATGATTGAATCATTTCCTTCCTCGTCGGTGTCCAAGATCACAAAATCCGCAGGAAAGATAAACTTCCCAACCTTTACTAACAGGTTTTCCACAATTCCATTGGGTGTCTTGATTGATCTGTCGGCCATGACTAGTGACATCCTGGTGGGTTTGAGTTCTTCTATAGCAAGCTTCCTCATCATGGACAGGGGCATTAAGTTGATACTAGCTCCAAGATCACAGAGAGCTTTGTCCAAGCTTAATTTGCCTATGGTGCATGATACTACAAAACTTCCTGGATCTTTAAGCTTAGGTGGAATTCCTTTTTGTAACACAGCGCTACATTCCTCACTGAGCATTATCGTCTCTTTCTCATTCCAACTCCTTTTCTTGTTGATGAGCTCCTTTAAGAACTTGGCATACAGAGGCATTTGCTCCAATGCCTCAACCAAGGGTATGTTGATTTCCAGCTTCTTGAAAGTCTCTAGGAATTTAGAAAAGTGTTGGTCCTTAACCTCTTTGTGGAATCTTTGGGGATAAGGCAGTAGAGGTGTCAAGTTTTTCTCCACTTGATGTTGTCTTGGATTTGGTTCTTCCATGATCTGCTTTCCCTTCTTCAGATTTTGTGGTCTGTTTTCTTTTTCTTGAGATTGATTTTGAAGGTGATTGCTTGTTGTTGCATCTTCATCATTGGCTGCCTCTTTTTCAACTTGTTTCTTGTCACTTTCCTTGGGCTTTTTGGTGGCTTCTTCATCTTTCAGTAGGATTTTTCCACTCCTTAACTGTATTGTCTTGCACTCCTCTTTTGGATTAGGAATGGTGTCACTTGGTAGTGAGCTTGATGGTTTTTCAACAGAAATCTGCTTGGAGATTTGCCCAATCTGTCTCTCTAGGTTCTTCATGGAGGCTTCTTGGTTCTTTGTTGTCAATTCTTGGTTCTTCATCATCTTCTCCATGAGCATCTCTAGATTAGTAATCCTCTGAGAGTCTTGTGAGATTGGTTGGTTTTGGGTTGTTGATGGATGATGGTAGGTGTTTTGGTTAGTTGGGTGGTTATTGGGTGGATAATGGTTAGAGTTGGGATAAGTGTTTTGTGGTTTTCTATATATGTTTTGGTTAGTATTTGGCTGGTTGTTGTGGTTGGTGTTTTTCCAATTGTTTTGAGTTGAGTTCCTTTGCCATGGCTGCTGAGTTTGATTGTGGTTGTCTCCCCATCTGAGGTTGGGATGGTTTTTCCAAGAGGGATTGTAAGTATCACCATAGACTTCATTTGTTCCAGGATTATGGTTGTGCATGTATTGGACTTGCTCTTGCTGTTGCTCCTCTTGAATTTCTTCATTTTGCCCCCAGGTAGTTGATGGTTGGCTTGTGGCACTCACTAATGCAACTTGAAGGCTATCAATTCTCTTGGCCATCTGCTCAAACTGTTGTTGAATTTGCTGCTGCATCATCTTGTTTTGAGCTAGGATTGAATCCACTCCTTCCAACTCCATTACTCCTCTCCTTTGCGATGGTTGGTGTTGCCTTTGGTGAGCAAAGAAATATTGGTTGTTAGCCACCATATCAATGAGGTTCTGAGCTTCCTCTGTAGTTTTCATGAGTTGTAATGAGCCTCCAGCTGAATGATCAAGTGCTTCTTGAGCCTTCAGAGTAAGTCCCTCATAGAAGTTCTGCAGCTTGTCCCACTCAATGAACATCTCTGGTGGACATTTCCTCAGCAGTGCCTTATATCTTTCCCATGCTTCATATAAATTTTCAGCCTCCATTTGAGTGAATGTCTGCACCTCAGTCTTCAATCTTATAATCCTTTGAGGGGGATAAAATTTGGCAAGAAACTTGCTCACCAAATCATCCCAAGTGTTGATGCTCTCCTTTGAAAATGTTTCTAGCCATTGAGTGGCTTTGTCCCTGAGAGAGAATGGAAAGAGCAGTAACTTGTAGCTGTCAGGAGGCACACCATTGGTTTTGACAGTGTCACAAATCCTCAAGAAGGTAGATAGGTGTTGATTTGGATCCTCCAATGGCCCTCCTCCAAAAGAGCAGTTGTTTTGGACCAAAGTGATGAGTTGTGGCTTTACTTCAAAGTTGTTTGCATTGACATTAGGAGTAAGAATGCTACTCCCACAATGTCTAGCATTTGCAAATGTGTAGGAAGCCAGTACTCTTCTTTGTTGTGGGTTATTGTTGGCTCCTCCTTCTGGTTGATTGGGATTTGATGGATCTCCTTCCATCTCTTAGAATTCCTCCTTAGATTCTTCCTCTCCAATAACGTTCTTCCCTCTTTCAGCTCTTCTTATTCTTCGAAGAGTTCTTTGGTCAATTTCAGAGAGAATAGGGAAAGCTCTTCCTGTACCTGACATACAAACACACAGATCCAGAAAACTAGTGAAACTTCAATCTATTGCTAGAATGAGGTTTTAGTTAGTTTAAGCAAAAATTCAAACAGTTAGTGTGTTAGTCAAAAGTTAAAGAAACAGAAAAGAAAAAGTGCTTGATCTAGATCTCCACTTCACTTAATCATTGTCAATCTATTTCAATCCCCAGCAACGGTGCCAAAAACTTGATGTGTGGAAAAAGATCCAACACAAAACTCACCGGCAAGTGTACCGGGTCGCATCAAGTAATAAAACTCACGGGAGTGAGGTCGATCCCACAGGGATTGAAGGATTGAGCAATTTTAGTTCGGTGGTTGATTTAGTCAAGCGAATCAAGTATTGGTTGAGTGGTTTATCATTACAGAAACTAAATTGCTTGGAATGTAAAGGGAGAGGGGAGAATTTCAGTAAATTAAAGAGCAGGAAAGTAAAAGATGCTGAATCTTAAAGAACAAGAAATTAAATGACTGAAACTTAAAGTGCAAGAAATGTCAATTGTAGTAACTTAAAGTGCAAGAAATATAAATTGCTTGAATGGAAAAGGGATTTGAGGACTGGGATTTCAGAATTCAAACGAGGAAAATTAAATTGCAACAATTAACTAAGCAAGAGATGAATTGAAATAGACTAGATCTAAAACAGAAATGGAAATTAAATTGCAGCAGGGGTTCACAGAAGAACCAAAAGGAAAATGAAATCTCAGGGCTCTAGAGACTAGATAGCAGAGTCTAGATCTCAATTGCCTTCCCAGATCCAATTTCACAAATTAATTAACAAGAAATTAAAGATTGAAGCAGTAAAAGAAATTGGATTCAACTTAATTATGCAGAAGGGAAATTAAAGAGATCTTGAATGGAGACTGAGACAGAAATTCCTCAATTCTTCACACCCAAGACTCAAACAAGACAAGTAAAAATGCTCAAGCAAGAACGAGGAAGAAGAGAAATCAATTCTCCTCCCCAATTCTCTGAAATCTCCGTTCCTAGCTCTCAGTGAAGTCTCCAAGAAAAGGTTCAAAAATTAAGAATAACAGAAAAAGGTTCAAAGTTCAAAAGAAAGGTCCTAATTACATCAAACTATCTCCTATTTATACACTTTCTATTCTTGGATCTTGGGATTTGGATGGGCTTTTGATTTGGTGAAGAAATGAATTAAATTGGATTTTTAATCCAATTTTTAGCCCATGAAAAATTGCTTCCAGGAGGCTGCCCTGCCCTTGTGGAGGGCAGGGCAGGAAATTGTGCGTGTGGCCCTTGTGCGTGCGTGTTGGTGCGTGTGGTGCTGCAGGATGCTGCCCTGCCCTTGTGGAGGGCAGGGCATAGTTTTTTTTGGTGCGCCAGATTCTGCTGCCCGTGCGTGCTGCTGCTGCCGAGACTCCCTTGGTGCACCAACTCTTGTGCGCTGGCCGTGCATCACACAATGCTGCCCTGCCCTTGCGGAGCGCAGGGCAATGTTTCCAAAAGTGAAGCCACGCGTTCGAAACTCGGGGGAGGCACACGCTACTTCTTTTCCTTTGTTTTCTTGGCACCAAAGTAAGGCCTAGTTCCTTGCTTCCTCATGGTGCCGAGTTCGATCCTTGTGGCAAGCATTGGTAAGCTTTTTCCTTGAATTATTCTTGATTAGAGCCCGATATTGCCCTTGAGGAGGGCAGGGCAGTGTTGCTTCTCAAGCTTGTTTCATTATGTTGCCCTCCTGGAGGGCAGTGTGCCCTTGTGGAGGGCAATGTTTGCTTCCTCCCTTCCATGCGCCACACTTCTTATCTCTTGAGTCACACTTTCTTAAGCCACGCTTCCTCTTTTCTTCTTTTTCTTCACCTTCAAATAATCAAAACAACCAATCAAAGTATCACTAAATTCACAAGGCTTATAAATCAATTAAAAATCAATTAAATTTAGCTTAAACCTCATGAGTTAGTCAATGGTGGTTGCTTGATTTAAAGAAGTTATGCATTTTCATTCCAAATCACTTACTTAGGATGCAAGAAAGTGCATAAAGACTAATAAAACAAGTGAAATTAGCTTGAAAAATGGGTATATGATGACTTGTCATCACAACACCAAAGTCATCATACACCATACGACAATACAGAGCTACGTCAGATTGCACCGAATTGGCTCATGACTGAAGTGGAGCTTTATACATGGAGGGCTGTCATCCCTATCATCTGTTTTCACTTTGTCGAGTTCCATCACATTGACAGGGTGAAGAGGCAGCTAGGGGGGCAACAGCATAGGCCAGCAAACCCAGTGAATGTCGATGAGTATCTCTTCAAGACAACCAGGGGAGATGACACCTGGTGGCCAGACCAGCATTATTATTGGTACGACCTATTCATGGGCCGTTACCAGGCACAACACTTGGTTACCATCGACGGCCATCCGAACCTTCGCCCAACACAGGAGTACCTCACCTGGTGGCAGCAGGCCTTCAGAGAGAGATATCTTTCCGGTGATGACATCCTGTCTGATCCTAGAGCAGTAGCCCCACTGGTTGATATCCTCACTGTAGCCCCTGGTCACATAAATGAGATAATGTTACCGCCGGATGCCCCAGATCGGAGGCGACGGGCAAGGAGGCAACTTCACGATGATGTCCGGAGACCAGCATGGCTGGCACGTGGTCAGCGCTCCCGTAAGGACGGTGGGGATCCTCAGGACAGAGGCCAACAGTTGTCAGACGAGGAGGCTGAGTACGCCCGACAGGAGGAGGTACTCGAGGATGTCATTCTTGATGCACATGCAGAGTAGCCATCCGACGCATTTTTTGCTGACCATGAAGCTGACGTGGCTACGAGGTTTATGCCGGGTACCTCCATCCCTGGTCACCACCCGACTAATGACACCACTTGGGAGCAACCCCAGCTCGACGTTGGACCCGATGTTGAGATAAACATTGATGATATGTTCCAAATTATCGGGGCAAACAATGATGAGGTGGATGACTTGGCTAGTCATTATCGCCACCGGAGAGATGATACCAACATACCTGGACATCAAGCGGTATATCCACCCAGCATGGGACAACTCTTCCAAGGTGCTATCAGACTCCTCATCCACCACTGCACCAGTCTGGTTCTGCTCTGTTACCCTACTATCAGACTCCATCCCTGACACCACGGCCACCACTATCCGGTTCTGTTTGGCCACTACCCCTACGCCTCCTCCCATGATTATAGCAGTGACGGGCAGAAAAATGCCGATTAAGAATTTATAAATAAAATAGCATTGCAAGTACAGTTCTTAATTGACAAAAATTCTACTTATCAATTTAAAAAGAGTTGTCATAATTTAGAATCAATTAACTGGGAGTAAAATTCCCAGATCGTTTTCCAAAGAGTTGACAAAAGAGTGTAATTTATTGATCAGGAATTTTCTGAGAAATTTTAGGAGTTTAAAATTGGAAAAATAAATAACTAGGAATTAAGCAAAAGGCAATTAACAAGAGATGTTGTGTATTTCAAATAAAAAGCTTGGCTAGGAGAATATTAATTGGAATTTCTATCATTGTTGACTTTCTCAAGTGTAATAGTAAAAGGTTGTTGCTTCTACTTGGTTATCCTCTAACTAATGGAGGAAAGTTAAGTTGGTAATACCAACTCTAATTCACAAGTCCTAATCACCTCCCAAGGAAGGATTAGAGTTAGTAAAAATCCAGTTGGCAGCAATTTCTAATTACATATCAACACTTGAGTATTCCAACTCAAGGGTTTCCTATTAATCAACTCCAAAGCCAAGTTGGGAGCTCTACTCCATTAACATGAATGCCATTTTCACAAACATGTAATAGGAGTAGATAGGAAACATGGTAATTGAATTTAAATTAACAAAAGCAAAATTAAAACTGATAATTAACTAAAGGAAATTGAACAAGTAATGGAATTAAATATAAAAATGGGTCATTGCATTAATAAATTTAAAATTAAGAAAATCCAAACATGAATTGAAATAACTAAATGACAACAAAAGAGTAAAGTGATAGAAAAGCAAACTAAAGAGAGGACGGCTTCAATGGAAGGTAGTAGCAGCTCTCTCAATATCCAATCCAAAAGCATAAAACTAAAATCTAAGAACCCCTAAGAGAAGTAGTGTTCTTCTCTCTAAAATTCAAAACTCAAAACAAAAACTAAGTGAATGTGAATGTGTGTTGAGTCTCAGCTTGCCCCCTGACTCTAGTCTGTGTTTTTGGGCCGAAAACTGGGTCCAAAACCAGCCCAAAATCGCCCCCTATGAGTTCTGATCAGTGCAGCACGTGATGGAATATCATGCATACGCGTTGCCCACGCGTGCGTGTTATTGCGCAATTTTCTATTCACGCGTATGCGTCATTCCACGCGTGCGCGTCGCTGCTCGCCCATGAAATCCTTAATTCCTTGTGTTTCTTCCTCTTTTGCATGCTTCTTTTCCATCCTCTAAGCTATTCCTACCCTATAAAGCCTGAAAACACTTAACACACAGATCAGGTCATCGAATGGTATAAAGAGGAATTAAAATTTGACAATTAAAAGGCTTAGGAAGCAAGTTTTCAATCATGGAACAAAATTAGGAAGGATTTGTAAAACCATGCAATTTGTATGAATAAGTGTGCAAAGAACTGATAAAAACCACTCAATTTAGCACAAGATAAACCATAAAATAGTGGTTTAGCAATCTCCCACACTTAAACATTATCATGTCCTCATGCTAAACTCAAAGAGACCAAAAGAATAAATGGGGGAAAATAAGACTCATGCAATGCAACCTATGTATATGAATGCAACTATATGCTAAGATGTTTCTACCTACTTGGTTAAAAGCAAACAAGTTTTCCAAGACAAACATAAATCAGATTCCACTAATTCAAATCACACAATAAGAGACAAATAGACTTGTAAGAAGAGAGCTCATGAAAGCCAGAAACACAGAATCAAGCATTGAACCCTCACTAGAAGTGTATATGCACTCTAATCGCTCAGGTGTCTAAGGTTAATCCACCCTAATCCCCTCTAGTCATGCTTTCTAAAACTTTGTTCTTTATCTAATCAATCAACAAATATTTAGTGTACAAATGCAAACATCATGAGGGCTTTTCAAGGTTGTAATGGGGCTAAGGTAAGAGTGAGGATATATATATGGCCAAGTGAGCTATATTTTGAATCTTTGACTAACCTAAGTTCTCACCCAACACATACACATACTCTATATAATTATAAAATCATGCTTAGCTATCCAAAATCTCACTCTTGCAAAATTTCACACACTCATGTATTAGTTTTAATTCCATCTCATATATATTGATCTTTTTGTTGAACTTAATATTGGGGTAATTTTGTCCCCTATATATATATATATTTGAGAGCATAATATATCAATGCATATGGTTTCTCTAATTTCACACAAGTGAGCACCCAAATTTCTAATATATGTCAATAAGAGCAAAATACATTCTCATCAACCATAGTTCCCACATTTCCCCACACTTAGTTGACACACACGATCTCTATCTTAAGCTAACCAAAGATTCAAATAGGGTAATTAATTATTTTTTTGCTTAAGACTAGTGATGTGATAATATGAAGAATAAATGGGGGTTAAAAGACTCAAAGTGGTAAACAAAGGTAAATGAAATGGTAGGCTATTTGGGATAAGTGAGCTTTAATCAAATAATGGCCTCAATCACATATATGCATGAATATACATTAAATAATGGACATATAGAATGGAACAAACTAAAAATTGCAATCATAGAGAAGAAAACACACTAGAATAAAATTCATGGTTAAATAATGTAACCATATAATTAAGCTCAAAATCTCACAGGTTGTGTGTTCTTAACTCTTAAAACCATGTTTCAAGTTACAATCTTCAAACAAGTTTAACAAAAATTTTAATTTGAATTAGTGAAATGCTATAAAATAGGATCTTGATAAAGAATTTATCATTCAACCAAGTAGTACATACATGCAAGCAACTACCACTACCATGCAATCTATCCTATCTAACAAAAGAATAAAATAAAAAGAAAATATTGGTGTTGAGAGAGAGAGAGAGAGAGAGAGAGAGAGAGAGAGAGAGAGTTACCTTCGAAAGTCAGTTACTGAACTCCCCACACTTAAGGCTTGGCACGGTCCTCCGTGCCATCAGTGATGAGCAGAGTGGGGTTGGGATCATCAGTCTCGCTGTCCGGCTTTTCATGGCTCTCCATGCTATCATGGGAAGTAGAGTCCGGGGCATCCTTCTCTTTCGGAGGTGGGTGAGTGCTAATAAGAAGCTCCTTTAAGTAGTGGTATCGGCACTTGTTACGGCGCTGTATTTGCTCGATCCGCTGGTCTTGTCGGTCTAGCTTCTCAAGGATCTAAAAGAGCAGCTGATTAGTGGATGGTGTTTGAGGAGTGGATGATGGAGCATCGCAAGACGGGCATTCAGTCTGGCTTACAGAAGTTACTGGGGACTGATATACTTCTCATTGGGGATATACTGATCATCCCGAGGAATCATGGCCTTCGTATCTCCAGCCCGATAGGAAACTCCCGCTGCAGAGACCAAATCTATAACTAATGCAGGAAAAGGTAGGTTGCTCGCTATCTGTAGATGTCCCATGGCCTACCGGATGAGTCTGGGCAAGTTGAGAGGTTGCTCTGTGAGAATGCACCAGATGAGAATGGCCATGTCAGTAGTGAAGGTCAACTCGTGAGTGCTCGAAAAGATGTAGTGGGACATAATCTGTGACCACACGCAAGCCTCCAAGGTGAGTGCTTGGGCTAAGATGCTCTTGGATCTAGCCTGGTGTGGTCCACAGATCCAGTTGCTATTAGGTTGGGCGATGACTCCAAGGACGCTTTCCCAGTCAAACTGGTACGTTTGGAACTCAATCTGGGCCACTTGATATGCATCCAACCCCTCAGAGCTAGGTGGAAGATCCAGTACTCTCTGAATGGCACCTTCGGAAATAGGGACATGCTTTTGGCAAACATAGACAGACTACAAGGCAAGCAAGTGGAAGTTGGAGTAGAATTCAACTACCCAAGAAAGATTGGCCTCTCGCGGCTGCTTCTTCAAGAATCCCACTGTCTCCTTTTAATGTGGGGCTCCATAAAGTCAACAAAATGAGTTGAAAGGATGAGGAGGTGCTCATTGTTGTAGTTTCTCTCTGCTAAAATGGGAAACATTCGCTCACAATAACGGTTGCTAAATCGTGCAGAATCCCATGCAGGAAAAGCTTTCTCTGCTTCATCCACTCGGATGGTCATCTTCACCCTCTTAGTAGGTGGTTTAACTGTTGTGGATGGTTGTGCCTTAGCTGGTGCTCTTTTAGTTCCTCTCTTCGCCGGTATCTTGTCAGAAACCTTCTCTTTTCCTTTCTCGGTGGCCATCCTGAGGGAGGAAGAAAGAGAAGTAATGTCAAATATAGATAGCTAAAAACCAGAAGGAAGAAAGTCCAAGTGATAATGAATGCCAAAGGAAATAAACAATGTCTTGAATGCATGGTAGCTACAACATGCACGTGGGACATCAATTAAAATTACGATGGCATATGATAACAACTCGATGCAAGATGGTTAAAAACATGCAAGTAACAAGCATGAGAAGCATAGTTCAAGCATCAGGAGCATCATGAATAGTCACATGCAACAAGATAATGAGCACTTCAATGTTGACAATTAATGACTAATATACTCAATACACATGGATTGCAAGGTTTGTGAAAAGAGGCATTAAAGTAGAAGAATAAAAGTTAAAAGAATTCGAAATGCCATGAGAGCTTTTTCACAAACACTTGGTGTGTAATTTAAAAATAAAAAGTGAGGTACTCAATCCAATTGTATATGAGACTCAAAATAAAATGTCCATTGTCAAAGCACTCCTCAGAATATCCACAATTAAAATATAGCAAAATAATGATCCAAATAATGCTCCAACGCCAATATAAAAATGCTAGAAAAAAGAATAAAAAGGAATTAAAAATAACAAAGTTAATATAAAATTAAAAATAAATAAAATAGTCAAATACAATAAAGAAAATAAGAATGAAAGAGTAAAAGGGAAGAAGAAAAAGAAACCTTAAAGAGTAAGAGAAGAGGAGTAAGAAGGGGAGAAGAAAAGGAAAGAAAATTGTAGCTGCCGGAGTTGGGGTCTCCGGTGGTAGTCTGCCGGTGGTGGTGAGAGAAGGGGAGAAGAAGAAAGCAAGAAGTATGAAGAAAAAGAATGAAGAAGAAAGATGGAAGAAGAAAGGAGGAAGAATTAGGATTTGAAAAAGAAAAGAAGAATGAAAGAAAGAAACCTGGGCGGCACGCTAAGTATATGACGCGGCGCATACGGTGCGCACGCGTCACGCGTGGGTTGCAAAAAACCAGGCGACGCGCAAGCATTGATCACGTGTACGCGTGATCACTGGTTGTGCTAAATGCATAATACAGCACCATGGCAGCACAACTTTCGGCCAAACCACTCATTGACGCCGATTTTTACCCCCACGCGTATGCATGGGTTGGCTTGTGCATCAGGCACCGTTTTTGCGCAACCTGATGCATGAAAACTTGTCTCTCAATAAATTTCCCTTCGGCAAGTATACTGAGTTGTCGTCAAGTAAAAACTCACAATAGAGTGAGGTCGAATCCCACAGGGATTGATTGGTCAAGCAACTTTAGTTGGAAAGATGTGCTAGTTAAGCTAAACAGAAATTGAGTTGAGAATTGCAGAAAATTAAATGGCAGGAAAGTAAAGTGCAGAAAGTAAATTGCAAAATCTTAAATGGGGATTTAGGGAAATGAGCATGAAGATAAATGGCATAAAGTAAAGAGAATGGGTAAGATCAGAAATGGGGGATTCATTGGGTTTAGGAGATGTTGCATTCTCCGAATCAAGTTCATTCTCATCTCTTCCTCAATCAATGCATTCATTGATCTCCTTGGCAATCTTAGGTGATTGGATCCCAATTCCTTGGCAACCCAATCTCTCTAAACTTGAACAATTGCCCAATTCTTTGATTTAATTGCTCATGGGAAGAGATGAAGTATGGTCACTGATTATACCACATGTATTTCCAAATCAAAGTGTTGGGAGGATTACATGTCACTATATCCGTCCAAACCCCAATTTGGTCTAACATGAGAAAGCATTTATAGCATGATCTCTTCATCCCTTTTCCAATGCTCAGAGGATATCCAATTATGCAGAGTTTCTTTTCCAAGACAACTAACCAATTGAATTAAGATCGAAAGTGATGAGCAGATAATTTATACGCTTTTTGGCATTGTTTTTAGGTAGTTTTAAGTATGATCTAGTTACTTCTAGGGATGTTTTCATTAGTTTTTATGCTAAATTCACATTTCTGGACTTTACTATGAGGTTGTGTGTTTTTCTGTGATTTCAGGTATTTTCTGGCTGAAATTGAGGACCTGAGCAAAACTCTGATAGGAGGCTGACAAAGGACCGCTGATGCTGTTGGAATCTGACCTCCCTGCACTCGAAATGGATTTTCTGGAGCTACAGAACTCCAAATGGCGTGCTCTTAATGGCGTTGGAAAGTAGACATACAGAGATTTCCAGCAATATATAATAGTTTATACTTTATTTGTGATTAGACGACGTAAACTGGCGCTCAACGCCAGTTCCATGCTGCATTCTGGAGTCAAACGCCAGAAACACGTCACGAACCAGAGTTGAACGCCCAAAACATGTTACAACTTGGCGTTCAACTCCAAGAGAAGCCTCAGCTCGTGGATAGATCAATCTCAGTCCAACCACACACCAAGTGGGCCCCGGAAGTGGATTTATGCATCAATTACTTACTTCTGTAAACCCTAGTAGCTAGTCTAGTATAAATAGGAATTTTTACTAGAGTATTAGACATCTTTGGTCTCAGTTTTATTTTATTATTCATCTAAGGAGACTATTGATCACGTCTGGGGGCTGGTCATTCGGCCATGCCTGGACCTTTCACTGATGTATTTTCAACGGTGGAGTTTCTACACACCATAGATTAAGGGTGTGGAGCTCTGCTGTACCTCAAGTTTTAATGCAATTACTACTATCTTCTATCTAATTTGATTTATTCCTTTTCTAAGATATTCGTTGCACTTCAACTTGATGAATGTGATGATCCATGACACTCATCATCATTCTCACCTATGAACGCGCGTGACTGACAACCACTTCCGTTCTACCTTAGGCCGGGCGCATATCTCTTGGATTCCTTAATCAGAATCTTCGTGGTATAAGCTAGAATTGATGGCGGCATTCATGGGAATCCGGAAAGTCTAACCTTGCCTGTGGTATTCCGAGTAGGATTCCGGGATTGAATGACTGTGACGAGCTTCAAACTCCTAAAGGCTGGGCATTAGTGACAGACGCAAAAGAATCACTGGATTTTATTCCAACCTGATTGAGAACCGACAGATGATTAGCCGTGCTGTGACAGAGCATTTGGACCATTTTCACTGAGAGGATGGGATGTAGCCATTGACAACGGTGATGCCCTACATACAGCTTGCCATAGAAAGGAGTGATGAAAACTAGAAGGAAGAAGTAGGAAAGCAGAGATTCAGAAGGAACACAGCACCTCCATACACCTATCCAAAATTTCCACCATTGGATTACATGAGTAACTTTATCTTTATTTTCTGTTTAATTTATTATTATTATTCGAAAAACCAATAACCTCTTAATTTAGTTAAATCCGCCTGACTGGGATTTACAAGATGACCATAGCTTGCTTCATACCAACAATCTCTGTGGGATCGACCCTTACTCACGTAAGGTTTATTACTTGGACGACCCAGTACACTTGCTGGTTAGTTGTGCGGAGTTGTGATAAAGTGTGATTCACGTTTGAGAGCACCAAGCCTTTGGAGCCATTATTGATGATCACAATTTTGTCCACCAGAAAGCTTTCTAGTAAATCAAGAGAAAAGAAAGAAGAAGAAGAATAAAAACTACAATTGATCCATCAAATTACAACAGAGCTCCCTAACACAATGAAAGGGGGTTTAGTTGTTCATAGCTCTGAAAATGGAAAATGGTAGAGAAGAGTACATCCTCAACAAACTAGAAAGTGCAGAAAAGTAAATATACAGAGTGTAGTTCTCCCAAAATGCCAAGCTCTTTTTTAGTTCAAAACTACTCCTATATATACTACTCTTCTTGATCTTCTAGTCAGTTCTTCAAGTCTTTGATATGGGCCTTTGATCTTGAGTTGAAGCAGTTACAATCTTCAGTGGGCTCATCTTTGCTTGCAGAAAAAGTGTGAGTTAGGCATGGGTGGACATTAGTTAGGACGTTAGTGGTGTTAATGTTAAGTGAAAATGTGGGTTCGAGAACATTAGTGACGATCACCTTTTTCACTAACATTCCAACCCAAAAATGATCCACGTTAACTTCAACGTTAGTGGCACTAACGTGACCACTAACGTTGCCTCTTGGTCCTTCGCAAACGTTATTAGCATTCACCTTTTCCAATAACGTTGCTATTTGCCTCTTTTCCTCATGTTAGAGTTCACGTTAGTATAACTAACGTGACCCTTAACGTGGGCATGCCTAAGCTTCGAGAGCATTAGTGACACTTACCTTTGTCACTAACACTGCAAACGCCCCTCCTTCCCATGTTAGAGTTCGCGTTAATTGGGTTAACGTGACCACTAACATGGTGGTGATTGCCATCTCCAACATTAGTGACAAAAGTGAGTGTCACTAATGTTGGCTCATCATGCTTTGCTCCACGTTACTCTTCACGTTAGTGGTCTTAACATGACCACTAACATGGGCACTATTGGCTTAGTCCAATGTTAGTGACAAAGGTGAGTGTCACTAACGTTGGTGATTGCTTCCTCCTCCCACGTTAGAGTTCACGTTAATTCGATTAACGTGACTCTTAACGTGGATGAAAGTGCCTTTGTGGAACGTTAGTGGAATTCACTTTTACCACTAACGTTGGAGCTCCTCCTTTCCTCCACGTTAGTTACCACGTTAATATACTTAACGTGGCAATTAACGTGGGCTATGATGGCTTCGAAGGCGTTATTGGCGATCACTTTTTCTATTAACGCTACAAGCTTGTCCCCATTCCACGTTAGTGGTCACGTTAATTAAATTAACGTGGCTACTAACGTGGCTCCTTCTTGCTTCGTTTGTCCTGAAATCAAGTAATTAAAGTGCATCAAAGCTCTGTTCTAAGTCATGAGATTATGCATCATCAATTATATCATTCAATTCCCGCCTAATTCTCATGAAATCATGTAAAGTTCACAATGTTTGCTTGAATCAAGGTGTAAGTGTATTTTTTGTCCAAAACTTGCTTATTTACTAAGAAAATGCATGAAACTACCCTAAAACAGTAAAGAAAAGGTCAGTGAAACTGGCCAAGATGCCCTGACATCACAATACCAAACTTAAAGCTTGCTTGTCCCTAAGCAAGTACTGAAACATAGGAAAAATGAATGAAAGAACAAGATAAACAATCCATTATTATAGAAGTCCAATTCTTGGTTTATGGGGTTTCATGCATAGCAACTTAGGTTCATTCCTTTACTGGTTTTCAGGTCGTTATCATGCCCTTGAATACTTGCTTGATTGCATCCTTTGAGACTTCTTATTTATTGATCCTCCCTTCTTTTCCAGGGTTTATTGCATTCTTTTTACGCTAAGTACTCTGTGAGAGGGCGACTCTTTAAGATAAGCTTTCAGCCAACACTCCCGAACCAGTTGGTTCAAGGTGCTAGGTGTTGAGACTGATTTGTAGCAAAGGTTGCTCTTGATATTGGACTTTCAGCTGATAATCCCAGGTTAGTTAACCCAAGTTACCAAGTGATAAGGCACCCCTAAGAGCTTATTCATCCAAGCATATCATTTGCACAGGAACACCACAACACATGCCTCAATATTCAAATCCTTGGTGCCTAGCCTTATTTCTTATTGTTTTTCTTTCCTTTTCAAAATCTTGTTGTTCTTTCTCTTTTTTTTATTAGGATCTTGTTATTTGGTTAGTCTCAATAGGATGTGTTCCAAGCGTGTGATTTAGAGCATATATTTGCCTATATACATTGTTAGTGAACCAACTTAGCTAATTAATTACCATACCACAAACTTAAGAACTCACTTCACAAGATAAACCCACTCTTGTTTTTCATACATTTTCTTTTATATTGACTTAAAGGATAAGCATACATGTAAGCAAGATGAAAATGGAAGCTAGGGACTTAGACTAACACACTTAGACCTGAACAATGAAATTTTAAAAGCAGAATTAAAAGTTCCTAAGCTACTATGGAAGCATGTTCTATTTCATACATGATTTTCCTTATTTAAAACTTGAAAAAGATAGAACGAAGAGGGAGCTCTACCACCTTTTACTTATTAGAATGCTTATGTCCCTTTGTTTCCTTTGTCTTGGGATCCTTCTTGATTGCTCGAATCCCCATTTCCTTTGCGCTTCCCGATCAGCTTTTTCCAAAAACCAGCATCCTTCATCTTCTTCCTCAATGCTTCCTTCTGTTGTTTCACCTTCCCCTCCTCTTGTTCTGTTAGGTCTTTGCGAACTGCATCATATCTTGGGATGTGGTGCACGAATTTGTGATTCGCACAACTAACCAGCAAGTGCACTGGGTCGTCCAAGTAATACCTTACGTGAGTAAGGGTCGATCCCACGGAGATTATTGGCTTGAAGCAATCAATGTTTATTTTATTAATCTTAGTCAGGAGGCCAATAAGAATTTAGTGAAATTACTAGATTTGATTATAAAAATAAAAGAGAATAACAGCGTTACTTGTTGTGTAGTAATGAGAAGTATGTTGGAGTTTTGGAGATGCTTTGTCCTCTGAATCTCAACTTTTCCTTGAAATCCTTTTCCCACACGCAAGGTCCCTTCCATGGCAAGCTCTATGTAGGGTGTCACCGTTGTCAATGGCTGCTTCCCATCCTCTCAGTGAAAACGTTCCTATGCTCTGTCACAGCACGGCTAATCATCTGTCAGTTCTCAATCAGGTTGGAATAGAATCCATTGATTCTTTTGCGTCTGTCACTAACGCCCAGCCTTCAGGAGTTTGAAGCTCATCACAGTCATTCAATCCCAGAATCCTACTCGGAATACCACATACAAGGTTTAGACTTTCCGGATTCTCATGAATGCCGCCATCAATCCAGCTTATACCACAAAGATTCTGATTAAGGAATCTAAGAGATACTCATTCAATCTAATGTAGAATGGAGGTGGTTGTCAGACACACGTTCATGGATTGAGGAAGGTGATAAGTGTCACGGATCATTACCTTCTTCATAATTAAGCGCGAATAAACATCTTAGAT
>NC_029775.3:93659927-93660641 GCF_000817695.3 Arachis duranensis | reverse complement strand
ATTTGAATGGAAAACAAAGGAATTGTATTAAATCATCGAGACGCTGTAGAGCTCCTCACCCCCAACAATGGAGTTTAGAGACTCATGCCATCCAAAAGTATGTAATTCAGATCTGAAAATGTCATGAGGTACAAGGTAAGTCTCTAAAAGTTGTTTAAATAGTAAACTAGTAACCTAGGTTTACAGAAAATGAGTAAACAAAGATAATTGGTGCAGAAATCCACTTCTGGGGCCCACTTGGTGTGTGCTGGGGCTGAGACTAAAGCTATCCACATGTAGAGGCCTTTCTTGGCATTAAACTCCAGGTTATGACGTGTTTTGGGCGTTCAACTCCGGATCATGACGTTTTTCTGGCGTTTAACTCCAGACAGCAGCATGAACTTGGCGTTCAACGCCAAGTTACGTCGTCTATCCTCGCGCAAAGTATGGACTATTATATATTGCTGGAAAGCCCTAGATGTCTACTTTCCAACGCCGTTAAGAGCGCGCCAATTGGACTCCAGTAGCTCCAGAAAATCCATTCTGAGTGCAGGGAGGTCAGGATCCAAGAGCATCAGCAGTCCTTTTTCAGCCTAAGTCAGATTTTTGCTCAGCTCCCTCAATTTCAGCCAGAAAATACCTGAAATCACAGAAAAACACACAAGCTCATAGTAAAGTCCAGAAATATGATTTTTGCCTAAAAACTAATAATATTCTCCTAAAAACTAACTAGAA
>NC_029775.3:93656333-93659680 GCF_000817695.3 Arachis duranensis | reverse complement strand
TTCATGATACAAGCACATGGTTAGGGACAGCTTGGTTTAGCCGCTTAGGCCTGGATTTTATTTCCTTGGGCCCTCCTATCCATTGATGCTCAAAGCCTTGGATCCTTTTTACTCTTGCCTAGGGCTCATGGCTTTTTTTTTTTTGACTGCTTTTTCTTGCTTCAAGAATCAATTTCATGATTTTTCAGATCATCAATAATATTTTTTGTGTTCCTCATCCTTTCAGGAGCCAATATTCATCAAATTCAAAGTACAAATTATGCACTGTTCAAGCATTCATTCAGAGAACAAAAAGTATTGCCACCACATATAATTAATTATAATTTTTATTATTGAGAACTCGAAAAATATAGATTACTTCTTTATTCTAAAAAAAAATCTACTACTTTATTTATGCCTGATGATGATGAGAAAAATAAATTATAGCTTAATTGGAAATAAAATCAAAATAGACATACTAATTACTACTACTATATATCTCCTAAGGTGAATTTCTAAAATAAAAACGCTATCACTAAGTTAAAGCAGAAAAATTGGAACTCAGCAACCTTTTGTTTTGAGGAGGGGATGTTTCTCTAATCTTTGGGGTGTTGTTCAAGGATTAATTTTTGGCGCTTCAGCTCCCGTAGATCACGCCCTTGCTCTTCCTGTTCCTTAAGCAGTTTGCAAAGCATGCTACTTTGATTATTCTGTTCTTCCTTTATTTGGTCCATAGCTTCTTGTAATTTGGAAATAGAAGCCTCAAGATGTTCCCAATATTCAAATTGGGGCAGTTCTGGGAGGGCTTATTGTGCTCTCCTAGTTGGATCATCTTGTTGCTGTTGTCTGACCATTGATATTCCAGTAATGGGCTTTTCAATTAGGATATATTCTGTTATTCCCATCTTTACCCCAGCATCTTTGCAGAGCATGGAAATTAGGCTTGGATAAGCCAATCTGGCGTCCTTAGAATTCCTGTTTGCTATTTTGTATAGCTCACATGAGATCAGCTGATGGACTTCTACTTCTTTTCCCAACATGATGCAGTGAATCATTACTGCTCTTTTAATAGTGACTTCAGAACGGTTGCTGGTGGGCAGTATGGAACGCCCTATGAAATCCAGCCAACCTCTGGCTACTGGTTTTAGATCTTCCCTTTTGAGTTGAACTGGGACGCCAGTCGTGCTGGTGGTCCACTTGGCTCCAGGGATGCATATATCCTCCAGAATCTTGTCCAGCCCTTTATTGACCCTCATCATTCTCCTATTAAAGGAGTCTGGGTCATCCTTCAGTTGAGGAAGCTTAAATATCTCCCTGATCTTGTCAGAATTGGTATGAATGATCTTTCCTCTGACTAAGGTCCGATGGTCAAAGAGAGCAGCTCCAATTATTCTTTGCCTGTCTGTCTGCCATAGATTAGCATAGAACTCCTGGACCATATTTCTTCCTACTTTTGTTTCAGGATTGGCCAGAATTTCCCAATGCCTGTTTCGGATTTGCTCTTGGATCTCCGGATATTCATCTTCTTTCAGATCAAATCTGACTTCCGGGATCACTGATCTGTGACTCATTATCTTGTAGTAATGAGCTGAATGTTCTTTAGTTAAGAACTTCCCTTGATTCCAAAGTGGCTTTGGATTGCTTTCTTTCTTTCCTCTTGGGGTGGTTTGCTTTCCTTTAGGAGCCATGATCTTTAGTGATTATGTTTTTGTGATCACGGATAAACACACCAAACTTAGAGCTTTGCTTGTCCTCAAGCAAAAGAGAAGAAAGAAGAGGGATAAGAAGAGAGCAATTGTGGAATGGTGATGATGAGGAGGGCGCCGAATACAATATATAGGGAGGGGGGTGGGAAATTTTTGAAAATAAGAAGGAGATAAGATAGAAGATATGATTTATAAAAGATAGATATGATAAAAAAAAGATATAGTGTAAAAAGAGAAAGATATGAATCATAATTTAAAAGATAAATTTGAAATTTTTAATTTTGAAGAAGATTTTAAAAAGATAATTGAGTTTTGAAAATAAACTTAAAAGAGTTGGATTGGATTGGAAAACCATTTGGCTTTATGGATTAAGATATATTTAATATTTTTGAAACGTGGATTTTTAGAAATCAGGGTTTTTAGAAATTAGGATAAAAACTTTTGGAATTGAAGATGATATTTTAAAACATGTTTATGCAAGAAATCATGAATTGAAACATAAAAATTTTGAAAAATTATAAAGAAAAACGAATTTGTACCTCCTCCCACCATCCTGGCGTTAAACGCCCACATGATGCATGTTTTGGGCGTTTAACGCCCAATTGTTGCTTCTCCTGGGCGTTCAACACCCATCTGATGCTTCTTTCTGGCGTTGAACGCCAGGAAGTCCTTTGTCACTGGGCGTTTTTCTGAATGCCCAGGATGCTAGCAGATTGGCGTTAAACGCCCAGAAGGTGCTTCTTTCTGGCGTTTAACGCCCAGAAGATGCTCCTTTCTGGCGTTTAACGCCCAGATGGCTACCCTTACTGGCGTTAAACGCCCAGTGGGTGCTTCTTTTGGGCGTTCAATGCCCAAAGTGTTTCTTACTGGCTTTCTCATGCCAGTGAGCTTCCAAATTTCCCTGTAACTTTGTGACTTCAACCAATTGCTATTTCACCTTTGAAGATACTTGGACTCATACCTGTAAAGAAAAGAAAATTTATTTAATTTGGTAAATAACTTTGTAAATGGCTGGGTTGCCTCCCAGCAAGCGCTTCTTTATTGTCTTTAGCTGGACCACTGAGCTCTAATCAAGTCTCAGTTTTGAGCATCTTTGCTCGAAGTTGCTTTCAAGATAATATTTAACTCTCTGTCCATTAACAATGAACTTTTTGTTAGATTCATTATCCTGAAGTTCTACGTATCCATATGGTGACACACTTGTAACTACATATGGACCTCTCCACCGGGATTTTAATTTTTCAGGGAATAATTTGAGCCTAGAATTGAATAGCAGAACTTTCTGCCCTGGCTCAAAGACTCTGGATGACAATTTCTTATCATGCCATCTTTTTGCTTTCTCCTTGTAAATTTTTGCATTCTCGAAAGCATTGAGTCTAAATTCCTCTAGCTCATTTAACTGGAGCAATCGTTTTTCTCCAGCTAACTTGGCATCAAGGTTTAGGAATCTGGTTGCCCAATAGGCCTTGTGTTCCAGTTCCACTGGCAAGTGACATGCCTTTCCATACACAAGCTGGTATGGAGAGGTCCCTATAGGGGTCTTAAATGCTGTTCTGTATGCCCACAGAGCATCATCCAAGCTTCTTGCCCAATCCTTTCTACGGTTAATTACAGTCCGTTCAAAGATTCTTTTGAGTTCTCTATTTGAGACTTCAGCTTGCC
>NC_029775.3:93655076-93656138 GCF_000817695.3 Arachis duranensis | reverse complement strand
CTGTCACAATTAAGCACAAACGCTCGGGAATCTTTATAGAGAGTAGGCCAGTAGAAGCCACTTTGGAGGACCCTTGTGGCTGTTCGCTCACTTCCAAAATGTCCTCCATACTGTGATCCATGGCAATGCCAAAGGATCTTCTTCGCTTCTTCTTTAGGTACACATCTACGGATTACTCCGTCTGCACATCTCTTAAAGAGATACGGCTCATCCCAAAGATAGTACTTTGCATCTGTGATTAATTTCTTTGATTGCACCCTACTGTACTCTTTGGGTATGAATCTCACTGCCTTGTAGTTTGCAATGTCTGCAAACCATGGCACTTCCTGGATGGCAAATAGTTGCTCATCCGGAAAGGTTTCAGAGATCTCAGTGAGAGGGAGGGACGCCCCTTCCACTGGTTCTATTCGGGATAGGTGATCTGCCACTTGATTCTCTGTCCCTTTTCTGTCTCTTATTTCTATATCAAACTCTTGCAGAAGCAACACCCATCTGATGAGTCTGGGTTTTGAATCCTGCTTTGTGAGTAGATATTTAAGGGCGGCATGATCAGTGTACACAATCACTTTTGATCCTACTAAATAGGATCTGAATTTGTCAATGGCGTAAACCACTGCAAGTAGCTCTTTTTCTGTGGTTGTGTAATTCTTCTGTGCATCATTTAGAACACGGCTGGCATAGTAAATGACGTGCATAAGTTTGTTATGCCTTTGTCCCAACACTGCACCAATGGCATGGTCACTGGCATCACACATTAATTCAAATGGTAATGTCCAGTCTGGTGCAGAGATGATTGGTACTGTGACCAATTTAGCTTTCAGGGTCTCAAATGCCTGCAGACACTCTTTATCAAAGATAAATGGTGTGTCAGTGGCTAGCAGGTTGCTCAGAGGTTTGGCAATTTTTGAAAAATCCTTTATAAACCTCCTATAGAATCCTACATGCCCCAGAAAGCTTCTGATTGCCTTAACATTAACAGGTGGTGGTAATTTTTCAATTACCTCTACCTTAGCTTGATCCACCTCTATTCCCTTGTTCGAAATTTTGTGCCCAAGGACAATT
>NC_029775.3:93652871-93653863 GCF_000817695.3 Arachis duranensis | reverse complement strand
AGAATGACTGCACTGCATTCTTCAGTGAGGTAAACTTTTTCAGTTTCCCTCCAATCCTTCTTATGACTTAAGATCTCTTTCATGAACTTAGCATAAGCTGGTATTTGCTCAAGTGCTTCTGCAAACGGAATCTTTATTTCAAGAGTCCTGAGATAGTCTGCAAAGCGGGCAAATTGCTTATCCTGTTCCGCTTGGCGGAGTTTTTGAGGATAAGGCATTTTGGCTTTGTATTCCTCAACCTTAGTTGCTGCAGGTTTATTACCTACAGAAGTGGGTTGGGAAGCCTTTTTAGAAGGGTTGTCATCAGCACTTGTATGTGACTGATCCCCCACTGGCATTTGAATACCAGGGGTGGAAGCTGGAGTGGCGTTAGACGCCACCTCCTTGCTTGTTACTGGCGTTTGAACGCCAGAACCATATTCCCTTTGGGTGTTCAACGCCGGATTCATGCTTGTTTCTGGCGTTGAACGCCAGAAATGAGCATGGTCTGGGCGTTCAGCGCCAGCTTTATTCCTCTCTGGGCTCTGACTGTCCTCAGAGGGATTTTGAGTAACCAGTTGTTCATTTCCTAGTTTCCTGCTGCTTTGAAGTGAGGTATTTAATGTTTTCCCACTTCTTAATTGAACTGCTTGACATTCTTCTGCTATTTGCTTTGACAGTTGCTTTTCTGTCTGCTTTAATTGCACTTCCATATTCCTGTTAGCCATTCTTGTTTCCTGTAATATTTTCTTGAATTCGGCTAGCTGCTAAGTTAGAAAGTCTAATTGCTGATTAAATTCATTAGCCTGATCCACCGGACTGAGTTCTGCAGTTACTATTTTAGCTTCTTCTTTCATGGAAGATTCACTGCTTAGGTACAGATGCTGATTTCTGGCAACTGTATCAATAAGCTCTTGAGCTTCTTCAATTGTTTTTCTCATGTGTATAGACCCACCAGCTGAGTGGTCTAGAGAAATCTGAGCTTTTTCTGTAAGCCCATAGTAGAAGATGTC
>NC_029775.3:93651122-93652650 GCF_000817695.3 Arachis duranensis | reverse complement strand
ATGTTTTTATGCTGTTCTTAGGCTGGTTATTTAACCACCTCTTAGCCTGATCTTTTACAGCAAATGGAAACAGTAATAATCTGTAGACATCCTGATCCACCTCTTTATCATGTACTGTGTCAGCAATTTGTAAAAATTGTGCCAGAAACTCTGTAGGTTCTTCATGTGGAAGACCAGAATACTGGCAGTTTTGCTGCACCATGATAATGAGCTGAGGATTCAACTCAAAGCTACTAACTCCAATGGAGGGTATACAGATACTACTCCCATATGAAGCAGTAGTGGGGTTAGCATATGACCCCAGAGTCCTCTTGGCTTGTTCATTCATACTTACTTCCATAATGGAATACAAGAGGGATGATATGTATGTTGATATTATTTATTTTATAATAATGGAATAAATAAAAAATGGAATATATATAAAAATATTTTGAAAATATTATGTGAAAAATTTTTTTCGAAAAATTTGAAATTGAAATTTGAATTTTATATTAAAAATTTCGAAAATGTAGTTTTAAAAATAGTTAGAAAATAAATTTTTTTTTTGAATTTTATGATGAAAGAGAAAAACACACAAAAGACACAAGACTTAAAATTTTTAGATTTAGTGCTCCTTATTTTCGAAAATTTTTGGAGGGAAAACACCAAGGAACACCAAACTTAAAAATTTTAAGATCAAGACACAAAAAAACTCAAGAACACCTTGAAGATTCACAAGAACACCAAGAACAAAAGGAAGAACACCAAACTTAAAATTTTTAGAAAACTTTAAGAAAATTTTCAAAAATTATAAAAAGATTAACAAGAAAACACCAAACTTAAAGTTTGGCACAAGATTCAATCCAAGAAAAATTATTTTTGAAAAAGGTTCCAAAGGGTATAACCAATTATCAAGAACAACTTAAAGATCAAGGAAAAACCAAGAACACTAACACGAGATTTTCAAAGAAGATATGAGATATGCAATTAACACCAAACTTAGAATAAGACACTAAACTCACGAAAAATTAACACTTAATTAAGAAAAATAATATTTTTGAAAAGAAATTTTTGAAAAGAAACTATCCTATCAGAATTTGATGACTCTATAACAACAAAAAAAAGGAATTATTCCTAATCTAAGAAATAAAATAGGCCTTCAATTGTTCAAACTCAATAATCCCCGGCAACGGCGCCAAAAACTTGGTGCACGAATTTGTGATTCGCACAACTAACCAGCAAGTGCACTGGGTCGTCCAAGTAATACCTTACGTGAGTAAGGGTCGATCCCACGGAGATTATTGGCTTGAAGCAATCAATGTTATTTTATTAATCTTAGTCAGGAGGCCAATAAGAATTTAGTGAAATTACTAGATTTGATTATAAAAATAAAAGAGAATAACAGCGTTACTTGTTGTGTAGTAATGAGAAGTATGTTGGAGTTTTGGAGATGCTTTGTCCTCTGAATTTCAACTCTTCCTTGAAATCCTTCTCCACACGCAAAACCCATTCTATGGAAGAAGCTCTATGTAGGGTGTCACCGTTGTCA
>NC_029775.3:93634244-93650303 GCF_000817695.3 Arachis duranensis | reverse complement strand
GAACATGCTAAAATCTACATGAAATTACCCCCAAAAAGCGTATAAAATATCCGCTCATCAGGATGGCAGGGTGCAAATTATGCATATGCCCAATGACGTTAGGATTTTTGCTAGTAAAGAATTTTATAAAATTTCGTTGTAAGTATAGATTCTAAACCAACAAGAATCCCTTCGTACAAATGTTTTGGTTGTCACAAGTAACAAACCCCTTTTAAAATTGATAACCGAGTATTTAAACCTCGGGTCGTCTTCTCAAGGAATTGCAGGGAGGTATGTTCTTATTATTGGCTATGAAAAAGGTAAAATTTGGGTTTTTGGAATTTGGACAATGGGCACAGGTATATTTTCGAAGCAATAAAAATAAATAAATAACTGTAAAATAAACTCTTGGCAAGGTATAAAGACTGGAAGTCCTATCCTAGTTATCCTTATCAATTATGATGAGAATTGGATTTTTCTCCCACCTTGTTAACCTCTAACTATGAAGGTAAGTTAAGTGGAAGAATTAATTCGAATCCTCAAGTCCTAGTCTTTCCTTGGGAAAGGCTAGAGTTATTGAAATATGAATTAATGAAATGAAGAAATCCAATTTTCAATCAACAATGAGTTTGATAATTCTAGAGTCACCAATTATTTAACCAAAGCCAAAAGGGAAACTATCTAAATTAAACAAAAAGCATTCATAAATAAAACAATCATAAATTGAAATATCTCAAATAACATTAATTAAGAAAATCAATCTAAACATGGAACATTGAAAATAAATAAATACAAAGAACATTGAACCTGGGATCGAGAGTCACTCCTAAAACTGGGAGAAGTCCTAAATCCTAATTTCTAAAAATTCTACCTAAATCCTAAGAGAGAGGAGAGAACCTCTCTCACTAAAAACTACATCTAAATTAATAAAAAACTGAATTATGAGAGCATGATGAGTCTCTACAAGTTCCCTGACTTTAATCTGTGTTACTGGGCCGAAAACTGGGTTGAAATGCGGCCTAGAATCTCTGCCAACGACTTTTGTAATTCTGCAGATCGCGCACGTCACGCGATCGCGTCATCCATGCGGACGCGTCATTCGCGTTTTTCCCTGCCAAGCGTTCGCGTCGTCCACGCTTCCGTGTCACTTGTGCTTTTCCAATCCGCGCAGTCACGTGAGCCATGCGATCGTGTCACTCTGAATTCTTCTATTTCACGCGGTCGCGTGAGCCATGCAACCGCGTGACTTTTCGCTGGTCATCTTGATTCCTTGTATTCCTTCTATCTTTGCACACTTCTTTTTCATTCTCTAAGCTATTCCTGCCCTATGAAGCTTGAAACACTTAACACACAGATCAAGTCATCGAATGGTAATAAGAGAGGATTAAGATTAGCTAAATTAAGACCAAAGAAGCATGTTTTCAATCATGTAATAATGTTAGGAAGGAAATATAAATGCATGCTAATTATATGAATAAGTTGGTAAAGATCATGATAAAACCATACAATTAAACACATTGTAAACCATAAAATAGTGGTTTATCACCCAACCACATAAGTCAACTTGGCCTGAGTGTTTATGCTAAACTCTTCCCGATGTAGCTGCCATCCTTCATTGAGCACGCTGAACTCGTTGAATGCTTTCATCTGAGACAACTGACATTGGTTGAGTTCTTGAAGGCATTTGTCTTGACGCTCTTGCCTTTCAGTTACTTGATTGATGGCTTGGGTGAGTTAGGAGTAATGCTCCTGTTGCTGCTCCATTTGTTGTTTCTGCCACTACCTTTGTTGACCCATCCAATTAGAAAGCAGTTCTTCTTGACGGTCTATCCTTTGGGCTTGAACGTGCAGTTGTTGTTCTTGTCCCTCCATATAACTCCTTGCCAGATCCTCAATGGCTCCTTGAATGTGATTCAAGTTTATGTTAGTCGGATCGTAGTACTCTTCTTGCTGGTATTCTTCTTGATGGGGTTCTTCTTGGTGAGGTTCTTCTTGGTGTGATTCTTCTTGTGATGTTTTTTTTCCTTATATGAGGCCTTCTTTGTTGTTGAGCGGGTGCCACATAGGTTATACGCTGGAGCGTAACTAACCTCTCAGGTTTTACCCATTTTGGATTGTTATATTCGAATACTACCTTGGCTTTCATACATAGTCTAAGGATGTTGCTGGGGTACCAAAGTCTAGCGCCCGGATCATTCTTCTCGGCTGAATCTTGGATTTCCTCAGCTATAATTTCGTGCACATTGATGCCTCTACCCTTTATTAAGCAATGTACCATAGTAGCTCGAGCAATGTTGACCTCATAATTGTTTGCGGCTGGGAGGATAGATCTCCTCACGAGCTAAAACCATCCCTTGGCTTCCGGGATGAGATCTCCTCTCCTAATGAACTGCGGTCTCTTATCTGAGTACCTTTCCTAATCAGATCCTATAACACACATATTGTTCACAATTTTTTCAAGTTTATCATTGTCGGGGCCATTAGTTATTCTTACTTGATAACTGGGCTCATCAAAATGTAGCGATCTCAGTTGAAGAGTCCTTGTTATAGCATTGGGGCTGAAGTCCATCTCTGTTTCTCTCACATAGCTTTTGAAGATGGGAGCCCTGGTAGTGTCTTCTCTGGCCACATTGGCATAGAACTCCTTGATGAGATTTACATTTATTTTTGTTTCTGGGTTCGTGAGCTTTTGCCAACCCTTCTGTTCAATCTTCTCTCTAATCTGTGGGCACTCATCCTCATTGAACTGGAATGTCAACTCTGGTAATATTTTCTTGTGTTTTATCCGTTCAAATTAGAGCTCATGGAAGGCGGTCTTGAATCTTCCTTCATTGAAAGGAATGCTCTCCACCGGTTCCTTCCCCTTTCGCCTCTTGGAGTTTGATGATGCCATGAGTAGGAGTTGGTATGTGAAGGTATTGAGGAGTATAGGTTGATGATGGAATTTGATCGGGTTTAGATAGGATGTAGCTTGGAGGATTGTGTTTCAAAAGAAAGAAGAGAGAGACGAATTGGATGGATAGTTGTACATGGAAAGGGTTAGAGTGTGGGGGTCGTTATATAGGAGGATGATGAGATTTGAAGGGTGTGGATTGATAGAAAAATCCAATGGTGGACGGTTGGGGTTTGGCATTAGATGGGCACAAGGATCACCATCTTTATGAATTGATTGGTTTGGTCTCCAAGGCTATCCTACTCCTAATGTTGCATGGCAACACTTCCCAAGGTACTCCCCTTGAAGACAAGTGTGTAGTTCCGTTGGTGAAGTGGCCAAACCCCCCTTCAATTGGTTGTCCCATCAAGTTCCTCCAATATTCCCTTCAAATTCCTTGCAAGACAAAAGAAGAGAGAGATTAGTTTGAATTGTGGCAGTAAAAAAAATTTTTGAGGCAAGCCACCCCCCTTTTGTTTTATTTTTGCTTTTGACTAACTAAGAGCCATTCATGAATGCAAACCAACCGACCAATCAAGTGCTCATGCATGCAACGTTGGTGACACCAAACTTAGTTTGTGATCATGTGGTAAAAAAAGATTTGATTAAGGCTCTAAGGTTGACATAATATGAATTGTGTTCAAGCCCTCTTAGTGTGCCTTGAACACCAAACTTGTCATTCACTATATGTTGCATGTAGAGAGTCTTATAAGTGCTTGTCAAAGTTGATTTAGAATTCATGAACCTTGCTTTATTAACTACTATTAAAGATTAAAAGGAAATGATATAGAACATGGGTTGCCTCCCATGAAGCGCTTCTTTAGCGTCATTAGCTTGACGTCTGGCCTTTGTCAGGGTGCTTGGTAGTGCTTCAAATCTTCCCCTCTTGCAGTGAATATGTCTCCATTGGCTTTGTTAAGAAGCTCCACATGTTCTAAGGACAGAATTTTGCTGATGGTGTACACTTAAGGTAGCTGAGATGGGATGATGGAGAGATGAGGTGGGATATGTGGAATATAAGTAGAGACCACTTCATCTCCTGCAGAGAAACCCTCTGTAGGAATCTTCTTGTTCCTCTATCCCCTTGGGGCCTTTTTCCTTATTTCCCTTGATGTTACTTTGCTCCTTGTGGTTCCTTCTTTTGGGATGGTTTTATTGCTTGTCTCACGTGACTCTGGTGGGTCTAGCTCCTCTTGGGTTACACTTGGCTGTTGTTCGTTCTGACCACATTGCTTGTCAACCATAGGGATTCTCAAGTGTGGTGCTTGTGCTCTCATGCTTGTCTCTTCCATCAGTTCCTTATTGTGCTCTTTCTTTGACTCTTTGTTATCATGATCTGCTTCTTGTGAGGGTTTGAAGACATTGAAGGTGAGTTGTTCATTATGTATCCTCAATATTAGTTCTCCTCGCTCCACATCTATAAGCGCCCTGGCTGTGGCTAAGAATGGTCTCCCAAGGATGATGGAATGGATGTGATTCTCTTCCATCTCCAAGATAACAAAGTCTGTGGGAAGGAAGTAGTTTCTAACCTTCACTAACACGTTTTTAACCACTCTTATTGCCTGTTTTTGAGTTTTGTCAGCCAGTTTGATGATTACGTCCATGGGTGTTAGCTCATTAATTTGAAGCTTTTTCATGAGGGATAGAGGCATTAAGTTGATGCTTGCCCCCAGGTCACAGAGTCCCTTATCAATAATTGCTTCTCCTATAGCACAGGGGATGTGAAAACTCCCTGGGTCCTTCTTCTTTGTAGGTGGCTCTATTTAATGAGAGCATTGCACTCCCTATTCATCACTATTGTTTGCCCACCCTTCAGTGAACCCTTTTTGGTCAGTAGCTCTTTTATGTACTTGATGTATGAGGGCATCTGCTGCAGAGCCTTAATAAACGGTATGTTCACATGAAGGGATGCAAACATGTCGAGGAACTTTGAATATATTCTCCTTGCTACACCACCCTTGAGCCTTTGGGGAAAAGGCGCATATGGGTTCAGAGTCTCATCTTTCTTTAGCTCCTCTCTGTGTGTGGGATTGAGTGCTTGACTTTTCTTTTCATGTTTTTCCTTTGGGTTGTCTTGAAAGTGTTCTGTTTGTGTGTTTGCTTCTTCCACACTCCTCTCATCACTTAGAGTGATCATCTTGCATTCTTCCCATCTTACTTTCTTTGCTTCTCCTCTTAGGTTCTTCTCCATGTCACTTGGAAAACTATCAGTGGGTTTGGGAAACTATTGAGATAGATACCCCACTTGGGACTCCAGCCTCTTGATAGTATCTCCTTGGTTTTTTTATATTGGCCCGCACTTCATCCTTGAACACCTTATTGTCTTGGACTTCCTTACATATGCCTTCAAGTAGGGTCTCAATTATGGAGAATTTATCTTCGGTTGGTGATGGTGGGTTAAGGTTAGGAGGTTGAGAGTGGTCATGTTGGTTTTGGTATGGATGTTGTGAAGGGTGATTAAGTGGGTGTTGATATGATCTCTGTGAGGGATGTTGGTGAGTTGCATTGTTGTTGGGATTGTGGTTGTGGCGTCTCTGGTCTTGGCCTTGGTCTTGTTGGTTTTCCCACCCAAAATTAGGGTGGTTTCTCCAACCAGAATTGTAAGTTTTGGAGTATGGATCATGGGTCTGTCTGGGTGAGTTTCCAACATAGTTGGCTTGTTCCCAGTCACCTTCTTCTCCTGTATTCACTCTTTCTTGAGCTGGTAATGAAGTGATGACTGCTGCAACTTGGTTCTCTTCTATCTTCTTGGTAAGATCGGCTAACTGCTTGGTGATCATCTTATTTTGAGCCAACAGTGCATCCATGTGATTTAGCTCCATCACTCCTCGAGTGTTGCTCCTTTCAAAAGCATAGAAGTAGTCATTCTCAGCTACAGTCTCAATGACATCTATGGCTTCTTCAATGGTCTTCTTCTTGTTTAGAAAACCCCCTGATGAATGGTCTATGGCCTTCTTTGATTCGTAGGAAAGACCTTCATAGAAAATGTGTAGTTGAACCCATTCATTGAACATGTCTGGTCAGCACCTTCTTGTTAAGTCCTTAAACCTCTCCCAAGCCTCATAGAGAGTTTCACCATCTTGTTGCCTGAAGGTTTGTACCTCAGCTCTCAACCTGTTGATTCTTTGAGGAGGGTAGAATCTTGCCAAAAATTTGTTCACCACATCTTCCCAATTTGTCAAACTCTCCTTCGGTAAAGATTCCAGCCATTTAGATGCTTTTTCATTGAGTGAAAAAGGGAACAAAAGCAGTCTATAGACATCTGGATGAACACCATTAGACTTCACAGTGTCACATATTCTTAGGAAGGTGGTTAGATGTTGATTGGGGTCTTCTTGGACACTTCCTCCGAATGAACAGTTGTTCTGAACAAGGGTGATGAGCTGGGGTTTTAATTCAAAGTTATTGGCATGTATGGTTGGCTTTTGGATACTACTTCCATAATTTCATGGGTTTGGATTAATGTAAGAGCCTAGAACTCTTCTCTCTTGCCTAGCATGATTCACAGAGCCTTCTTTGGCATGGTTGTGAGCTTCTTCTCCATGGTTGTTTTTCATGTTCTCCTCCATATTTGTTTCAAGGTACTCTTCCTCTTCCTCAGCATCAACAACTTTTTTCCCTATTGCTTCCCTCCTTAATCTAAGGAAGGTCCTCTCAGGTTCATAATCAAAGGAAGTTGAAGCTTCGCTTCTTCTCCATATCATACAACTAACAGAGCATACAGCAAGAAGTAAAATGAAGAGGTTATTCTTGTTAGAGTGGCTGTTAGTATGAGTGGTGCAATTTATCAAACAGTTAGTGAGTTAGTGGATAGAATTATAAATAACAACGAAGAAAAAGAAAACAAAGAGGGGATAGGGGATGAGGGAGGAAGGTAACTGAAATGGAAAGTAAATGACTAGGTCAAATAAACAAGCAAAAGAAAAATGCTCAATCTAGTGATCTTCCAACTTAATCATTGTCGATACAAATCAATCCCCGGCAATGGCGCCATAAACTTGATGCACGAAAACTTGTCTCTCAACAAATTTTCCTTCTGCAAGTATACCGAGTTGTCGTTAAGTAAAAACTCACAATAGAGTGAGGTCGAATCCCACAGGGATTGATTGGTGAAGCAACTTTAGTTGGAAAGATGTGCTAGTGATAAACCACTATTTTATAGTTTATATTGTGTTTAATTGTGTGGTTTTGTCGTGATCCTTACCACTTATTCATCAATTTAGCATGCATTTAGATTTCCTTCCTGAATTTATTACATGTTTGAAAATTACTTCCCAGAGACTTTAATTATTTAATTTTAATTCTCCTTTATTCCATTCGATGCCATAATCTATGTGTCAAGCTTTTCAGGCTTTATAGGGCATGAATGAGACGGAGATTGGAGAGGAAGCTAGCAAAAATGGAAGGAACACAAGAGTTTGAGGAGATAACCAGCGAAAAGTGACGCGGTCGCATGGCTCACGCGACCGCGCGAAGGAGCGCAAATCGCAGTGACGCGGCCGCATGGCTTGCGCGGCCGCGCGGATTGGAAAGCACGAGCAACGCGGTAGCGTGGACGACGCGAACGCATGAAGAGGAAAAGCGCCAGCGACGCGTCCACATGGACGACGCGATCGCGTGACATGCGCAATCTGCATAAACTGTAGAATCTGAAACCAACAATTTTGGACCCTATTTCGGCCCAGTTTTCGGCTCGAAATAGCAGACCAGAGTCAGAGAATATGCAGAAACAACAGAGAAAACATTCATTAAGTAGTTTAGATCTAGTTTTTGGACTCTCTGAGGTTTTTTTCTCTCTAGTTTTAAGAATTTTAATTTTCAATTGATCTTGACATTGGAACATTGAGAAGAGTTATTTTCCTCATCAAGACTTCATCACTCTAGTTTGTTCTCTTAACTTGGTTTTATTCTTCCATGTTCTTTGTTATGTTCAATTTTGTCATTCAGATATTTTTATGATTAATTAATGCAAGGATTATTTCTTTTTAATTTAAATTCCATTCCAATAATCACGTCTTCTTTTAATTCCCTTTCATGTGCCATGGATTATTTATTTACAATGCGTGAGTAGTTTCATTACTTGATGGGGAGTTGATTAAAAGGAACTCTTGAGTTAGAAGGATTGAAAGAAAAATTTGTAATTGGGTTGAATGTTGGATTGTTATCCTGTCACCGACGCCAATCCCTTTGAACTAAGTGGGTTGCAACTTGTGAACAGATCTGGCATTTCCACTTGTTTGACTTTCTCTTACCTAGTAAGGGATAACCAAATAGAACAACTATTAATTATAAATTAATCTTACAATCACACCATCAATGATAGAGATTCTAACCAATCAATTCCCAGTCAAGGCCTCTTATTTTTATTATTTAAAATTCCTCAATTTAAATCCCAATTTACTTAGCTCAACTCTTTTTGGAATATCTGATTAATAAAACAGCACATTTTTCTGCAACTCATTGGGAGACGACCTGGGACTTAAAACTCCCAGTAATTTTAATTTAAACTTTCAGCGACATATTTCTAAATTGATAGGCAGATTTTCGGTGAGTTAAGAACTATACTTGCAACGTAACCATTTTAATAAATTTTTAATTCACCAGCTTCTGCACTCCATCAGCTAGTTAAGCTAAACAAAAATTGAGTTGAGAATTGCAGAAAATTAAATGGCAGGAAAGTAAAGTGCAAAAGTAAATTGCAGAATCTTAAATGGGGATTTGGGGAAATGAGCATGAAGATAAATGGCATAAAGTAAAGAGAATGGGTAAGATCAAAAATGGGGGATTCATTGGGTTTAGGAGATGTTGCATTCTCCTGATCAAGTTCATTCTCATCTCTTCCTCAATCAATGCATTCATTGATCTCCTTGGCAATCTTAGGTGATTGGATCCCAATTCTTTGGCAACCCAATCTCTCTAAGCTTCAACAATTGCCCAATTTCTTGATTTAATTTCTCATGGGAAGAGATGAAGTATGGTCACTAATTATACCACATGTATTTCTAAATCAAAGTGTTGGGAGGATTACATGTCACTATATCCGTCCAAACCCCAATTTGGTCCAACATGAGAAAGCATTTCTAGCATGATTTCCTCATCCCTTTTCCAAGACTCAGAGGAGATCCAATTATGCAGAGTTTCTTTTCCAAGACAACTTACCAATTGAATTAAGATCGAAAGCTTTCTAGTAAATCAAGAGAAAGAAAGAAGAAGAAGAATGAAAACTACAATTGATCCATCAAATTACAATAGAGCTCCCTAACCCAATGAAAGGGGGTTTAGTTGTTCATAGCTCTGGAAATGGAAAATGGTAGAGAAGAGTACATCCTCAACAAACTAGAAAGTGCAGAAAAGTAAATATACAGAGTGTAGTTCTCCCAAAATGCCAAGCTCTTTTCTAGTTCAAAACTACTCCTATATATACTACTCTTCTTGATCTTCTAGTCAGTTCTTCAAGTCTTGGATATGGGCCTTTGATCTTGAGTTGAAGCAGTTACAATCTTCAGTGGGCTCAGCTTTGCTTGCAGAAAAAGTGTAAGTTAGGCATGGGTGGACGTTAGTTAGGACGTTAGTGGTGTTCACGTTAAATGAAAATGTGGATTCGAGAACGTTAGTGACGATCACCTTTTTCACTAACGTTCCAACCCAAAAATGATCCACGTTAACTTCAACGTTAGTGGCACTAACGTGACCACTAACGTTGCCTCTTGGTCCTTCACAAATGTTATTGGCATTCACTTTTTCCAATAACGTTGCTATTTGCCTCTCCTTCCTATGTTAGAGTTCACGTTAATTGGGTTAACGTGGTGGTGATTGCCATCTCCAATGTTAGTGACAAAGGTGAGTGTCACTAACGTTGGCTCATCATGCTTAGCTCCACGTTACTCTTCACGTTAGTAGTCTTAACGTGACCACTAACGTGGGCACTATTGGCTTAGTCTAACGTTAGTGACAAAGGTGAGTGTCACTAACGTTGGCGATTGCTTCCTCCTCCCACGTTAGAGTTCACGTTAATTGGATTAACGTGACACTTAATGTGGCTGGTGCATGAAATTGTGATCATCAATGGTGCCATCAACGTGGTACGCTCAATTGCAATCTCAACTCCTTATCACAACTTCGCACAACTAACCAGCAAGTGCACTGGATCGTCCAAGTAATAAACCTTACGCGAGTAAGGGTTGATCCCACGGAGATTGTTGATATGAAGCAAGCCATGGTCATCTTGTAAATCTCTATCAGGCGAACTCAAATGGTTATGAAGGATAACATAAAACACAAAATAAGGATAGAGATACTTATGCAATTCATTGGTGAGAATTTCAGATAAGCGTATGGAGATGCTTTGTCCCTTCCGTCTCTCTGCTTTTCTACTGTCTTCATCCAATCCTTCTTACTCCTTTCCAAGGCAAGCTGTATGTAGGGTTTCACCGTTGTCAATGGCTACCTCCCATCCTCTCAGTTAAAATGTTCAACGCGCTCTGTCACAGCACGGCTATTCAGCTGTCGGTTCTCGATCATGTCGGAATAGAATCCAGTGATTCTTTTACGTCTGTCACTAACGCCCCACAATCGTGAGTTTGAAGCTCGTCACAGTCATTCAATCCTTGAATCCTACTCAGAATACCACAGACAAGGTTTAGACCTTCCAGATTCTCTTGAATGTCGCCATCAATTCTAACTTATACCACAAAGATTCCGATTAAGGGATCCAAGAGATATCCACTCAATCTAAGGTAGAACGGAGGTGGTTGTTAGGCACACGTTCATAGGTGAGAATGATGATGAGTGTCACGGATCATCACATTCACCAAGTTGAGGAACAAGTGATATCTTAGAACAAGAATAAGCTAAATTGAATAGAAGAACAATAGTAATTTCATTAATACTCGAGGTACAGCAGAGCTCCACACCTTAATCTATGGTGTGGAACAAGTGATATCTTAGAACAAGAATAGGCTGAATTGAATAGAAGAACAATAGTAATTGCATAAGAACAAGGTCTAGGCATGGCCGAGAGGCCAGCCCCCATAATCTAAGAACTAGACGTCCAAAGATGATCCTAAGATCTAAAGTGATCAAAAGATGAAATTACAATAGCAAAAGGTCCTATTTGTAGAAAACTAGTAGCCTAGGGTTTACAAAGATGAGTAAATGACATAAAAATCCACTTTCGGGCCCACTTGGTGTGTGCTTGGGCTGAGCATTGAAGCAATGAGTAAATGACGTAAAAATCCACTTCCGGGGCCCACTTGGTGTATGTTTGGGCTGAGCTTCCTAGCTTTCACGTGCATAGGGCATTCTTGGAGTCTAGACGCCTCTTTTGGTGCCAGTTTGGGCGTTTAACTCTAGATTTGATGCCAGTTCTGGCGTTTTGACGCCAGTTTGGGCCATCAAGTCTCGGGCAAAGTATAAACTATTATACATTGCTGGAAAGCCCAGGATGTCTACTTTCCAACGCAGTTGAGAGCGCACCAATTGAGCTTTTGTAGCTCCAGAAAATCCACTTCGAGTGCAGGGAGGTCAGAATCCAACAGCATCTGCAGTCCTTTTCAGCCTCTGAATCAGATTTTTGCTCAGGTCCCTCAATTTCAGCCAGAAAATACCTGAAATCATAGAAAAACACAGAAACTCATAGTAAATTCTAGAAAAGTGAATTTTAACTAAAAAATAATAAAAATATAATAAAAACTAACTAAAACATACTAAAAACATACTAAAAATAATGCCAAAAAGCGTAAAAATTATCCACTCATCACAACACCAAACTTAAATTGTTTCTTGTCCCCAAGCAACTGAAGATCAAATAAGATAAAAAGAAGAGAATATGCAATGAATTCCAAAACATCTATGAAGATCAGTATTAATTAGATGAGCGGGGCTTTTAGCTTTTTGCCTCTGAACAGTTTTGGCATCTCACTTTATCCTTTGAAATTCAGAATGATGGGCTTCTATAGGAACTCAGAATCCAAATAGTGTTATTGATTCTCCTAGTTAAGTATGATGATTCTTGAACATAGCTACTTTATGAGTCTTGGCTGTGGCCCAAAGCACTCTGTCTTCCAGTATTACCACCGGATACATACATGCCACAGACACATAACTGGGTAAACCTTTTCAGATTGTGACTCAGCTTTGCTAGAGTCCCCAATTAGAGGTGTCCAGGGTTCTTAAGCACACTCTTTTTGCCTTGGACAACTTTATTATTTCTTTTTCTCTTTTTTTCTTTCTCTTTTTTTTTCGCATGTACTATCTTTTTTTTTTGAATTCACTACTTTTTCTTGCTTCAAGAATCATTTTTATGATTTGTCAGATCCTCAGTAACATGTCTCCTTTTTCACCATTCTTTCAAGAGCCCACATTCATGAACAACAAATTCAAAAGACATATGCACTTTTCAAGCATACATTCAGAAAACAAAGTATTGCCACCACATCAAAATAATTAATCTGTTATAAAATTCAAAATTCATGTAATTCTTCTCTTTTTCAATTAAGAACATTTTTCATTTAAGAAAGGTGATGGATTCATAGGACATTCATAACTTTAAGGCATAGACACTAAGACACTAATGATCATAGGACACAAACATAGATAAACATAAGCATGAAAATTTGAAAAACAGGAAAATAAAGAACAAGGAAATTAAAGAACGGGTCCACCTTAGTGATGGCAGCTTGTTCTTCCTCTTGAAGATCTTATGGAGTGCTTGAGCTCCTCAATGTCTCTTCCTTGCCTTTGTTGCTCCTCTCTCATGATTCTTTGATCTTCTCTAATTTCATGGAGGAGAATGGAATGTTCTTGGTGCTCCACCCTTAGTTGTCCCATGTTGGAACTCAACTCTCCTAGGGAGGTGTTGATTTGCTCCCAATAGTGCCCGGTCTATAATAACTTCGGACCGGTTGCTAATAGGAATGATTGAGCGTTGGATAAACTCCAACCATCCCCTAGCCACGGGCTTGAGGTCATGCCTTCTCAGTTAAACCGGCTTCCCTCTTGAATCTCTGCTCCATTGAGCGCCCTCTTCACAAATGTCTATGAGGACTTGGTCCAACCTTT
The DNA here is from genome assembly GCF_000817695.3 of Arachis duranensis. Classification (NCBI taxonomy): domain Eukaryota; kingdom Viridiplantae; phylum Streptophyta; class Magnoliopsida; order Fabales; family Fabaceae; genus Arachis; species Arachis duranensis. The sequence continues at coordinate 93,637,333 of NC_029775.3, read as the reverse complement.
GATCAAAGTTGACCCTTCTAGTGTAAGGGTGTTCATCTCCTTGCATCATGGGCAAGTTGAATGCCAACCTTACATTTTCCGGACTAAAATCTAAGCATTTCCCCCAAACCATTGTAAGCGAATTCTTTGGGTCCGGGTACACACTTTGATCATGGTTCTTGGTGATCCATGCATAAGCATAGAACTCTTGAACCATTAAGATTCCGACTTGTTGAATGGGGTTGGTAAGAACTTCCCAACCTCTTCTTCGGATCTCATGTCGGATCTCTGGATATTCACTCTTTTTGAGCTTGAAAGGGACCTCGGGGATCACCTTCTTCATGGCCACAACTTCATAGAAGTGGTCTTGATGCACTCTTGAGATGAATCTCTCCATCTCCCATGACTCGTAGGTGGAAGCTTAAAGTTTCTCCAGCCTTAGATGCCATAAATGGTTATGGAAAAACAAAAAGTATTGCTTTTACCACACCAAACTTAGAAGGTTTGCTCGTCCTCCAGCAAAAGAAGAAAGAAGAGAGTAGAAGAAGAAGAAATAGAGGAGATAGAGGTGGCTTTGTGGTTCGGCCAAGGGGGAGAAGTAGTGTTTAGGTTGTGTGAAAATGAAGGAGTGAAGATGGGTTTATATAGGGGTGGAGAGGGGGGTAGGGTTCGGTCATGTATGGGTGGGTTTGGGAGGGAAAGTGGTTTGAATTTGAATGGTGAGGTAGGTAGGGTTTTATGAAGGATGGATGTGAGTGGTGAAGAGAATAATGGAATTTGATAGGTGAGGGGTTTTTGGGGAAGAGGTGTTGAGGTGATTAGTGAATGGGTGAAGAAGAGAGAGAGTGGTGAGGTAGGTGGGGATCCTGTGGAGTCCACAGATCCTGAGGTGTCAAGGAAAATTCATCCATGCACCAAGTGGCGAGCAAAAATGCTCTTTCTGCCATTTCTGGCGTTAAACACCGGGTTGGGGCCCATTTTTGGCGTTTAACGCCAACTTCTTGCCCTTTCCTGGCGTTTAACGCCAGTCTGGTGCCCCTTTCTGGCGTTAAACGCCTAAAATGGTGCCAGACTGGGCGTTAAACGCTCATTTGATGCTTTTACTGGCGTTTAAACGCCAGCAAGCTTTCCTCCAGGGTGTGCTATTTTTCTTTCTGTTTTTCATTCTGTTTTTGCTTTTTCAATTGATTTTGTAACTTCCCATGATCATCAACCTACAGAAAACATAAAATAACAATGGAAAATAGATAAATATAACATTGGGTTGCCTCCCAACAAGCGCTTCTTTAATGTCAGTAGCTTGACAGTGGGCTCTCATGGAGCCTCATAGGTACTCAGAGCAATGTTGGTACCTCCCAACACCAAACTTAGAGTTTGAATGTGGGGGTTCTGTTTGACTCTATTTTGAGAGAAGCTCTTCATGCTTCCTCTCCATGGTTACAGAGGGATATCCTTGAGCCTTAAACACAAAGGATTCTTCATTCACTTGAATAATCAATTCTCCTCTGTCAACATCAATCACAGCCTTTGCTGTGGCTAGGAAGGGTCTGCCAAGGATGATGGATTCATCCATGCACTTCTCAGTCTCTAGGACTATAAAATCAGCAGGGATGTAATGGTCTTCAATCTTTACCAGAACATCCTCTACAAGTCCATAAGCTTGTTTTCTTGAATTGTCTGCCATTTTTAGTGAGATTCTTGCAGCTTGTACCTCAAAGATGAGGTTATAGCCCAAGAACTTTGTAAGGTGGCGGACAAGTCCTCTACCTTGGCAAGGTTAGCCTTTCCTCATCTCATTTGTCACCTCTGTTATTCAGTTGGAGTTGACATAGAGGGAGACACCCTCATTGATGAGGACAAGCCCATCACTAAGAAAAGGATGGAGCAAATAAGAGACCCCTCTCATCATGAAATCCCTGAGATGCCTCAAGGGATGCACTTTCCTCCACAAAACTATTGGGAGCAAATCAATACCTCCCTAGGAGAATTGAGTTCCAACATGGGACAACTAAGGGTGGAGCACCAAGAACATTCCATCCTCCTCCATGAAATTAGAGAAGATGAAAGAATCATGAGAGAGGAGCAACAATGACAAGGAAGAGACATTGAGGAGCTCAAGCACTCCATAAGATCTTCAAGAGGAAGAACAAGCTGCCATCACTAAGGTGGACCCGTTCTTTAACTTCCTTGTTCTCTATTTTCTTGTTTTTCGAATTTTCATGCTTATGTTTATCTATGTTTGTGTCTCATGATCATTAGTGTCTTAGTGTCTATGCCTTAAAGTTATGAATGTCCTATGAATCCATCACCTTTCTTGAATGAAAAATGTTCTTAATTGAAAAAGGGAAGAATTGCATGAATTTTAAATTTTATAACAGATTAATTATTTTGATGTGGTGACAATACTTTTGTTTTCTGAATGTATGCTTAAACAGTGCATATGTCTTTTGAATTTGTTGTTCATGAATGGTTGGCTCTTGAAAGAATGATGAAAAATGAGACATGTTACTGAGGATCTGAAAAATCATAAAAATAATTCTTGAAGCAAGAAAAAGTAGTGAATACAAAAAAAAAGAAAAACGAAAAAAAAAGAAAGAGAGAGAAAAACAAAAAAAAAAGAGAGAAAGAAAAAAAATAATAATAATAAAGTTGTGATCCAAAGCAAAAAGCGTGTGCTTAAGAACCCTGGACACATCTAATTGGAGACTCTAGCAAAGCTGAGTCACAATCTAAAAAGGTTCACCCAGTTATGTGTCTGTGGCATGTATGTATCCGGTGGTAATACTGGAAGACAGAGTGCTTTGGGCCACGACCAAGACTCATAAAGTAGCTGTGTTCAAGAATCATCATACTTAGCTAGGAGAATCAATAACACTATCTGGATTCTAAGTTCCTATAGAAGCCAATCATTCTGAATTTCAAAGGATAGAGTGAGATGCCAAAACTATTCAGAGGCAAAAAGCTAAAGCCCCGCTCATCTAATTAATACTGATCTTCATAGATGTTTTTGGAGTTCATTGCATATTCTCTTTATCTTTTTTGATTTTCAGTTGCTTGGGGACAAGCAACAATTTAAGTTTGGTGTTGTGATGAGCGGATAATTTATACGC
>NC_029775.3:93633768-93634071 GCF_000817695.3 Arachis duranensis | reverse complement strand
ATGATTTCAGGTATTTTCTGGCTGAAATTGAGGGACCTGAGCAAAAATCTGATTCAGAGGCTGAAAAGGACTGCAGATGCTATTGGATTCTGACCTCCCTGCACTCGAAGTGGATTTTCTGGAGCTACAGAAGCCCAATTGTAATATATAATAGTCTATACTTTGCCCAAGATTTGATGGCCCAAACTGGCGTTCCAAATCAGCTCAAAACTGCCCGGCATTAAACGCCGGAACTGGCACAAGAATGGGAGTTAAACACCCAAACTGGCACAAAAGCTGGCGTTTAACTCCAAGAGAAGTCTC
>NC_029775.3:93631093-93633233 GCF_000817695.3 Arachis duranensis | reverse complement strand
CACTGAGAGGATGGGAGGTAGCCACTGACAATGGTGAAACCCTACATACAGCTTGCCATGGAAAGGAGTAAGAAGGATTGGATGAAGACAGTAGAAAAGCAGAGAGACGGAAGGGACAAAGCATCTCCATATGCTTATCTGAAATTCTCACCAATGAATTACATAAGTATCTCTATCTTTATCTTTATGTTTTATTCATACATCATCCATAACCATTTGAGTTTGCCTGACTAAGATTTACAAGGTGACCATAGCTTGCTTCATACCAACAATCTCCGTGGGATCGACCCTTACTCGCGTAAGGTTTATTACTTGGACGACCCAGTACACTTGCTGGTTAGTTGTGAGAAGTTGTGATAAAGAGTTGAGATTACAATTGAGCGTACCATGTTGATGGCGCCATTGATGATCACAATTTTGTGCACCATTCAGCCAGCCAATATGACTTTGTTGGCAGCTTTAGCTTCTCCATTGGCTTGGGGATGTTCAACAGAGGTTAATTGTTTTCTTATATTCAAGTCGGTTGCTAGCTTTCTGAAGCCTGCATCTGTGCACTGAGTACCATTGTCTGTGGTGATGGAGTATGGAACCCCAAACCTTGTGACGATATTTCTATATAGGAATTTTCAACTTCTTTGAGTAGTGGCGTTAGCTAGGGGTTCTGTCTCAATCCACTTTGTGAAGTAGTTTATTCCCACTATGAGGAATTTGACTTGTCCCGATCCTTGAGGAAAGGGTCTGAGAAGATCGAGTTCCTATTTTGCGAATGGCCAAGGTGAGGTCACGCCGATGAGTTCCTCTGGTGGGGCGATATGAAAGTTGGCGTGTTTCTAACATGATAAACATATCTTTACAAATTCTACGGCTTCCTTTTATAGAGTTGGCCAATAAAATCCTGCCCGAAGTACTTTTTTGGTGAGTGCCTGCGCACTGAGGTGATTGCCACAAATGCCACTGTGTACTTCTTCTAGGACTTCCTTTGTGTTAGAAGTCGGCACGCATTTTAGCAGTGGTATTGAAATCCCTCTTTTGTATAGAGTATTATTTATGATAGTGTAATATTGTGCCCCCCGTTTCAACCTCCTTGCCTCCTTTTCCTCTGTGGGGAGTGCTTCTGTTTTGAGGTAGTTAATTATGGGAGTCATCTATCCTTGATCACGACCTGTTATGGCCAGGACTTTTTCTTCCTCTGAGATTGATGGATTCTGTAGAATTTCTTGGATGAGGCTTCTATTGTTGCCCCCTGGTTTGGTGCTGGCTAGTTTTGAGAGTGCGTCGGCTCGGGCATTCTGTTCTCGGGGTATGTGACGGACCTCATATTCTCCGAATTGTCCGAGCTGTTCTCTGGTTTTGTCCAAGTACTTTTTCATTATGGGGTCTTTGGCTTGGTATCTTCCTGCTATTTGTGAAGTAACTACCTCTGAGTCGCTGAAGATGATAAGCTTTTGAGCTCCAACCTCCCTAGCCAGCTTCAAACCAGCTAGTAGTGCCTCATATTCCGCTTGATTGTTTGAGGCAGGGAACCCGAATTTGAGGGAGAGTTCGATTTGGGTTCCCTGGTGATGAGCGGATATTTTATACGCTTTTTGGGGGTAATTTCAAGTAGATTTCAGCATGTTTTAATTAGTTTTTAGTTAAATGTTATTAGTTTTTAGGCAAAAATCATATTTTTGGACTTTACTATGAGTGTGTGTGTTTTTGTGTGATTTCAGGTATTTTCTGGCTGAAATTGAGGAAGCTGAGCAAAAATCTGAGTTAGGCTGAAAAAGGACTGCTGATGTTGTTGGATCCTGACCTCCCTGCACTCGAATTAGATTTTCTAGAGCTACAGGAGTCCAATTGGCGCCCTCTCAACGGCGTTGGAAAGTAGACATCCAGGGCTTTCCAGCGATATATAATAGTCCATACTTTTCACGAAGATAGACGACGTAACTTGGCGTTGAACGCCAAGTACATGCTGCTGTCTGGAGTTAAACGCCAGAAAAACGTCATGATCCGGAGTTGAACGCCCAAAACACATTATAACTTGGAGTTCAACTCCAAGAAAAGCCTTAGCACGTGGATAGCTTTAGTCTCAGCCCCAGCACACACCAAGTGGGCCCCAGAAGTGGATTTCTGCACCAATTATCTTAGTTTACTC
>NC_029775.3:93627343-93630792 GCF_000817695.3 Arachis duranensis | reverse complement strand
CATTGACAACGGTGACACCCTACATAGAGCTTGCCATGGAAGGGACTTTGCGTGTGGAAAAGGATTTCAAGGAAGAGTTGAAGTTCAGAGGACAAAGCATCTCCAAAACTCCAACATATTTCTCATTACTGCACAACAAGTAACGCTTTTATTCTCTTTTATTTTTCCAATCTAATACTTCCAACTGATAATTTTAATTGATATCCTGACTAAGAATAATAAAATAAACATAGCTTGCTTCAAACCAATAATCTCCGTGGGATCGACCCTTACTCACGTAAGGTATTACTTGGACGACCCAGTGCACTTGTTGGTTAGTTGTGCGGATTACAAATTCGTGCACCAAGTTTTTGGCGCCGTTGCCGGGGATTATTGAGTTTGAACAATTGAAGGCATATTTTATTTCTTATATTAGGAATAATTTATTTCTGTTATTATAGAGTCATTAAATTCTGATAGGATAATTTCTTTTCAAAAATTTTCAAAAAAAATATTATTTTTCTTTATCAATTTTTAATTTTTTTCGTAAGTTTAGTGTCCTGTTCTAAGTTTGGTGTCAATTGCATATTTTGTATGCACTTGAAAATTTTTAAAATCAACATTGAAGTTGCTGCCCATTTTGCTGGAGCTTTAGTAGTTGTTCTTGATAATTGGGTATCTTCTTTAAAATCTTTTTCAAAAATAATTTTTCTTGATTTAATCTTGTGCCAAACTTTAAGTTTGGTGTTTTCTTGTTAATCTTTTTATAATTTTCGAAAATTTATGTTGGTTTTCTAAAAATTTTAAGTTTGGTATTCTTTATTTTGTTCTTGGTGTTCTTGAGTCTTTATTGTGTTTTGATCTTAAAATTTTTAAGTTTGGTGTTCCTTGGTGTTTTCCCTCCAAAATTTTTGAAAATAAGGAGCATTGGATCTAAAAATTTTAAATCTTGTGTCTTTTGTATGTTTTTCTCTTTCATCAAAAAAATTTTCAAAATTCAAAAAAAATATCCTTCCTAACTAATTTTAAACTATTTTTTTCAAAAATTTTATATAAAAATTCAGATTTCAATTTCAAAATATTTTCAATTTCTTTTATTTGTTTCGTTTTTATTTTATTTTATAAAAATTAATTTTTATAAAATAAATGATATCAACATACATATCATCTCTTTTATTCCATCATGGAATTAAGTGGGAATGAACAGTCCAGGAGGACTCTAGGGTCATATGCTAACCCCACTACTGCTTCATATGGGAGTAGTATCTGTATACCCTCCATTGGAGTTAGTAGCTTTGAGTTGAATCCTCAGCTCATTATCATGGTGCAGCAAAGCTGCCAGTATTCCGGTCTTCCACAAGAAGAACGTACATAGTTTCTGGCACAATTTTTACAAATTGCTGACACAGTACATGATAAAGAAGTGGATCAGGATGTCTACAGATTATTACTGTTTCCATTTGCTGTAAAAGATCAAGCTAAGAGGTGGTTAAATAACCAGCCTAAGAACACATAAAAACATGGAAACAGCTGTCAGAAAAATTCCTGAATCACTATTTCCCTCCAAAACGGATGACACAACTAAGGCTAAGCATCCAAGGCTTCAAACAAGGAGATAATGAATCCCTTTATGATGCCTGGGAAAGATACAGAGAAATGCTAAGAAAATGCCCATCTGAAATGTTTTCAGAATGGGTGCAATTAGACATCTTCTACTATGGGCTTACAGAAAAAGCTCAGATTTCTCTAGACCACTCAGCTGGTGGATCTATACATATGAGAAAAACAATTGAAGAAGCTCAAGAGCTTATTGATACAGTTGCCAGAAATCAGCATCTGTACCTAAGCAGTGAATCTTCCATGAAAGAAAAAGCTAAAACAGTAACTGCTGAACTCAGTCCGGTGGATCAGGCTAATGAATTCAATCAGCAATTAGACTTTCTAACTCAGCAGCTAGCCGAATTCAAGGAATTATTACAGGAAACAAGAATGGCTAACAGGAATATGGAAGTACAGTTAAAGCAGACAGAAAAACAACTATCTAAATAACAGAAGAATGCCAAGCAGTTCAACTAAGAAGTGGGAAAACATTAAATACCTCACTTCAAGGCAGCAGGAAGCCAAGAAATGAACAAATGGCTACTCAAAATCCCTCTGAGGACAATCAGAGCCCAGAGAGGAATAATGCTGGCGCTGAACGCCCAGCCCATGCTCATTCCTGGCGTTCAACGCCAAAAACAAGCATGAATCCGGCGTTGAACGCCCAAAAGGAACATAGTTCTGGCATTCAAACGCCAGTAACAAATGGGGAGATGGCGTCTAACGCCACTCCAGCTTCCACCCCTGGCATTCAAATGCCAGTGGGAGATCAGTCACATACAAGTGCTGATGACAACCCTTCTAAAAAGGCTTCCCAACCCACTACTGTAGGTAATAAACCTGCAGTAACTAAGGTTGATGAATACAAAGCCAAAATGCCTTATCCTCAAAAACTCCGCCAAGCAGAACAGGATAAGCAATTTGCCCGCTTTGCAAACTATCTTAGGACTCTTGAAATAAAGATTCCGTTTGCAGAAGCACTTGAGCAAATACCCTCTTATGCTAAGTTCATGAAAGAGATCTTAAGTCATAAGAAGGATTGGAGGGAAACTGAAAAAGTTTACCTCACTGAAGAATGCAATGCAGTCATTCTGAAAAGCTTACCTGAGAAGCTTAAAGATCCTGGGAGCTTTATGATACCATGCACATTAGAAGGTACTTGTACCAAGCAAGCTTTAAGAGGAGTTTAAGTTGAATGTTGTCAAAGCCATGCAACATCCAGACACCCCAAATGACTGCATGAGTGTTGATATTATTGACTCTCTGGTAAGAGAGGTCAATATGGCTGAGAGTCTCGAATCAGAGCTAGAGGACATCTTTAAAGATGTTCAGCCTGACCTGGAGGAATCAGAGAGAACAGTAGAACCTCTGAAAATCCCTCAGGAAGAGGAGAAACCTCCTAAACCCGAGCTCAAACCATTACCACCATCCCTAAAATATGCATTCCTGGGAGAAGGTGATACCTTTTCTGTAATCATAAGCTATACCTTAGAGCCACAGGAAGAGGAAGCACTAATTCAAGTACTAAGGACACACAAGACAGCTCTTGGGTGGTCCATCAGTGATCTCAAGGGCATTAGCCCAGCCAGATGCATGCACAAGATTCTATTGGAAGGTGACGCCAAGCCAGTGGTTCAACCACAAAGGCGGCTGAACCCAGCCATGAAGGAAGTTGTGCAGAATGAGGTCACTAAATTACTAGAGGCTGGGATCATTTATCCTATTTCTGACAGCCCCTGGGTGAGCCCTGTCCAAGTCGTCCCTAAGAAGGGAGGCATGACAGTGGTTCATAATGAAAAAAATAAACTGGTTCCTACAAGAACAGTTACAGGGTGGCGTATGTGTATTGATTATAGAAGGCTCAATACAGC
>NC_029775.3:93623259-93626754 GCF_000817695.3 Arachis duranensis | reverse complement strand
TTTGATAAAGAGTGTCTGCAGGCATTTGAGACTCTGAAAGCTAAATTGGTTACAACACCAATCATCTCTGCACCAGACTGGACATTACCATTTGAATTGTTGTGTGATGCCAGTGACCATGCCATTGGTGCAGTGTTGGGACAAAGGCATGACAAGCTTCTGCACGTCATTTACTATGCCAGCCGTGTTCTAAATGATGCACAGAAGAATTACACAACCACAGAAAAAGAACTACTTGCAGTGGTTTACGCCATTGACAAATTCAGATCCTATTTAGTAAGATCAAAAGTGATTGTATACACTGATCATGCTGCTCTTAAATATCTACTCACAAAGCAGGATTCAAAACCCAGACTTATAAGATGGGTGCTGCTCCTGCAAGAGTTTGATATAGAAATAAGAGACAGAAAAGGGACAGAAAATCAAGTAGCAGATCACCTGTCCCGAATAGAACCAGTAGAAGGGGCGTCCCTCCCTCTTACTGAGATCTCTGAAACCTTTCTGGATGAGCAACTCTTTGCCATCCAGGAAGTGCCATGGTTTGCAGATATTGCAAACTATAAGGCAGTGAGGTTCATACCCAAAGAATACAGTAGGCAGCAATTAAAGAAATTGATCACAGATGCAAAGTACTATCTTTGGGATGAACCATACCTCTTCAAAAGATGTGCAGACGGAGTAATCCGTAGATGTGTGCCTAAGGAAGAAGCGTAGAAGATCCTATGGCACTGTCATGGATCACAGTATGGAGGACATTTTGGAAGTGAGCGAACAGCCACAAGAGTCCTCCAATGTGGCTTCTACTGGCCCACTCTCTATAAAGATTCCCGAGTGTTTGTGCTTAATTGTGACAGTTGCCAAAGATCTGGCAATCTACCTCACAGTTATGCCATGCCTCAACAAGGGATCTTGGAGATTGAGTTGTTTAATGTATGGGGCATTGACTTCATGGGACCTTTCCCACCATCATACTCAAACACTTATATTCTGGTGGCAGTGGATTATGTATCCAAATGGGTGGAGGCTATTGCAACACCCACTAATGACACTAAAACAGTGTTAAAATTCCTCCAGAAACACATCTTCAGCAGATTTGGTACCCCTAGAGTATTAATTAGTGATGGGGGCACTCATTTCTGCAATAAACAGCTTTACTCTGCTTTGGTTCGTTATGGAGTTACCCACAGGGTAGCTACTCCATATCACCCACAGACTAATGGGCAAGCTGAAGTCTCAAATAGAGAACTCAAAAGAATCCTGGAACGGACTGTAATTAATCGTAGAAGGGATTGGGCAAGAAGCTTGGATGATGCTCTGTAGGCATACAGAACAGCATTCAAGACCCCTATAGGGACCTCTCCATACCAGCTTGTGTGTGGAAAGGCATGTCACTTGCCAGTGGAACTGGAACACAAGGCCTACTGGGCAACCAGCTTGTGGTTCATGAATGTTGGCTCTTGAAAGAATGATGAAAAAGGAGACATGTTACTGAGGATCTCAAAAATCATTAAAATGATTCTTAAAGCAAGAAAAAGCAATGAAAACGAAAAAAAAAAGAAAACAAAAAAAAAAGAGAGAAAAACGAAAAAAAAAAGAGAGAAAAAGAAAGAAATAAAGTTGTGATCCAAGGCAAAAAGAGTGTGCTTAAGAACCCTGGACACCTCTAATTGGGGACTCTAGCAAAGCTGAGTCACAATCTGAAAAGGTTCACCCAATTATGTGTCTGTGGCATGTATGTATCCGGTGGTAATACTGGAAGACAGAGTGCTTTGGGCCACGGCCAAGACTCAATAAGAAGCTATGTTCAAGAATCATCATACCTCACTAGCTAATGACATTAAAGAAGCGCTTGCTGGGAGGCAACCCAGCCAATCACAAAATTTAATTTTATTTGTTTCTGTTGAATTTTACAGGTATAGGTCAACATATCTTCAAGGTAAAAAAAGCAATTAATCAAAATTCACAGAGTTACAGGGGAATTTGGAAGTTCACTGGCGAAAAAAGGCCAGTAAGAAACATTTTGGGCGTTGAACGCCCAAAAGAAGCACCCACTGGGCGTTCAACGCCAGTAAGGGTAGCCATCTGGGCGTTGAACGCCAGAGAGGAGCATCTTCTGGGCGTTAAACGCCAGAAAGAAGCACCTTCTGGGTGTTTAACGCCAGATTGTTAGCATCCTGGGCGTTCAGAAAAATGCCCAGTGACAAAGGACTTCCTGGCGTTCAACGCCGGAAAGAAGCATCAGCTGGGCGTTGAACGCCCAGGAGAAGCAGCATTTGGGCGTTAAACGCCCAAAACATGTATCGTTTGGGCGTTTAACGCCAGGATGGTGGGAGGAGGTAAAAAAATTTCATTTTTCTTTATAATTTTTCTAAATTTTTATGTTTCAATTCATGATTTCTTACATAAACATGTTTCAAATTGTCATCCCTCATATCAAATTAGTTTTCTAAAAATCCTGATTTCTAAAATCCATGTTTCAAAAATTTCAAATATATCTTAATCCATAAAGACAAATTGTTTTTCAATCCAATCCAACTCTTTTAAGTTTGTTTTCAAAATTCAATTATCTTTTTAAAATCTTTTCCAAAATTAAAAATTCAGATCTATCTTTTAATTATTATTCAAATCTTTCTCTTTTTAAACTATATCTTTTTCTTATCATATCTTTCTTTTACAAATCATATCTTCTATCTTATCTTTTTCTTATTTTCAAAAATCTCCCACCCCCTCCCTATATATTGAATTCGGCGCCCCTCTCATCATCACCATACCACACTTGCTCTCCTCCTATCCCTCTTCTTTCTTCTCTTTTGCTTGAGGACAAGCAAAGCTCTAAGTTTGGTGTGTTTATCCGTGATCACAAAAACATACTCATTAAAGATCATGGTGGTGCACGAATTTGTGATTCGCACAACTAACCAGCAAGTGCACTGGGTCGTCCAAGTAATACCTTACGTGAGTAAGGGTCGATCCCACGGAGATTATTGGTTTGAAGCAATCAATACTTATTTTATTAATCTTAGTCAGGATGCCATAAAGTTATTTGGATTTTACTTGTAAGAAGCCAAACTACAAAATTGTAAGTTGGAATAATAAAGAATACTAGCGTTACTTGTTGTGCAGTAATGGGGAATATGTTGGAGTTTTGGAGATGCTTTGTCCTCTGAATTTCTGCAATGTAATATTTAACTCAATTGTTTGTAAAGCACGTCTACGGCAAGCTGCATGTAGGGCGTCACCATTGTCAGTGGCTACTTCCCATCCTCTCAGTGAAAACGTTCCTATGCTCTATCACAGCACGGCTAATCATCTGTCGGTTCTCAATCAGGTTGGAATAGAATCCATTGATTCTTTTGCGTCTGTCACTAACGCCCAGCCCTCAGGAGTTTGAAGCACGTCACAGTCATTCAATCCCAGAATCCTACTCGGAATACCACAGACAAGGTTTAGACTTTCCGGATTCTCATGAATGCCGCCATCAATCCGGCTTATACC
>NC_029775.3:93620280-93622204 GCF_000817695.3 Arachis duranensis | reverse complement strand
GGTATGTTGATTCTTGAACACAGCTACTTATTGAGTCTTGGCCGTGGCCCTAAGCATTTTGTTTTTCAGTATTACCACCGGATACATAAATGCCACAGACACATAACTGGGTGAACCCTTTAGGATTGTGATTCAGCTTTTCTAGAATCTCCAGCTAGTGGTGTCCAGAGTTCTTAAGCACACTCTTTTGGATTGGATCACGACTTTAACTGCTCAGTCTCAAGCTTTTCACTTGACACCTTCACACCACAAGCATATAGTTAGGGAAGTAGCACATTTGAACTGTTTAGTCCAACATTTTATTTCTTTTAAACCCTCCTAACCGTTGATGCTCAAAGCCTTGGATCCTTGCTCTTGCCTTTTGGTTTAAAGAGCTATTGGCTTTTTCTTTTTCTTTCTTTTTTGATTGCTCTCTCTTTTTTTTTGCATATGTATATATATATTTTTTCTTTTTGCTTTTTGCTGCTTTTTCATTATTCTTTCAAGAGCCAATATTCTTAACTCCAATATCAAATATGCACTGTTCATTCATGCATTTAGAAAGTAAAAGCAATGCCACCACATCAAAATAATTGAACTATTCTTATGATATAAGTCGAGTTCATGCATCTTACTTCTCTTTTTCAAATAAAATTTTCTTTTAAGTATGGTGAGAGATGCATGGAATAATTCATAACTTTAAGACATAAATAAAGAGGATAACACACTAGAAATAGACAATAAGGTAAAATATGTGGAAAATAGAAAAATAACATAGGCAACAGGGGATTAAGAAAATGGGTCCACCTTAGTTATGGCGGCTACTACTCCCTCTAAAGAATCCAATGGAGCGCTTGATTTCTTCTATGTCTCATCCTTTCCTTTGTTGCTCTTCTCTTATGGCTCTTTGATCTTCTCTTATTTCATGGAGGATGGTGGAGTGCTCTTGATGTCCCATCCTCAGTTGATCGATGTTGGAGCTTAATTCTTCTAGAGAAGTATTCAGTTGATCCCAATATCCTTGGGGAAGAGCATCATAGGTATTTTCTATGATGGTCTCTCTGAACTATCCAAAATGTCTTTGGATAGCTCTGCTGGAGGCTCTCTTTATTTGAAGAAGACGCCTACAGAAGCTCAAGAGCTGATTGAAATGGTTGCAAATAACCAATTCATGTACACTTCTGAAAGGAATCCTGTGAACAATGGGACCAATCAAAAGAAAAGAGTTCTTGAGATTGACACTCTGAATGCCATATTGGCTCAGAATAAAATATTGACTCAACAAGTCAATATGATTTCTCAAAGTCTGTCTGGAATGCAAAATGCACCAAGCAGTACTAAGGAGGCTTCATCTGAGGAAGAAGCCTATGATCTTGAAAACCCTTCAATGGAAGAGGTGAATTACATGGGAGAATCCTATGGAAACACCTATAATCCTTCATGGAGAAATCATCCAAATTTCTCATGGAAGGATCAACAGAGACCTTAACAAGGTTTCAATAATAATAATGGTGGAAGAAACAGGTTTAGCAATGGCAAGCCTTTTCCATCATCTTCTCAGCAACAGACAGAGAGTTCTAAGCAGAGTAACTCTGACTTAGCAACCATGGTCTCTGATCTAATCAAAACCACTCAAACTTTCATGACTGAAACAAGGTCCTCCATTAGAAATTTGGAGGGACAAGTGGGTCAGCTGAGCAAGAAAATTACTGAACTCCCTCCTAGTACTCTCCCAAGCAATACAGAAGAAAATCCAAAAGGAGAATGCAAGGCGCTCTTCCAAGCAATACAGAAGAAAATCCAAAAGGAGAGTGCAAGGCCATCAACATGGCCGAATTTTGGGAGGAAGGAGAGGCAGTGAACACCACTGAGGAAGACCTCAATGGACGTCCACTGGCCTCCAATGAGTTCCCCAATGAGGAACCATGGGAATCTGAGACTCAAA
>NC_029775.3:93619863-93620039 GCF_000817695.3 Arachis duranensis | reverse complement strand
CTGCCTCAAAAGAGACAGGATCCTGGGAAGTTTTCAATACCTTGTACCATAGGCACCATGACCTTCAAGAAGGCCTTGTGTGACTTAGGGTCAACTGTAAACCTCATGCCTCTCTCTGTAATGGAGAAGTTAAGGATCTTTGAGGTGCAAGCTGCAAAAATCTCACTAGAGATGGC
>NC_029775.3:93618288-93619284 GCF_000817695.3 Arachis duranensis | reverse complement strand
GAAATGGCTAAAAACGTAATTTTGCTTGCCATTTGGTGCAGGGATGACTTTTCCTTGACACCTCAGGATCGTGGACCCCACAGGATCCCCACCTACCCCACCACTCTCTCTTCTTCTTCACCCATTCACCAATCACCTCAACACCTCTTCCCCAAAAGCCCTTCACCTATCAAATCCCATCTTTCTCGTCACCCCTCACATCCATCCTTCATAAAACCCCACCTACCTCACCATTCAAATTCAAACCACTTTCCCACCCAAACCCTCCCATACATGTCCGAACCCTCATCCTCCCCCCACTCCTATATAAACCCATCTTCACTCCTTCATTTTCACACAACCTAAACACCACTTCTCCACTTCTTGGCTGAAAACAAAAGCCATTCCCATCTCCTTCATTTCTTCTTCTTCTACTCTCTTCTTTCTTAATTTGCTCGAGGACGAGCAAACCTTTTAAGTTTGGTGTGGTAAAAGCATTGCTTTTTGTTTTTCCATAACCATTTATGGCATCCAAGGCCGGAGAAACCTCTAGAAAGAGGAAAGGGAAGGCAAAAGCTTCCACCTCCGAGTCATGGGAGATGGAGAGATTCATCTCAAGGGTGCATCAAGACCACTTCTATGAAGTTGTGGCCTTGAAGAAGGTGATCCCCGAGGTCCCTTTTTCACTCAAAAAGGGTGAATATCCGGAGATCCGACATGAGATCCGAAGAAGAGGTTGGGAAGTTCTTACCAACCCCATTCAACAAGTCGGAATCTTAATGGTTCAAGAGTTCTATGCCAATGCATGGATCACCAAGAACCATGATCAAAGTGTGAACCCGTACCCAAAGAATTGGCTTACTATGGTTCGGGGAAATACTTGGATTTTAGTCCGGAAAATCTAAGGTTGGCATTCAACTTGCCCATGATGCAAGGAGATGAACATCCTTACACTAGAAGGGTCAAATTTGATCAAAGGTTGGACCAAGTCCTCACAATCATATGTGAAGAGGGCAC
>NC_029775.3:93615686-93616309 GCF_000817695.3 Arachis duranensis | reverse complement strand
CCGGAAGTGGATTTTTATGTCATTTACTCATCTCTGTAAACCTTAGGCTACTAGTTTTCTATAAGTTGGACCTTTTACTATTGTATTTTCATCTTCTGATCTTTGGAATCTTTTGATCTTAAGATCTTTTGATCACTTTGGGAGGCTGGCCATTCGGCCATGCCTAGACCTTGTTCTTATGTAATTTCAACGGTGGAGTTTCTACACACCATAGATTAAGGTGTGGAGCTCTGCTGTACCTCGAGTATTAATGCAATTACTATTGTTCTTCTATTCAATTCCGCTTGTTCTTTTTATAAGATATCACTTGTTCTTCAACTTGATGAATGTGATGATCCGTGACACTCATCATCATTCTCACCTATGAACGTGTGACTGACAACCACCTCCGTTCTACCTTCGATTGGGTGAATATCTCTTGGATTCCTGATACACGATGCATGGCTGATTGCTTGACAACCGAGTGCTCACCTGACAAACGAGCCAGCCATTCCGTGAGATCAGAGTCTTCGTGGTATAGGCTAGAACTGATGGCAGCATTCAAGAGAATCCGGAAGGTCTAAACCTTGTCTATGGTATTCTGAGTACGATTCAATGATTGAATGACTGTGACGAGCTTCAAA
>NC_029775.3:93603945-93604923 GCF_000817695.3 Arachis duranensis | reverse complement strand
TGTCGGTTCTCAATCAGGTTGGAATAGAATCCATTGATTCTTTTGCGTCTGTCACTAACGCCCAGCCTTCAAAAGTTTGAAGCTCGTCACAGTCATTCAATCCCAGAATCCTACTCGGAATACCACAGACAAGGTTTAGACTTTCCGGATTCTCATGAATGCCGCCATCAATCCGGCTTATACCGCGAAGATTCTGTTGGGGAATCTAAGAGAAGTTCATTCAGTCTAATGTAGAACGGAGGTATTTGTCAGACACACGTTCATAGATTGAGAGAGATGATGAGTGTCACGAATCATCACCTCTTTCACAATTAAGCGCGAATAAACATCTTAGATCGGACCATACACACGTTTGAGTGAAATAGAAACAATTGCATTAATTCATCGAGACGCTGCAGAGCTCCTCACCCCCAACAATGGAGTTTAGAGACTCATGCCGTCACAAAGTATGTAATTCAGATCTGAAAATGTCATGAGGTACAAGAATAATCTCTAAAAGTAGTTTAAATAGTAAACTAGTAACCTAGGTTTACAGAATATGAGTAAACTAAGATAATTACCTAGGTTTACAGAATATGAGTAAACAAAGATAATTGGTGCAGAAATCCACTTCTGGGGCCCACTTGGTGTGTGCTGGGGCTGAGACTAAAGCTATCCACGAGTAGGGGCCTTTCTTGGCGTTAAACTCCAGGTTATGACGTGTTTTGGGCGTTCAACTCCGGATTATGACGTTTTTCTGGCGTTTAACTCCAGACAACAGCATGAACTTGGCGTTCAACGCCAAGTTACGTCGTCTATCCTCGCGCAAAGTATGGACTATTATATATTGCTGGAAAGCCCTGAATGTCTACTTTCCAACGCCGTTGAGAGCGCGTCAATTGGACTCCTGTAGCTCTAAAAAATCCATTTCGAGTGCAGAGAGGTCAGAATCCAGCAGCATCAGCAGTCCTTTTTCAGCCTAAGTCAGATTTTTGCTCA
>NC_029775.3:93601258-93603859 GCF_000817695.3 Arachis duranensis | reverse complement strand
ACAGAAAAACACACAAACTCATAGTAAAGTCCAGAAATATGATTTTTTCCTAAAAACTAATAATATTCTACTAAAAATTAATTAAAACATACTAAAATCTACATGAAATTACCCCCAAAAAGCGTATAAAATATCCGCTCATCACATGGGTCCTAAAGGAAAACAACCCACCCCAAGAGGCAAGAAAGAGAACACTCCAAAGCCACTTTGGAATCAAGGGAAGTTCTTAACTAAAGAACATTCAGACCATTACTACAAAATAATGAGTCACAGATCAGTGATCCCGGAAGTCAAATTTGATTTGAAAGAAGATGAATATCCGGAGATCCAAGAGCAAATTCGAAACAGGAACTGGGAAATTCTGGCCAATCCTGAAACGACCTCACTCATGTGAGTTATTATTACTTGATGCGACCCGGTACACTTGCCGGTGAGTTTTGTGTTGGATCGTTTTCCACACATCAAGTTTTTGGCGCCGTTGCCGGGGATTGAAATAGATTGCCAATGATTAAGTGAAGTGGAGGTCTAGATTAAGCATTTTTCTTTTCTGTTGTTCTAACTCTCACTAACACACTAACTGTTTGAATTTTTGCTTAAACTAACTGAACCTTCATTCTAGCTATAGATTGAAGTTTCATTGGCTTTCTGGGTTTGTGTGTTTATTGTTGTGTGTTTGTATGTCAGGTATAGGAAGATCTTCCCCTATCATCTCTGAAATAGATCAAAGAACTCTTCGGAGAATAAGAAGAGCCGAAAGAGGGAAGAACATTGTTGGAGAAGAAGAATCTGAGGAGGAATTCCAAGACATGGAAGGAGATACCAATCAACCAGGAGAAGGAGCCAACAATAATCAACAACAGAGAAGAGTCTTAGCTTCATACACATTTGCAAATGCTAGGCATTGTGGGAGTAGCATTCTTCCTCCCAATGTCAATGCAAACAACTTTGAACTCAAGCCACAACTCATAACTCTGGTGCAAAACAATTGCTCTTTTGGAGGAGGGCCTTTGGAAGATCCAAACCAACATTTGTCCACTTTCTTGAGAATATGTGACACAGTGAAGACAAATGGTGTGCCCCCTGATAGCTACAAGTTGCTACTCTTCCCATTCTCTCTCAGAGATAAAGCCACTCAATGGCTAGAGACTTTTCCAAAAGAAAGCATCAACACTTGGGATGACTTGGTGAGCAAGTTTCTTGCCAAATTTTATCCCCCTCAAAGAATCCTAAGGTTGAAGACTGAGGTTCAAACGTTCAGTCAATTGGAGGCCGAGAACTTATATGAAGCATGGGAGAGGTATAAGGCTCTATTGAGGAAGTGTCCACCAGAGATGTTCACTGAGTGGGATAAGTTGCAAAACTTCTATGAGGGACTCACTCTTAAAGCTCAAGAAGCTCTTGATCACTCTGCCGGAGGCTCTTTACAACTCATGAAGACCACAGAGGAAGCTCAAAACCTTATTGAAATGGTGGCCAACAACCAATATTTCTTTGCTCATCAAAGACAATGCCAACCATCACAAAGAAGAGGAGTCATGGAGTTGGAAGGAGTTTATTCAATCTTAGCTCAAAATAAGATGATGCAGCAACAGATTCAACAACAATTTGAGCAAATGGCTAAGAGAATTGATGGTTTGCAAGTGGCAGCAGTGAACACCACAAGCCAACCTCCAACCACTTGGGTGCAAAGTGAGGAAACTCAAGAAGAGCAACAACAAGAGCAAGTCCAATACATGCACAACCAAAATTCTGGAACAAATGAAGTCTATGGTGATACTTACAATCCATCTTGGAAGAACCATCCCAACCTCAGATGGGGAGATAACCATAATCAAAACCAACAACCATGGCAAAGAAACACAGGTTGTTTGATGAGCGGATATTTTATACGCTTTTTGGGGGTAATTTCATGTAGATTTTAGTATGTTTTAATTAGTTTTTGGTAGAATATTATTAGTTTTTAGGCAAAAATCATATTTCTGGACTTTACTATGAGTTTGTGTGTTTTTCTGTGATTTCAGATATTTTCTGGCTGAAATTGAGGGAGTTGAGCAAAAATCTGAGTTAGGCTGAAAAAGGATTGCTGATGCTGTTGGATCCTGACCTCCCTGCACTCGGAATGGATTGTTTGGAGCTACAGGAGTTCAATTGGTGCGCTCTCAACGGCGTTAGAAAGTAGACATCTAGGGCTTTCCAGCAATATATAATAGTCCATACTTTGCGCGAAGATAGACGACGTAACTTGGCGTTGAACGCCAAGTACATGCTGCTGTCTGGAGTTAAACGCCAGAAACACGTCATGATCCGGAGTTGAACGCCCAAAACACGTTATAACTTGGAGTTCAACTCCAAGAAAGGCCTTAACTCGTGGATAGCCTTAGTCTCAGCCCCAGCACACACCAAGTGGGCCCCAGAAGTGGATTTCTTCACCAATTATCTTAGTTTACTCATATTCTGTAAACCTAGGTTACTAGTTTACTATTTAAACAACTTTTAGAGATTTATCTTGTACCTCATGACATTTTCAGATCTGAATTTTATATACTTTGACGGCATGAGTCTCTAAACTCCATTGTTGGGGGTGAGGAGCTCTGCAGCGTC
>NC_029775.3:93600879-93601160 GCF_000817695.3 Arachis duranensis | reverse complement strand
ATGTTCATTCGCGCTTAATTATGGAGAAGGTGATGATCCGTGACACTCATCACCTTCCTCAATCCATGAATGTGTGCCTGATAACCACCTCCGTTCTACATCAGATTGAATGATTATCTCTTAGATTCCTTAATCAGAATCTTCGTGGTATAAGCCGGATTGATGGCGGCATTCATGAGAATCCGGAAAGTCTAAACCTTGTCTGTGGTATTCCGAGTAGGATTCAAGGATTGAATGGCTGTGACGAGCTTCAAACTCGCGATTGCTGGGCGTGATGACAA
>NC_029775.3:93592476-93599698 GCF_000817695.3 Arachis duranensis | reverse complement strand
GGAACGTTTTCACTGAGAGGATGGGAAGTAGCCATTGACAACGGTGACACCCTACATAGAGCTTGCCATGGAAGGGACCTTGCGTGTGGGAAGAGGATTTCAAGGAAAAGTTGAGATTCAGAGGACAAAGCATCTCCAAAACTCTAACATATTCTCCATTAATAAAGTAACAATTCCTTATTCCAAATACTTTGACTTCTTATCATTAAATCCAATTAATCTTATTGACATCCTGACTAGGATTAATAAAATAAACATAGATTGCTTCAAACCAATAATCTCCGTGGGATCGACCCTTGCTCACGTAAGGTATTACTTGGACGACCCAGTGCACTTGCTGGTTAGTTGTGCGGATTACAAATTCGTGCACCACCTGGATGCTTTCAATTATCACACTCGCGCCGTTTCTCGTTTTATTTGAGGAACCGTCCACGTAGAGATTCCATTTTGTGGGGATTTTCAGTGTGTCCATGAATTCCGCAATGAAGTCGGCCAGGTATTGTGATTTGATGGCCGATTGAGCTTCGTATTGGAGATCAAATTCAGACAACTCGACTGTCCATTGCAAGATTCTGCCCACCAGGTCTGTTTTCTGTAAGATTCCTTTTATGGGCTGGTTGGTCCGAACTTTAATGGTGTGGGCCTGGAAGTATGGGTGAAGTCGTCGTGATGTTAGTATGAGTGCGTAAGCAAACTTTTCTATTTTCTGGTAGTTTATCTCGGATCCTTATAATGCCTTGCTGATGAAGTATATGGGCTGTTGCCCGCTGTCGTCTTCTCGGACTAGTACTAAGGCTACCGCCCGACTTCCGACCGCGAGGTACACTATGAGTGGCTCTCCTTCCCGTTGTCGAGTTAGTATAGGTGACTGTCCCGGAAATTTTTTGAAATCTTGGAAGGCTTGCTCGCACTCCATTGTCCATTTAAACTCCATTCCCTTCCTTAGAATGGCGTAGAAGAGGAGAGATCTTATTGCCGATCCGGCCAGGAATCTGGACAATGCTACCAGCCTCCCGTTGAGTTGTTGTACATCTTTGACACAAGTCGGACTTTTCATGTCGAGTATGGCCTGTCATTTATCCGGGTTTGCCTCAATTTCTCTCTGTGTGATCTGATGCCAGGGCATCTTGGCTAGTTTTACTAGCCATTTTTTGTATGCTTTAGGTTGGTTTCATGCATTTTCTTAAGAAATAAGCAAGTATTTGGTTGAAAATGCAATCATACCATGATTCAAGCAAACATTGTGAATTTTGAATGATTTCATGAGAATTATGCATAAATTGAATGATAAATTGGATGATGCATGATCCCATGATTATGAGCAAGACTTTGATGCACTTTGTTTGATTGATTTCAGGCCAAAAGAAAAAGAGAAGAGCCACGTTAGTGGCTACGTTAGTTACACTAACGTGGAAGGAAGGAAAGTGGGAACGTTAATGGCATTAACTTTGAAGAAGGGCCAACGTTAGTGGAAAAAGTGAGTGCCACTAACGTTTACGAAGGTGCAAAAAGACCCACGTTAACAGCCATGTTAACTAAGTTAACGTGGTAGTTAACGTGGAAGGAAAGGGAGAGGCCAACCTTAGTGGAAAAAGTGAGTGTCACTAATGTTGGCGAAGCAAAAAGACCCACGTTAACAGCCACGTTAACTAAGTTAACGTGGTAGTTAACGTGGATGGAAAGGAAGATGCCAACGTTAGTGGAAAATGTGAGTGCCACTAACGTTGGCGAAGCAAAAAAAGACCCACGTTAACTTTCACGTTAACTAAGTTAACGTGGTAGTTAACGTGGGCAAAAGTCCCACTTGGCAGCCTGACCATGCCTTCTTCAAACACGCATAACTTGAGCCACAAAGCTCCAAATGAGGTGATTCCAGTGGCATTGGAAAGTAGGATTCTAGATCTTTCCAAGAATATATGGCACTTCATGGTTGACACTAAATTTGAGGGAGAAAACCTGCCCCAAAAGTACAAAGATGAACATAGTATCAACCTGTAGTAAGGCCAACTAACCTCTTTACCTTCCAAGAAGTATAACTCCAGCTGTAGAGCTCCAAATGATGCACTTCGAAAAGCGTTAGAAAGTAGACATTCAGAACTTTCCAACAATATATAATAGTATGGGGTGGACATTAAGTTTGAGCCCCTGATCGCTAGCATTATTGTGACTCACGTTTTCCATTAACGCTAGTCGCTAGCGTTAACGTGACTCACGTTTTCCATTATCGCTAACGACTATGCCAGCGACCATGTCCACTTCAAAGAAGCATAACTTGAGTTACAAAGATCCAATTGAGGTGATTCCAATTGCGTTAGAAAGCTGACATTCAGAGCTTTCCAAAGATATATAATAGTCTATAGTGGGCATGAAATTGGAGCACAAACAAGAGGCATATTTTAAGCCCCAAAAACACCAAAGCAATAAAGCCAAGTCACCCTGGACCTCAATTTGATTCACTTCTCTTGGACCACCCAACCTCAAGGAAGCAAGCCCACAAGTGTCAACCAATCAAGGCCACAAGAAGCATCTAGAATAGGAATTTTCATTTAATTGTAATTTACTTTTAATTTCATTTTGTAATTTAAGAGAGCCTATATAAAGGCTTTAGTTTTTACTTTGAAGGGGGGATTGGACGGAAGGAAACACAGAAATTGGGGATTGGAAGAGGGGTCTTCGGACTCCCTCCCCTCACTCACTTTTCCTTCTCTTATTTTCTTTGTACTTTTCATTTATGAATTTGGAAGTTTCAATGTTAGTTTTAATCTTCATCTTTACTTTCCTGCACTTTTTTCTTTTCTATTTTGGTAGAGCAATGATCAACTAACTCTTTTCATTGGGTTAGAGAGCTCTATTGTGATTCAATGGATCAATTATAGTTTTCACTTCTTCTTTCTTTTCTCTTGATCTTACTAGAAAGCTTTCAATCTTAATTCAATTGGTTAGTTGTCTTGGAAAAGAAACTCTCCATAATTGGATCTCCTCGGAACCTTGGAAGAGGAATGAAGAGATCATGCTAGAATTGCTTTCTCATGCTGGACCAATTTGGGTTGGGATGGATATGTGACTATAATCCCCCCAATACTTGATTTGGGAAATGCATGTGGTATAATCAGTGACCATACTTCATCTCTTCTCATTAGCAATTGACCAAGGAATTGGCTATTGATCAAGATTTGAGAGATTGAATTACCAAGGAATTGGGATTCAATCACTTAAGATTGCCAAGGAGATCAATGAATGCATTGATTGTGGAAGAGATGAGAATGAACTTGATCCGGAGAATTGCAACATCTCTTGATCCCAATGTTCATTTTATTTTTAGTTCTTACATTTACTTTTCTTGCCATTTTACTCTTCTGCACTTTATTTCTTTCTTTACATTTATGCCATTTACATTT
The DNA here is from genome assembly GCF_000817695.3 of Arachis duranensis. NCBI lineage: Eukaryota > Viridiplantae > Streptophyta > Magnoliopsida > Fabales > Fabaceae > Arachis > Arachis duranensis. Next base: position 93,596,300 of record NC_029775.3, on the reverse strand, counting down.
CCTTGTTACTTATCACTCCAATATGATTCGTCTAACTAGGATAATCAATTAACCATTGATTGCTTAATCCGTTAATCTCTGTGGGATTCGACCTCACTCTTTTGTGAGTTATTACTTGACGACAATTCGGTATACTTGCCGAAGGGAAATTTGTTGAGAGATAAGTTTTCACGCATCAAGTTTATGGCACCGTTGTCGGGGATTAATTGTGATTAACAAACTGCCGGTTGATTGATTTACTAGATTAGACACTTTTCTTTTATTTTTGTTTTCTTTTGTTTCTTTATTTTCTTTTGCTAACAAACTATTTGTGATATTGCCTCACTGGGAATTCCCTCATCTATGACAAGGGGAATTCCAAATCTCTTTTATCTTGGTGATTGTTGTTGACACAGAATATTTTGTAGAAAAATGGAGTATAGATCATCCTTTGGTCAATCAAATTTCAGTGGAAACTCTCCACCACCACAGAATGATTCACTTTGCTATGCTCATGGTAGATGGGAGTATCAAGAACATGAAATGGGTGCTTCCTAGGGTCACAAAATGTTCCATATTTTGATGACTTTGATCACTACTCAAGCTGTGCCTGGGGAGATCAAAACCAAAGAAATTTCACTTATTCACACCCCATTTATCAAGAGCCATCATCCTTTAATTATTCAACCTCACCTCCTAGCTTTTCGCATCAAAATCATTCACCACTTGGATATGCCTCAACACAAAATTCCTTCCCACATCCATATAATTCATCTCACCACTCACACAACTCATTCCATTACACATAAAATTCTTCTCACAGTCCACAAGACCTATATCATTACCCACAAAAGTCATACCACTCTCAGAACATAAAACCACAAAACAACCAATTCCATTCACAAAGTAGCGACCCTCAACCTCCAAATTTCACCCTAGCTGCACACCCTCCCCTCGAGGATAAGCTATCAAGGATAGAGAACCTGCTGGCAATGCTCTTGGAAGAATCTAAGGACACGAGGACTTTCCAAGAGGAAGTAAAAACCATTATGCAAAATCGGTGGGTTGCCATTAAGAAGCTTGAGGCACAAGTTGGATATCTATCAAAGCAAATCCATACCCATAATTTCCTTAGTGACACCATGGGAAACCCAAGGGAGGAATCAAAAGAAAAAGAAAAAGAGGCACCCATACCAAGTGAGATTTCAATGAAGAAGGAGGAGGTTGTGAGAATATATAAGCCTAAGGCTCCACACCCACAGAGGTTACTAGTGGTGACAAAGGAACATGCAAACTCACTCCCAAAAGACTTAATGCAACATCATGTAGAAGAAAGGGAGGAAGTCAATCAAGGGAGCCCACACTCCAATGAAACAGAGAGTTGCATAGAGGGTGAGTTCATTGAACCACCAAGTCAAGAAGCTCTTGATAAAGAGGATGCTCTAACCATTAAACAACACCCAAGTCCTGAAATCAAGGTGGTGAAGGCAAGCAAAAAAAGCACCAAAAAGAGGACGGTGACCAAGAAAAGAAGGACAATATCCATGAAGAAGAAAAGGTCAACCAAAAGCCATCCCACCCCTACCCCAACAAGCAAGTTTCCTCAAGCTAACAACAAAAGAAAGCTTGATGGGGAGAGGCACTCGAAGCAAGGGGCATTAACTGGCTCCTCTTTCATCTTTAGGTCATTCCTCTTAACAAACTGGAAGAAGAGGAAGAAAGTCATGAACAACATGTCAAGCTAATGACATTAAAAGAGCTCTTGTTGGGAGGCAACCAAACCGTAGGTAACATTTTCTTGCCTTGCTTAGTTTACTTTCAATAATTTGGCATATGATTGCATTCTAAGTTTGGTGTTGCCATGCAACCATTTCATTTTCAATCTTCACTGGGTACTTGCAATATTCTAAGTTGAGAGTGTCACACTAAGTTTGGTGTTGCCATTTATTTTTCATGCAAGGTACCAAGCACACCACTTATTAATGCAATCAAAATGTCTATGTTTGTATCTCTTGTGCCTTTATTGTGTCCTTAATCTGGCTTGCTGAAACACATGCATACTCACACTTCATTCTAAGACATTCATGATCCATCATAGACCCCATCACCACTGTTTTAATTGTTGCTTGAATATAAGCAAGCATTCTAAGTTTGGTGTGGGAAGGGAAAGAATAGGAGGAAAAGGGCAACAACGATGAAGATAAACTACAAGGTGGTAAAGTTCCTTTCTCCTCTTACTTATTTCCAGCACTTTAAATTGCATGATTGTCTTCTATTTTCTTTGTATGCATGTGTGATTACTCCTTATGAATAAGCATAATTTGATATTTGATTTGTAACATGTTGCTATGATATCATGATTATCATCTTGAGTTTTACTTGTACCCAATATCTTTAAGAATGCAACAAAGAAATCATTCTTTTGAAAAGAAAATATTGAAGAATTTTATAAATCATGGGGCAAGCAAAAGATTAAGAGGAGTGGAGGTTCTGATTGTATGATTGTGTATTGAGGTTGCATGTTTGTGAAAACTTGCATGGGAGCTTATAGACAGGAAATGAAGTTTAGAGAAGTATTATGGAATTTCTCAAACATCTATTGATCCAAGAAGCAGTAACAAAAGAAAACAAAAGAAAAAGAAAAAAAACAAAGAACAAGCCTAAGGCTCTGAGCATCAATTACTAGGAAGAAAAAGAAAGAAACAAGAACTCAAAGAGTTATTGTCCTAGTTAAATGCTTGTGGTGGATTTGTGTCAAAGAGAGAGGCTTGAGCAAGTAAATCCTAAGGGGTGCTTCAACACCTAATACCTTAGACCAACTGGTTTGGGAGTATTGATTGAAAGCTTATCTTAAAAAGCCGCTTTGATACATGACACCTAGAGTCGAGGCCAAATCCCAAAAAGAAAGAAAAATGCTAGAAAATAAGTGCTGCTTCAAGGTGACAATCTATAAAGAGGCTTCCATAATATTATTTGAATGAAAGTCCTAAGATCTAAGACTTCCAAAATGTGAGGACTAATGAGCACTGGAATCCTTGCATAAGCATACAAATTAGAGTTTACCCCACTATCACTTATTCACTTCACCACTAAGGCATCATAAGCAATTCTTCAATACATTCCAATTAAAGAGAATTCTTTGTGCATAGTTCTTTTCTTGCTTGGGGACAAGCAAGCTTTAAGTTTGGTGCTGTGATGCTGGGGCATCTTGGCTAGTTTTACTAGCCATTTTTTGTATGCTTTAGGTTGGTTTCATGCATTTTCTTAAGAAATAAGCAAGTATTTGGTTGAAAATGCAATCATACCATGATTCAAGCAAACATTGTGAATTTTGAATGATTTCATGAGAATTATGCATAAATTGAATGATAAATTGGATGATGCATAATCCCATGATTAAGAGCAAGACTTTGATGCACTTTGTTTGATTGATTTCAGGACAAAAGAAGAAGAGAAGAGCCACGTTAGTGGCTACGTTAGTTACACTAACGTAGGCACTAACGTGGAAGGAAAGAAAGTGGGAACGTTAATGGCATTAACTTTGAAGAAGGGCCAACGTTAGTGAAAAAAGTGAGTGCCACTAACATTTGCAAAGGTGCAAAAAGACCCACGTTAACAGCCACGTTAACTAAGTTAACGTGGTAGTTAACGTGGAAGGAAAGGGAGATGCCAACGTTAGTGGAAAAAGTGAGTGCCACTAACGTTGGCGAAGCAAAAAGACCCACGTTAACAGCCACGTTAACTAAGTATGGACTATCATATATTGGGAAGGAAAGGGAGATGCCAACGTTAGTGGAAAAAGTGAGTGCCACTAACGTTGGCGAAGCAAAAAGACCCACGTTAAC
>NC_029775.3:93561444-93591989 GCF_000817695.3 Arachis duranensis | reverse complement strand
ATGAGTGATTCTTTTATGTCTCCTTTTAGGAGTGTGCCGATATTGGTTGTTTGTTCCGGGGTATCTCCGATATGGATTTTCTCTATTTCGCCTTCAGGTTGTGGGCGGAGTTCTTCCTGCCTCTGAATTCCACCGAGTTCGATTGTGTGGAATTCTTCTCCTCTGCCTCTGAGGTTTAGACTTTCGTTGTAACAGCGGTGCGCCATCTTCTGATCTGCTTTTATCGTAGCTATCCCGCCTACAGTTGGGAACTTCATGCATAGATGTGGAGTTGAGACTATTGCACCGAGCTGATTCAACGTTGTCCGACCTATTAGGGCATTGTAGGATGAACTTACGTCGACTACGATGTAATCTATCTTGAGTATTCTTGACTGGCTTCCCTTTCCGAAAGTTGTGTGTAGCGAGATGTATCCCATCGGTTGAACCGGGGTATCTCCTAATCCGAATAGGCTGTCCGGATATGTTCTGAGTTCTTTTTCTTCCAAGCTGAGCTTGTCGAAGGCAGTTTTGAATAAGATATCGGTGGAGCTCCCCTGGTCTATCAACGTGTGTTGGAGATTTGCATTTGCCAGTATAATAGTGATGACCATGGGATCGTCATGTCCTGATGTGATGCTGGATGCGTCTTCTTTGGTGAAAGTAATCGCGGGGATGTCGGGTGCTTCCTCCTTTCCTGCGACATGATATACGTCTTTGAGATGTCTTTTGCAAGATGATTTGGAGATTCCTCCCCTGGCGAATCCACTGTGTATCATGTGGACATATCTTTCTGGTGTACGAGGTGATCGCTCAGTTTGTCCAACATCTTCTCCTCTTCTTCTTTTTCTTTGCTCATCGTCACGGGTGACCAGATATCAATCTAGCTTTCCTTCTCTTACTAGTTTTTCTATGACATTTTTTAAATCGAAACACTCATTGGTGGAATACCCACGGATCCGATGGTATTTACAATATTCAGCCCAGTTTCCTCCTCTTTTTTTGCCTTTGAGTGGCCGAGCTGGGAGTATTTTTTCAGTGTTGCAAACCTCTATGTAAACATCCATAAGAGACACCCTAAGGGGGGTGTAATTGTGATATTTTTATTTTCTCTCCATGTCGATCTTCTTTCTTTTTGGAATCTTTGTCCTTATCCCAGGAGGCGAATCCGGCTTTCGAGGTCTCTCCTAATCGGGAGTTTTCCTCCATGTTGATGTACTTCTCCGCTCGTTCCTGTACCTCGTTCAGAGATGTGGGGTATTTTTTGATATAGATTGACTAAAAGGTCCTTCTCGCAAGCCATTAATGAGGCCCATAATGCCGACCTCAGTTGGTAGGTTCTGTATGTCCAGGCATGTCTTGTTGAATCTTTCCATGTAGTTGCGAAGGGTTTCCCGTTCTCCTTACCTGATTCCTAATAGACTTGGAGTTTGTTTAGCATTGTCTTTTTGGATAGAGAATCTGTCCAAAAATTTCTTGGCCAAGTCGTCAAAATTCGAGATGGACCTGGGAGGTAGATTGTCGAACCATCTAATTGCCGTCTTCGTCAAAGTAGTCGGAAAGGCTTTGCAATGAACTGCATCTGAAGCATCGATGAGGTACATTCTACTTCTAAAATTGCTGAGATGATGGCCAGGATCTGTAGTGTCGTCGTATAAGGTCATATCTGGGAGTTTAAAGTCTTTTGGGATTTTGGTCTTCATAATCTCCTTGGTGAATGGATATTGTTCCCTACGGGAGCTATCCTCAGGAGAGGATCGGTTGGCTTTGGTGTTGATATCGGCTTCAAGTTTTAGGAGTTTGTCCTCCAATTCCCGGCGTCGCCTTATTTCCCTCTGTAGGTTTTTCTCGGCCTCTCGTTGACGTAGGGCTTCTTCTTCAAGTTGTTTTAAACGGTCTTGAAGTGCATCCATGGCTCCCGCGTTTGGAGAGTTCTTCTTGTCGTTAAGTTGGGAAGTATCTTTTGGTGTGGTGTCCGTGTTTTTGTGCGGTGTTCTATCTTCTAGATCCGAAGTGTGGTCATTGTCATGGTCGTCCGCCATGATGATGGGATGAGTTCCAGGTCCCCAGCAACGGCACCAATGTTTCGAGCGTTACCTGAAATTGTAGGTCGATCTCAGACGAGATCTTCTGTGCTGATCAGAACGATTGTGTCTGACTTGTTGGACTTGGTGGTGCTGCTGATCCTTCGTCACCGGAGGGTGGTGGTACCTGCAAGGGACTCCGATGCTTAAGTTAGCAAGGGTATTAAGCAGGTTTTTAGTAGAATCAGAGTATGAGTTATACCTGGGTGCTCCAGCGTATTTATAATGGTGTGGAGTGACCCTTTTAGATAAGATAAGTTAGTTATCTTATCTTATCTTTGAGTAAGGTCATCTTATCTTCAAGGGAACCGGCCTTATCTCTATAGGCTTGGACTGCCTTAGAATTTGGGTCGTGTTCCTCTGTTGGGCCCTTTTTGGGCTCTTCTTGGTAATTTGGCCAAACTCTTTGAGAAGAGGTCGGGTAGTCTGACCCGAGGAGGTCGGTCTCTTTATCGCCAAACATCCCGGGTCGGACAGCTTGACCCTGGATGTGAACAGGTACCAAATGCACCTTTAACATATAGATCTGAAAGAGCAACAAGCCTTTCCGCATTCAGGCATCCATATAGAAGGTACACTCTAGCGTGTTAACTTACTCATAGGTATTACAGTTGGCAAGGATTCAAAGCTCCACAATTCCTCTTAATGTCGCATACTTACATGCTTCATCTCCTGCGTCCAAAAGTATCGCCCTAAGGAAAACAACACCTCGATGGTTACAGTTAGGATTCATATGCGATATTAATATAAGTTTGAGTCGATTTTCAAAAAGGCATTAAGATCGAAAGACGAATGATCACTATGAACGATGTTCGTGAGGAGTCAGAAAGAAAATCTTGTATTCAGTCAAACAGAGCTATACCGGAATAATGGAATGCACAAGGAGAGGAACCTAGGAGCATCTCAATAAAGGTCCAAATCATGGACCCCTTTTGGTAGGAAGAACAAAGCGTATAGAGTTAAAGGAATCTTAGCTGACTTTGAAGAATACGGTTTGTGAATAGGAGCAATTTTATTCACAGCGAACTCTCAAGATTCAAGGATTACGTGATTATATCAAGACAAGCTCAAACTCATCCTGGAAGAAACAAAGTTCATGCGCATAAAGAGTACAACTAGAAAGATGATTTAGTCGTTTGAGAAGAACTTCGGATAGAGTTTCAACACAGGTTTCAAAAGGAAGAATAGATCGGGTTACAAGGATTCGTTAGCACGTTTCTTCTCGTATAAAATCTCCCGTCGTCCTCTCCCTTCTTCACTGGCATAACGGGTGCTTTTCACAAGATAATACTTAGTCGGACAATTTTCTCTTCCAGTACTTCCTTCAACTCAATCCTAAGTTCTACTGATTGTATTGGTGTCATTGCTTGTGGTTCAAACAACACTGATCCAGCTTTTGGCACAAGTCTATCACAAGCTCACTTTCTCTCTCTGAGATGGAAATTCTGGCACACCTTCAAGCGTTGTCTCAAAAACTTTCTCGTAGTAGGAATTTAGCCTCATCTTCACAAGCCTCTTAACAATAAACAGCTAAAGGTTGAATTCGCTCTATTCCTCTTCCTCAAAGTTCCACCGTCACTAGATTTCAAACAATAACTCCACGTACCCCTCAACACTCCTCATTCTTTAGATATAATATAGCATGCTTCCACCACGACACTTTGATCCTTATCCTTCAAGAGCTTAGCCACTACTTTAAATTAACTAAATATTACCCCATCTCAACAATTAATAGTCTTTAGCTAGTCGTCGACTTGGACTTCACGATTATCAAAACTTATCATGCATCACGAATGATCATTATATATTAATGGTATGCAAAGTATTTAAAGATTCAACTGCTACTTTGCAATTACCTCGGGTCTGAGAATTAGATTCGGTTGCATCTCGGCCTTCTCTATATCGACAATTCCAAGACATATGCCCTGGTTTCCCACACCTGTAACATACGTCTAGTCTGGCCCTGCATGGTCTGTTTGGATGGTATTTCGTGCATCTCGTGCACTTCAAGTCTTCCGGGTGAGTACTAGTCTGCCCTTCTGAATCCTGTCCCTGACGGTTGTCGCCTCTTCGATCATAGTTCCCGTACTTAGAATGGGCAGCAACATAACAACTTCTTTTGAAACTTTGGCTCCTAGGTGTAATCTTTCCCTTTTTCTTTGTGAAAGGTTCCTAACGGTTACTCCTTGCAACCTCAGTCCTCTTTGAGCTTTCTCCCGTTGCATAACCTGTGTTAACTCGCTCCGCATAACCCACTGGTACTCCAGTACTCGAGACATCATTTCCACCTTCGTATTTGTCACCACCATTGTTGCCAGTCCTAGCTTGTGGTCCTATCCTATCTATCACTTAGCTGGTCGCAGTAGCAACAGCACTAATGGCAGCAACGACGTTCGTTATCGCAGTCACGAAATTGGTTAAACTACCTGCTGGTATGGTTACCTCGTTACCTCTCCGTCCCTAACCTCGATTGCGCCCACGACTGCGCCCACGAGACGCCATCTAGTTCCTATACACACCAAACAATCGATATTAAGTTGATCAGTATCAATATCGGAAGTCTGGTGCTACAAAGTCCCAAATGCATGCTCATGAACGTTTATGCCAGTTATATCAGTCAGATATCCTAATAGCACATAAACAAAAACACAGAGAATGCATAGAAGCATAGTCAGTCTGTCCCTCAGGCTCTACAGGAACGAACTGCTCTGATACCATAATGTAACACCCTACTACACAAAATCTTATGCTTAAGTCATAAAACAGAGGTGGCGAGGTATTACAACCTCTAAAATAAAATTTAGTACGTATAGAATTGCAAAAATATTCATAACTATGAGCCTTTGAAGAAAAGTGGGTAAATTAAAACCGATAAATCGAAAAGCGCAACACTCCGATCGTTAACGTAAATGAACAGATAAGATCAAGCTAAAGCGAAGAGATATACAAAAGAGTACTAAAATACATATATCAAGACTCGGGACTCGGCTTGCGAAGATAACCGGTCCAAGCACACAGTATACATACATATATAGTAAGGAAATCCCAAGAGACAACCCAAAAGACAATATACAAACCCTGTTTCTCCAAAATAACCTCTAAGAGGAGTAAATACAAAATACACATACAGTGGAGAATATAAGTATCTAAACAAGTATATAAGATCAAAATAAAATCCCAAAAGCTAAGGATCTTCGCCAAAAAGGAAGTCTCTAGCATGCCTCTGCGAGGAGTCTCACGTCCTACATCTGAAAACCACAAAATCTGCATGGGTGAGAATCGAAAGTTCTCAGCATGGTAACAGTGCCCAAATACCTAACATGTAATGTCCTGGGAAAGCCGAAGGCAATCCTAGAACTTTCAAATTATAATCAAAGCGTATAAACATAACTAAACCATAACAAATGTAAATAGGCGACTAACTTAAGGATCTTTGGTCTAACTATATATCCCCTTTCCAAATTATACAAACCTCCTAACCACCAACAATAATGGAAAAGCAAACACAAGTATATGAAGCAAGAAATGCATAAGTAGGAAGCAGATAAGCCAATTAGGCAATTAGCAAGTAATGATGCAATCAATTAGGCATTCCAAACAAATCACATATAATGCATATGATGCATGCCTGTCCTAGTGGCTGATGAGTCTCATCTGTCAGTTATAAAGCCAACCCGATAACTCCTGGTAGCTAACCATTGGACTGTCCCTCTGTCGCGCATCCCCAACTCGAGTTATCCACAAACATAATTATAATTCATATCCAACACCCTCACTGGAGTATATTGATGACTTGCATCATTTACCCTTTTTTCTTAGCTAAAAAGGAACATAAAAGAGCATAATCTCATTAAATCATTGTAATTCATGAAATAAATGATAAATATTATGGTACATTGCTTTCAAATGGATTTGTACTGAAATTCAGGTGAAAATAGCAACAAAAAGGGAAGAAAACAACAAATAAGGCTGCGCGTGTGAAGCTAGGCATGCCACTTGAAGCTCTGGGCATGGCACGCCAAGCTTTTGAACCAACTCTCAACAATGGGTGTGCCACTTGGAGCTATGGGCATAACATGCCAAGTTTGTGAAGCCAAGTCTCAAAGAGGGCGTGCCACTTGGTGCTATGGGCGTGGCACGCCAGGTTTAAGTTCCAGAAGAGAAATTTTGAGCCCACTATGGGCATGGCACACCAAAAAGTGGGCGTGGCACACCGGGGCATATGCCAGCCTGACCTCCTCTCATTCAAATGAAGATATCTTGAGCTACACAACTTTAAATAAGGTGATTCCAGTGCCATTAGAAAGTAGACATCAAGTTTTTCAACCGTATATAACACTCTATAATGGACTCTGGAATTGAGGAAGATATTGACCCTGAAAACACAAGAAGAAAAACACGTCACTGAAGAGTTATCAGCCTAACCTCTTCATCTTCAAAGGAACATAACTTGCGTTGTAGAGGTTCAAATGATCTGATCTTGCTGGCGTTAAAATGCTGACATCAAGAGGAAGAAAAACACGTCACTGAAGAGTTATCAGCCTAACCTCTTCATCTTCAAAGGAACATAACTTGCGTTGTAGAGGTTCAAAGGAACATAACTTTCCAAAGATATATAACACTCTATGGTGGACGTTAAATATGAAGGTGAAAATGACCATTATTTCAGCATTGCAAAACCTGGGTGTGCCACTTGCCATCGAAGGCGTGGCATGCTAGCTTTCTTTTCATAATGGGCGTGGCACGCCAGGTTCTGGGCATGGCATGCCAGTTCTAATGGCCAGAGAGGAGATTTTGGTGCATCATTGAAGGTGTGGCATGCCAAAGAGTGGGCGTGGCATGCCAGTTTCACAATAAGGGGGCGTGGCACGCCGGGGTACTTGACAAACTGACCTCTTCACCTTCAACTGGGCATAACTTGAGCTACAAAGGTCCAAATGAGTTGATTCCATAGGCGTTGGAAATCTAACATCCAGGACTTTCCAACTATATATAATATTTTATAGTGGACATTAAATTTAAGGACCAAACAACTCCACACTTTCAACATTGCAAAGTGGCTCATACTCCAAAGAGTAAATTCAAGTGGGCATGGGACTTCAACTTCTTCCTGCAGCCCCTAACCTTCAACCAAACCCACTCTAACTCTCATTAAAGCCTATAATTGTCAACCAATCAAGGCCACAAGAAGTATTTAGAATGGTTTATTTTTCATTTTATTGTAATTTGCTTTTAATTTCATTTAAGTTTGTAATTTAGGAAAGCCTATATAAAGGCCTTAGTTTTATAGAATTAGGCATGCTGGATTGGGGGGAGTCTTAGGACCCTCTCTGTTCACCATCAGCTCCCTTTCTTTTCTTTCTTACTTTTGTAAATATCTTTTAGTTATGAATTACTAACTCTTTCCATTGGGAAAGAGAGCTCTATTGTTTTTCAATTGATTGATTGTTTTTATTCTTCTTCTTCTATTCATCTCTCTTTGATTTACTAGAAGGGATTTCGTTCTTCATGTTAGCATTCAATTATCTTAGAAAAGAGATTGAATGTATTTGGGTTTTATGTGCACCTTGGAAGAGGAATCATAAAACCATGCTTGAAATTCTTTCTCACACTTGAGTAGATTTGGGTTTTGGTGATTGGATATGGTGACATATAATCCACCCACTACTTGGATCTATGAGGATGTGTGGTATAATCAGGGAACAAGCTTCATCTCCTCTCATGAGCAACTAGACCAAGGAATTGGCTATTGATCAAGATTGGGGAGATTGAGTTACCAAGGGATTGGGACTCATGATTGCCAAGAGGTCAATAAGTTGCATGATTGAAGATGAGATGAAATCAATTAATCCAGAGAATGCAATATCTCTTGATCCCAATGTTTATTTTATCTTTCTTTCTTTTATTTACTTTATAGTTATTTACATTTTCTGCATTTTACATTTCCAATACTTTACTTTCTTATACTTTATATTTATGCCATTTACTTTCTTGCACTTTGTTGTTTTTCTTTACTTTTATGTCATTTATATTTTCTTGTTGATTATCTCTCCTTAATGCTAGTGTAACTAGAATAATCAATCAATTATTGTTTGTTTAGTCCTTTAATCTCTGTGGATACGATTCCACTCCATTGTGGGTTATTACTTGACGACAATTTGGTGCGCTTGCCAAAGAACGGATTCATTATATGTGGGTAGTGAATTCCGGTCATCATATATTCACGGGGGCGAGCTCATCCGGAACTTTCATAGTGTCCGGCCACACTTACGACATAGGGTCAATAGAGTATCGAGTCTCCACCTAGAGCATGTGGTGGCTAGCCACTGCTTTCACCCAGGGAAACTCGTATCTCATATAGGTGGAGTGCAATAATCACAAAATCAACGTTAGTGACAATGTTGGGTGTCACTAACGTTGTGGACCACCCTTGCCTCTTACGTTAGCTCCCATGTTAACCAAGTTAACGTGGGAGTTAACGTTGCATTTTGCACTTAGGCCAACGTTAGTGACAATGTTGAATGTCACTAACGTTGGCTTCCTTCCCCCTTTTAACGTTAGAGGCCACGTTAACTAAGTTAACGTGGACTCTAACGTGGCCACTTATGAGCTTGGTCTAATGTTAGTGATAATGTTAAGTGTCACTAACGTTGGCTCCATTTCCTTTCTTCAAAGTTAATGCCACTAACGTTCCAACTTTCCTTCCTTCCACGTTAGTGCCCACGTTAGTGTAACTAACGTAGCCACTAACGTGGCTCTTCTCTTCTTCTTTTGTTGGCCTGAAATCAATCAAACAAAGTGCATCAAAGTCTTGCTCTTATTCATGGGATCATGCATCATCCAATTTATCATATAATTCATGCAAAATCCTCATGAAATCATGTAAAGTACACAATGTATGCTTGAATCAAGAAGTAACTGAAATTCTACCCAAAACTAGCTTATTTCCTAAGAAAATGCATGAAACTACCTTAAAAACAGTAAAGAAAAGGTCAGTGAAACTGGCCAAAATGCCCTGGCATCACAACACCAAACTTAAAGCTTGCTTGTGCCTAAGCAAGTACTGGAACAAGAGAATGATGAATGGAATGCCAAGAGTAATGAGTCATTCTTGTGGAAGTCATGTCCCTGGTTTTATGGTGGTTTCATGCATAGCAACTTAGGTTCATTCCTGGCTTTCAGACCTTTATCATGTCCTCAAATACTTACTGTGATTGCATCCCATGAGACTTTTATTCATTGATCCTTTTATTGTCATTTCAGGGCTTATTTCTGTTCTTAAGCTAAGTGCTCTGTAAGGGGGCAACTCTTTAAAATAAGCTTTCAGCCAACACTCCTGAACCAGTTGGTTCAAGGTGCTAGGTGTTGAAGCACCCCTAAGAACTTACTTGCTCAAGTCTCTCCCCCATACATACACACCACAGGCATATAGTTTATTTATTTTCTTTTCTTGAGACCTTGGTGTCTAGTACCTCTTTGGGTTACTAAATGCTCTGTAGTGAGGGTTACTCTTGATAGTGGACTTTCAGCTGATAATCCCGAGTTAGTTAACCCAAGTTACCAAGTGATAAGGCACTCCAAAGAGCTTATTCATCCAAGTAGATCCCTCACACATGAGCACCACAGACACATGCCTCAAGCTCAAAACCATTGGTGCCTAGCCTTATTGCTTACTCTTTTTCTTTTGTTTTTCAACCTTTATTGTTCTTTCCCTTTTTCTTCTTAGGATCTTCTTATTTAGTTAGTCTCATGGGGTGTGTCTCTAGCATAGTATTCATGACAGATAGTTGTCCTCCCACCTTGTGGTTGAACCAACTTAGCCAACTTATGACCACACCACAAACTCAGGAACTTACTCCATAGTATGAACTCCACTCTGGTCTTTTATAAAACACTCATTCTCTTTTCATTTGATTCAAAAGGGACAAGCATACGAGTAAGCAAAGTAAGGATGAAATAATGACATTCAAACTAGAAAACACAATTCAGACTAGAAAACACAGCCTTAATCAATAAAATGTTTAAAAGACAGAATTGACATGCTTATTTACAAGGAGCAAGCACACATACATACAAAGAACTTAGAAGACAATCATGCAAATTAAAGTGCTGGAAATAAGTAAGAGGAGAAAGGAACTTTACCACCTTGTATTTTATCTTCATTGTTGTTGCCCTTTTCCTCCTATTCTTCCTCTTCCCACACTAAACTTAGAATGATTGCTTATACTCAAGCAACAATTAAAACAGTGGTGATGGGGTCCATGATGGATCATGAATGTCTTAGAATGAAGTGTGAGTATGCATGTGTTTTAGCAAGTAAGGTTAAGGATACAATAAAGACACAAGAGATACAAACAGAGACATTTTGATTGCATTAATAAGTGGTGTTGGCATGGTACTTGCTTGAAAGTTAAGTGGCAACACCAAACTTAGTGTGGCACTATCAATTTAGAATGTTGCAAGTACCCAGTGAAGATTGAAAATCACATTGTTGCATAGCAACACCAAACTTAGAATGCAATCATATGCCAAATTATTGAAAGCAAACTAAGCAAAGCAAGGAAATGTTACCTACGGTTGGGTTGCCTCCCAACAAGCGCTCTTTTAATATCATTAGCTTGACATGTTGTTCATGACTTTCTTCCTCTTCTTCCAGTTTGTTAAGAGGAATGACCTCAAAAGGAAAGATGAGCCAGTTAATGCCCCTTGTTTTGAGTGCCTCTCTCCAGCAAGCCTTCTTCTGTTGTTAGCTTGTGTAAACTTGCTTGATGGGGTAGGGATGGGATGGCTTTTGGTTGACCTTTTCTTCTTCATGGATATTGTCCTTCTTTTCTTGGTCACCATCCTCTTTTTAGTGCACATGTTGATTGCCTTCACCACCTTAGTTTCAGTACTTGGGTGTTGTATGAGGGTTGGAGCAACATCTTCATCAAAAACTCCTTGAATTGGTGGTTCAATGAACTCACCCTCTATGCAACTCTCTGTTTTATTGGAGTAGTGTGGACTCCCTTGATTGACTTCCTCCCTTTCTTCTACATGATGTTGCATTGTGTCCTTTGGGAGTGAGTTTGCATGTTCCTCATCTTTTATTGCAATTTCACTTGACACAGGAACCTTTTGTTCTTGTTTTTCCACTGCCTCACCCACAAATTGGTCTTCATTCTCACTGTTTGATGGTTCTAAGTTCCCCCTTGTCTGCTCTAAGGGCCCATTCATCTTCTTGAGGATGATTTCTTTCCAAGATTGGGGTCGTGTATATCTTTCCACGAGTTTTCTATGTATTTCTATGTATGAAGGTTGAGAATAATCTTGGTGACATGGATGTGTTGTGGTGAAGTTGTGCTGAGGGGTGTGGAATGAGTTGTGTGATTGATGGGATGACTTGTATGGACTTTGTGTTGAGGCATAATCAAGTGATGAAGAATTTAGGCATGTAAAACTTGGAGGTGAGGTTGTATAATTGAGAGGTGATCTTGATACTCCCACCCACCATGAGCATAGTAAAGTGAATCATTCTGGGGTGGTGGAGAGTTTCCCATGAAATTTGATTGCCTAAAATATGATGGATGCTCCTTTCTTTCCTGCAGAAAGCTCTGTCTCAAACAATAATCACCAAAAGATGATGGATGCTCCTTTCTTTCCTGCAGAAAGCTCTGTCTCAAACAATAATCACCAAAAGAAATTGGAATCTCCATTGTCACAGATGAGGAAATTCCCAGTGAGGCAATATCACAAACAGTTAGTGGGTTAGTGAACTGAATCGTAAATAACACAAAAAAACTAAGAAACAGGGTGAAGGAAAGAAATTAACTAAGACAGAAAGTAAATTACTTAAACAGAAAATTAAAGCAAACAAAATAAAAATACTCAATCTAGTGATCCTCTAATTTAATCATTGTCGATGCGCAATCAATCCCCGGCAACGGCGCCATAAACTTGATCGGGGAAAATTTGTCTCTCAATAAATTCCCATTCGGCAAGTGTACTAAATTTGTCGTCAAGTAAAAACTCACAATAGAGTGAGGTCGAATCCCACAGGGATTGATTGATCAAACAACTTTAATTAGAGGAATGATCTAGTTGAGTAATCACAATTTCTTGCAATTCAATCTCTCAAATCTTGATCAATAGCCAATTCCTTGGTCAATTGCTCATGAGAAGAGATGAAGTGTGGTCACTGATTATACCAAATGTACTTCCCAAATCAAATGCTTAGAGGGTTATAGCCACATACCCATCCACACTCAATTTGGTCCAGCATGAGAAAGCATTTCTAGCTAATCTCTTCATTCCTCTTTCAAGGATCCGAAGAGATCCATGTTTGAATAGCTTCTTTTCCAAGATCACTATCCAATTGGATGAAGATCGAAAGCTTTCAAGTAAAATCAAAAGGAAAGATAGAAGAAGAATAAGAAAATTAGTATTGATCCATCAAATTACAACAGAGCTCCCTAACCCAATGAAAGGGGTTTAGTTGTTCATAGCTCTAGAAATCAAAATCAAAGATGGAGTGTGAAGGGGGGGATGTCCGAAGACCCCTCGTCAATCCCCTATTCCAGCATTAATCCCGTCCAGTCCCCCTTTCAAAGTAAAAACTAAGGCCTTTATATAGGCTCTCCTAAATTACAAAGCAAATTACAATTAAATGAAATTCCTATTCTAGATGCTTCTTGTGGTCTTGATTGGTTGACAATTGTGGGCTTGCTTGCTTGGGCTTTGAAGTGGACTTGAGAGAGAAGTGAGTAAAGTTGAGGTTCAGGTGCCAATGTTAGTGCTACCGTTAGCCACACTAACGCTACAAGTGTGGCGTTAGTGCTAAAGTTATTGTGGCTAACGTTGCACTTGCTGCCCAGTTGGTGTTTTTGGGTCTTAAAAGATGCCTCTTGTTTGTGCTCCAATTTCATACCCACTATAGAGTATTATACATTGTTGGAAAGCTCTGAACGTCAGCTTTCTAACGCAACTAGAATCACCTCAATTAGATTTCTGTAGCTCAAGTTGTGCTCCTTTGAAGTGGACCTGGTCGCTAGCATAGTCGCCAACGTTAATGAGAATGTTGAGTCTCAATAACGCTAACGATTTCCCGTTTTTGAAGCTTAAACTTAGTTTCCACTCCATAATATTATATATTGTTGGAAAGCCCTGGATGTCTACCTTCCAATGCCTTTGGAAGCGCATCATTTGGAGCTCTACAACTCGAGTTATACTTCTTGGAAGGTGAAGAGGTCAGTTGGCCTTAATACAGGTTGATACCATGTTCATCATTGCACTTTCGGGGCAGATTTTCTCCCTCAACTTTAGTGTCAACCATGTAGTTCCATATATACTTGGAAAGATCTGGAATCTACTTTCCAATGCCACTGGAATCATCTCATTTGGAGCTTTGTGGCTCAAGTTATGCATGTTTGAAGAAGGCATGGTCAGGTTGCCAGGTGGGACTTTTGCCCACGTTAACTTAACGTTTGAGTTAACGTGGCTCATTGTGGCTTGTGTGGATCCTTCCAACGTTAGTGACAATGTTGAGTGTCACTAACGTTGGCCATCACCTTCTTTCATCCACGTTAGCTTCTACGTTAACTAAGTTAACGTGGCTTCCTTGGGGGTTGTGTGGTTGCTTTCAACGTTAGTGACAATGTTGGGTGTCACTAACGTTGTCGACCACCCTTACCTCTTATGTTAGCTCCCATGTTAACCAAGTTAATGTGGGAGTTAACGTTGCATTTTGCACTTAGGCCAACGTTAGTGACAATGTTGAATGTCACTAACGTTGGCTTCCTTCCCCCTTTTAACGTTAGAGGCCACGTTAACTAAGTTAACGTGGACTCTAACGTGGCCACTTATGAGCTTGGTCCAACGTTAGTGATAATGTTAAGTGTCACTAACGTTGGCTTCATTTCCTTTCTTCAAAGTTAATGCCACTAACGTTCCAACTTTCCTTCCTTCCACGTTAGTGCCCACGTTAGTGTAACTAACATAGCCACTAACATGGCTCTTCTCTTCTTCTTTTGTTGGCCTGAAATCAATCAAACAAAGTGCATCAAAGTCTTGCTCTTATTCATGGGATCATGCATCATCCAATTTATCATATAATTCATGCAAAATCCTCATGAAATCTTGTAAAGTGCACAATGTATGCTTGAATCAAGAAGTAACTGAAATTCTACCCAAAACTAGCTTATTTCCTAAGAAAATGCATGAAACTACCTTAAAAATAGTAAAGAAAAGGTTAGTGAAACTGGCCAAAATGCCCTGGCATCAAAAACCAAATACTTCCATCCACTCATTCAATCATCAACCCACCAATTCCACCATATATATTTAGCCAAGTCACATATCCTAGTCAACATTCCATAACTCAATTCATTATTCATTCTTTCCCCTCTCAATTTCCAAAACAACAATCAATTTCATCAATCACCAAATATTTTCACATATCAATATCATACTCCAGAAACATGCTCATCAACAAGAGCCTCAACCTTTTCATCAATTAAACACATCAATCCTTATATCCATACAACATCACATACTTTACCAACCATCATCACCATCACTCAAATATTCCATTCAATTCAAATCACCCAAGCAATTACATCAACATCTCACAATCCACCAAAAATGCATACATACTAATACAAGTCACATCATCCATTAATCACATCAATAATTCCAAATCTTATCCTTGGACTACTAGCCTACGTTTTCACAACCACATTACATTTTAGATACAGAAAACCGAAACCATACTTTGGCCGGTTTTCGTTCCACCCAGATCACTCTCAAATTCACTTTTCCTCAACTTTCAATGTCACAATGCTTCACCAACAGATTTTCAAGCACAAGCTCCACTCCAAGGCTTGCCAAAACCACCAATCAAGCTCCAACACACACACATATAAAGCCTAAGCCACAATATCACACCCAAACACGATAATTCATTACCTAATACCTTAAATTCAATACTTTCACTAGGGTTTGAGATATCTTACCTCACTCAAGGATCAAGGAAGCAAGAACAAGTCTTCTCCTCAAGCTAATTTGATCCTATAACACAAAGGAGTTCACAAATTTCAATATTGTGCCCAATAAACTCGAAATCAAGAGCAGAAAATTTGAAGGGAAAAATGTGACTTACCTTAAGATTGCTTGTGTGAATTTTGTAGAGCTCGACGCCGTGGTCGATTAGCCACAAACGATGCATCAATCGGAGCTCCAGATCAAAAGATATGATCAATGGAAGTTTGATGTGAATAAGAGCAAGGGTTTGAGTTTCCCTTCTCCTTACCAGCAGCGTGTGTGTTGCTTTTGATGGAGAGAAAGCTGAGCTCTCTAATTAAAAGAAAGATAGCTGGGCCTTAGGCCCAACTTGGGTCCGATTGGCCCGGTTTGGCCCATTCGGCCCAATCTTGGGCCGATTTCTTTAAAATTGGTGTCGAAATTTTCGTTTTAAATTTCTCTACCATAAAAACCTTATTTCTCACTTTCTAGAATATATTTTAATTTATGGGTTAATTAGCCATTAATTAACTAGGTTTTACAATAGTCCTAACATGTCTATTCCCCACTTTACAAATGGTGTTGTCAGGATGACAGAAACAAGTTCATAAGGAAGTGCTTGGTGAAGATTACCATAGAGCTGGAATTATTGACACTTCTTCATATGCTCCATGGCATCTTTTACAATTATGGGCCAATAATACCTAGTTCTGATAACCTTCCTCATATGCTCCATGGCATCTTTTTACCTATATGATGTCTACAACACCCTTCATGAATTTTCTATAACACATATATTGTTTGTTGAGGTTTTAAACATTTAAGTAATGGATGTAATATCCCTATTTTATATAACTATCCATTTATAATGGTATAATTAGTCGCTTTTAATCGCAACTTCTTACCTTCTTTAGGGCCATCAAGAAAAATCCCATGTTCTAAGTACATGTATATTAAATCTATCCAATTATTGAAAACACTAGAATGTGAAATCGTATCACTAGGCATACTAACAGAAATCTCTGAATGCACTTCTTGTATTAAGCTCAATTTTCGCTTCTAGGTTTTGTTACTAGCCAATTTAGAAATTACATCGGCTTGTGTGTTTGTTCGCTAGGCACATGCTTAATACAAAAGAAAAATGTTGTACTTCTTGTACTTTTTTTAGATACAACTGCAACAAAGGATTCCTGGCTTGATATTTGCCATTAACTTCGGAAGTCACAATCTGGAAATCACTGAAAAATTGTGATTTCCATTGCTCCTACATCACGAGCTAAAGCCAATCTTGCAAGCAAAGCCTCATACTCAACTTCATTATTTGAAATAGAAAAGTCAAATTTTATGGAGACTTCAATTATCATGTTTTCTCCCTTAGTTAGGATGAGACCAACACCTCCATTTTTAATATTTGAAGCTCCATTCACATAAACCTGCCATCCCGACACATTGATAGCCAGTCGGGTCATTTCAGCTAGGAAATCAAACATTGCTTGAGCCTTAATGGCAGAACGAGGTTCATATTGAATATTAAATTGAGACAACTCTATTAACCAGCTTACTATCCGACCTGCTAAATCTGGCTTTTGCATAATTTTTTAATTAGTTGGTTGGTTTGTACAATAATTAAATAACTTTGAAAGTATTATTGTAATCGACGTGCCGATGTTAATAATGCAATAGCTAATTTTTCTAATTTTGAATATTTTAATCCTGGTCCTTGTAGGACCTTACTAATGAAATAAATAGGTTGTTGATGCTTACTGTCATCTTCCAAAACTAATGCTAAATCTATAGTTCATTAGTTACCAACAAATATAGGTTATGGTCTTTCTAGATTCTGGTTTCGTTAGGATAAGAGGAGATGACAATAAATTTTTAAAATATTGAAAATTTGTCACACATTCTTCTATCCATACAAAATCCACAATTTTTTTCATTAAATTAAAAAATGGCATTGCTTTTTCAGCAGAGGATCCGAAAAACCTTGAGAAAGCAGTTAACCGACTTGTAAATATCTATACCTTTTTGAGGTTCTGAGAACTTGGCATGTCTAGTATAGCTTGATATTTCTCATGATTAGCTTCAATACTCCTTTGAGTTATCATAAAATCTAATAATTTACCTTTTTAGACTCAAAAAGCACATTTAGCTGGATTCAGTCTCATATAATGAAGTAAAGATAGTCAAAGATCTCTTGCAAGCCAATAATCAAGTTGGAATCCTCTTTAGTCTTTATCAACATATCTTCGATATAGACCTCTATAGTTTTTCCAATTTGCTGCTTAAACACCTTGGCCATCAATCTTTAGAAGTGGTCTTTGCACTTTTTTTTTCAAACCAAATAGCATTACAATATAACAGTATATCCTTTCTGGGATAATAAAAGTTGTTTTATTTTCACCAGGTAGATGCACTGGGATTTGATTATAACCACTATAAGCATCTAGAAACTTAATATCCAATAACTAGAAGTAGGATCAATCATGTTATCAATGTTAGGTAATAGAAAACAATCTTTTGGGCATGATTTGTTTAAATCAGTATAATCAATAACATTTGCAATGTTCCATTAGATTTTTTAACCATTACAACATTTGATAACCATGTTGAATATGTTAATTCTCGTATAAATCCAGCATCCAATAATCCTTGAACTTGCTTCTTGACCTCGGCAGCTCTGTTAGGTGGCATCTTTTGATGTCGTTGCGCTACCAGCTTAAATGATAGGTCAATAGCAAGTTAATGAGATATGAATGTAGGATCTATACCTAGCATATCAGAGGATTCTCACACAAACAAGTCCATGTTACCTCTTAAAAAGTTCTGAAGTTTCAACTTTAGGAGATGAGGTAGATCTCTGTTGATCATGGTATATTTGCTTCACCATTGCCAATTTGAAACTTTTCTAAGTTCCCATTGGGTTCTCACCTCGGATTCTCCTGAGCTCGAGAGTCCAAATCCACAAGAAAACGCCAATGGCATCTTTATATTTATCCCTCAAGGTCAAACCTGTCTTGTTGTAATTAACTGCAGCTATTCGATCTCCTCGAATAATGGTCATCTGACCTTTAGCTATAAAAGATTTTATTACTGAAAACTTTGTTGAAATAAAGGCACAAAGGTTGTTAATTATTTTCCTTCCAATGATGACACTATATGCTATGAAATCTTTAAAGACCATAAATTCAGCCTATACCACACGGATATCAGTTCCTTCCCCTACTGTATAAAGAAGGTCTATCGCTCCATCAAGCTTGATGAAATGGTCTCCCAAACCCACTACTCTTGGATGGTGTGGTTTCAAGTGTTGATCTTTCAACTCTAAAGCATCGTAAGCATTTCTAAATAGGATATTTGAATATGCTTCAGTGTCAATCAAGATTCTTTTGATAATGCCATTTTTCAACTTGATTGTGATTACCATTGACTCATCATCTTTAGATGTGGTATATTGGAAATCTTTTTGAATGAATTGCATGATTGAGAAATTTTTCACCTTTATTACTTCTGAGCTTATAGCTTTGATATATTTCTTTACTACATTCATGGATCTTGGCAATCTATTCTTGCCTACAACCACATTTACCATCACCTGGATGGTATCATCTTGGATCTCAATAGGTTTGTTATTTCTAAAATTTATGGTTTTTCGATCATCGTCATCACTACACCGTCTAAGCAGCCTTAGATGTTGAATGAACTCGGGAAGCTTCTTATCTTGTATCTCTTGCTCCAATGCATCCTTTAGATAAATGCAATCTTCAGTCATATAACTATAGGACTTGTATGATAGTCACAATATTGTGACTTGTTTAGGGAATCCCTAGGTCGGATTTGCCTTGCCTTAGGAAGTATTCCTCTCTACGAGGTAGATTTCAGTCAACAAAGCCACCAAGGGTGTATATGTCAAAAACTTGCTAATTCGTGGTATCGACGCCTTTGGGGTAGACTATTGCTTTGAGCTTCTAGGCTTATTAGGTGTTGGAGCTATATATTTTCATTTGGTGGACACCACTTTTAAGACATTTTCATCTCACATGTATTGCAAAATAATTTGATGAATTTTTTCCATAGACTTGACATCCTTGGAGGTTAAGTGCCGCCTAAAATCACCTTCTAATAAACCAGCAATAAAATATAAATACATAACTTCAGAAATTCGTTTGTTAACCTTCAATAATGCCTTATTAAACTGATCCAGGTAATCTTTGATGATTTCTCCCACTCTTTGCTCAACACCAAGCAACGAGATCAAGTGCTTGGCTTGATTTCGTCTGGTGGTGAAATGTGCAAGAAATTTTCTCTTGAAATCAGAAAAAAACGATATCGACCTAGAAGGCAGGGTATTGAACCATGCCATTGCTAGTTCGGATAATGTCACTGGAAAAAGTGTACATCATACAACATCTCTAACTCCTTCTGAGTTCATTCTCACTTCAAAAGCATCTATGTGCTACTGAGGATCTAACATCCATTCATACTTTAAATCTGTTGGTTTATCAAAGTACTTTGGCACGTGAACTAGAAGGACATGTGGAGCAAATGGAGTTTGTCCCATAATAACATGTTTGATGAGTGCTAAAGACCGATTTAAAAAATTCACAAGTTTAAAAGCTCAACATTCATTGTAGCTCTAAACCGAAATCCAACACTCTCAAAGTTTAGATAAAAATGTCACAATTCAAAATAATAATCGGAAGTTTAATCCCGAGTCGTTCTCCTTAGAAATCGCAATGTAATGCTCATTTATTATCTATGAAGATTGGATGTTGGTAGCAATTGATGAAAATTTAAATAGCAAGAAATTAAAAGAGAAAGTAATGAGTAAAAGTTAAAAGGAATTAAACTAGAAACAATTAAGGCAATGAATTAGGAAAAGAAAGTAAATTTAATTGTTAAAAAGATCTTGGCAAGGGTTGAGGGTTAAAGATAACCATCCTTGTTACTAACCACAACATGATAATTACAAAGAGTAAACCTAATTCGTCAACCTCTACAAATTGAGAAAAATTAGTTAGGTTTAATTAATCATAATCCACAAGTCCTAACTAACTTACTAATTGGATTAATAAAAGATTTGCATTAGTGGAAACGAAATTAATTAATATCTCTAAATTATCAATCAATTTGGACATTAATAACTCAAGGTCACCCAATTTCTCAACTCCAAGCCAAGAAAGAGATAATCTACTCTATAACTAAGTCAAGCATTTTAACAAACACCTAGAGTGCATAAACATAAAACTTTATAAATTGCAAAAATAGTAAAAACTATGACTATTCACTCGAAGAATTTAATAATAACAACATAGAAGAATTTAATAATAACAACTCATTAAGTAATAATAAAACATAAAACATCAAATTTATTAATAAAAAAACATAAATCCAACAATAATTCATAAATTAAAATGATATAAACAACAAACTAACAAGAGAATGCTAATAAACTAAGATAATAGAATAAGAAAATGTAAATAAAACTAAGCTAAAACAACATTAAAAACTAAAACAAGATTAAAAACTAAAACAAGAGAAAATTAAAGTAGAAACTCTAAGAATTCTAGAGAGAAGTTTGAGCTTATCTCTCTAGAGTTCACTAAAACATACTAAAAAATTAAATCTAAAAACTACTTGGTGTTTTCCTTGCATTTTCTCCTTAAATACTTCAAAAATCTGGTGCTTGAAAGTCTTTTTAGGATCCAAATCGCGACCCCATGTGCAGTGTTTAGTGAATCACATGCATTTAGGATGCGCACGCATCCTAGGATGCATATACACAAATCTCTGGATGCGTGCACGCAAATCATGCGTGTGTGTGTGTGTGTGTATATATATATATATATATATTAGGATGTGTACGCACAAGTCATGCATGTACATCTTAGGATGGGTACGTGCAAATCATGTGTGTACATCTTCGGATGCATAAGCATCCATGTATTTGTAGACAACATTCATTTTCTTCATGCAATTCCCTCATTTTCATGTTTTCTTCAATATTTGATACTACTAATGCCCAAAAAACCTGAAATATCTTAAACAAGAACACATCACAGCATCAAATGGAATAAAATAAACAAATTATAGTCCTAGAAAGCATGAATTTAATCATAAAACTCAATGAAAAAATATACATGATGCCAGGGCATCATGGCCAGTTTCACTAACCTTTTCTTTACTGTTTTTGGGTAGTTTCATGCAATTTCTTAGTAAATAAGCAAGTTTTGGGTAGATATACACTTATATCTTAATTCAAGCAAACATTGTGAACTTTACATGATTTCATGAGAATTATGTAGGAATTTAATGATAAAATGGATAATGCATGATCTCATGACTTGGAACAAAGCTTTGATGCACTTTATTTGCTTGATTTCAGGACAAAGGAAGCAAGGAAGAGCCATGTTAGCAGCCACGTTAATCTAATTAACATGACAACTAACGTGGAATGGGAATAAGCTTGCAGCGTTAATGAAAAAAGTGATCGCCAATAATGCCTTTGAAGCCATCATAGCCCACGTTAGTTGCCACGTTAATTACATTAACGCGGTAGCTAACGTGGAGGAAAAGGGGAGCTCCAACGTTAGTGGTAAAAGTGAATACCACTAACATTCCAAAAGGGAACACTTAGCCATGTTAAGAGTCACGTTAATTCAATTAACGTGAACTCTAACATGGGAGGAGAAAGCAATCGCCAACGTTAGTGACACTCACATTTGTCACTAACGTTGGACTAAGCCAATATTGCCTACGTTAGTGGTCACGTTAAGACCACTAACGTGAAGGATAACGTGGAGCAAGGAATGATAGGCCAATGTTAGTGACACTCACCTTTGTCACTAACATTGGAGATGGCAATCACCACCACGTTAGTGGTCACGTTAATGCAATTAACGTGAGGCATTAACGTGGAAAAAAGGGGCGTTTGAAGCGTTAGTGACAAAGGTAAGTGTCACTAATGCTCTCGAAGCTTGGGCATGCCCACGTTATGGGCCACGTTAGTTACACTAACGTGGGGAAAAGAAGCAAAGAGAAACGTTATTGGTAAAGGTGAATGCCAATAACGTTTGCGAAGGACTAAGAGGCAATGTTATTGGTAAAGGTGAATGTCAATAACGTTTGCGAAGGACTAAGAGGCAATGTTAGTGGTCACGTTAGTGGCACTAACATTGAAGTTAACGTGGATCAATATGGTTTGGAGCGTTAGTGAAAAAGGTGATCGTCACTAACGTTCTTGAACCCACATTTTCACTTAACGTTAACACCACTAACGTCCTAACTAACATCCACCCATGCTTGACTCACACTTTTTCTACAAGCAAAGCTGAGCCCACTAAAGATGGTAACTGCTTCAACTCAAGATCAAAGGCCCATATCCAAGACTTGAAGAGCTGACTAGAAGATCAAGAAGAATAGTATATATAGGAGTAGTTTTGAACTAGAAAGGAGCTTCCCATTTTGGAGAACTACACTCTGTATATTTACTTTTCCTGCAATTTCTAGTTTACTTGAGAATGTACTATTCTCTATCATCTTCTATTTTCAGAGCTATAAACAACTAAACCCCTTTTCATTGGGTTAAGGAGCTCTGTTGTAATTTGATGGATCAATTATAGTTGTCATTCTTCTTCTTCTTTCTTTTCTCTTGATTTACTAGAAAGCTTTCGATCTTAATTCAATTGGTTAGTTGTCTTGGAAAAAAAACTCTCCATAATTGGATCTCCTCTGAGCCTTGAAAAGGGACAAGGAGATCATGCTAGAAATGCTTTCTCATGTTGGACCAAATTGGGGTTTGGACGAATATAGTGACATATAATCCTCCCAACACTTTGATTTGGAAATACATGTGGTATAATCAGTTACCATACTTTATCTCTTTCCATGAGTAATTAAATCAAGGAATTGGGCAATTGTTCAAGCTTAGAGAGATCGGGTTGCCAAGGAATTTGGATCCAATCACCTAAGATTGCCAAGAAGATCAATGAATGCATTGATTGAGGAAGAGATGAGAATGAACTTGATTCGAAGAATGCAACATCTCCTAAGCCCAATGAATCCCCCATTTCTGATCTTACCCATTCTCTTTACATTTTCCATTTACTTTTATGTTCATCTCCCCAAATCCCCATTTAAGATTTTGTAATTTACTTTCTGCAATTTACTTTCCTGCCATTTAATTTTCTGTAATTCTCAACTCAATTTCTGCTTAGCTCAACTAGAACCTTCTTCCAATTAAAGTTGCTTGACCAATCAATCCCTGTGGGATTCGACCTCACTCTATTATGAGTTTTTACATGACGACAATTCGGTATACTTGCCGAAGGGAAATTTGTTGAGAGACAAGTTTCCGTGCATCAAGTTTATGGCGACGTTGCCGAGGATTAATTTTGTATCGACAATGATTAAGTTGGAAGATCACTAGATTGAGCATTTTTCTTTTGCTTGTTTATTTTACCTAGTCATTTACCTTCAGTATTAGTTATTTTCTTCCTCTCCTCCATCTCCCCTCTTCATTTTCTTTTCTTTTGTTGTTATTTACAATTTTATTCACTAATCCACTAACTGTTTGATAAATTGCACTACTCACACTAACAGCCACTCTAACAAGAATAATTTCTTCATTTTCTTTCTTGCTATGTGCTTTGTTAGTTGTATGACAGGGAGAAGAAGCGAAGCTTCAACTTCCTTTGATTCTGAACCTGAGAGGACCTTCCTTAGATTAAGGAAGGAAGCAAGAGGGAAAAGAGTTGTTGGTGCTAAGAAAGAGGAAGAGTACTTTGAAACAAACATGGAGAAGAACCTGGAAAACAACCATGAAGGAGAAGCTCACAACTATGCCAGAGAAGGCCCTGTGAATCATGTTGGGCAAGAGAGAAGAGTTCTAGGCTCATACATCAATCCAAACCTAGGAAATTGTGGAAGTAGTATCCAAAAGCCAACCATACATGCCAATAACTTAGAATTAAAACCCCAGCTCATCACCCTTGTTCAGAACAACTGTTCATTCGGAGGAAGTGCCCAAGAAGACCCCAATCAACATCTAACCACCTTCCTAAGAATATGTGACACTGTGAAGTCTAATGGTGTTCATCCGGATGTCTATAGACTGCTTTTGTTTCCTTTTTCACTCAGGGACAAAGCATCTAAATGGCTGGAATCTTTCCCGAACGAGAGTTTAACAAATTGGGAAGATGTGGTGAATAAATTCTTGGCGAGATTCTACCCTCCTCAAAGAACCAACAGGTTGAGAGCTGAGGTACAAACCTTCAGGCAACAAGATGGTGAAACTCTCTATGAGGCATGGGAGAGGTTTAAGGACTTAACAAGAAGGTGCCCACCAGACATGTTCAATGAATGGGTTTAACTGCACATTTTCTATTAAGGTCTTTCTTACGAATCAAAGAAGGTCGTAGACCATTCATCAGGGGGATCTCTAAACAAGAAGAAAACCATTGAAGAAGCCATATATGTCATTGAGACTGTAGTTGAAAATGACTACTTCTATGCTTCTGAAAGGAGCAACACTCGAGGAGTGATGGAGCTGAACCATATGGATGCACTGTTGGCTCAAAATAAGATGATCACCAAGCAGTTAACCGATCTTACCAAGAAGATAGAAGAGAACCAAGTTGCAGCAGTCATCACTTCATCACCAGCTCAAGAAGGAGTGAATACAGGAGAGTAAGGCGACTGGGAACAAGCCAACTATGTTGGAAACTCACCCACGCAGACCCATGATCCATACGCCAAAACTTATAATTCTGGTTAGAGGAACCACCCTAATTTTGGGTGGGGAAATCAATAAGACCAAGGCCAAGACCAGAGATGCCACAACCACAATCCCAACAACAATGCAACTCACCAACATCCCTCACAGAGATCATATCAACACCGACCTAACTACCCTTCTCAACATCCAAATCAAAGCCAACATGACCACTCTCAACTTCCTAACCTCAACCCACCGTCACCAACCAAAGATAGACTCTCCAAAATTAAGACTTTGCTTGAAGGTATGTGCAAGGAAGTTCAAGACAGTAAAGCATTTCGGGAAGAAGTGCGATCTAATATGCAGAATTAAGATACTGCCATCAAGAAACTTGAAACACAAATTGGCTACTTATTCAAGCAAGTCCCTGGCCACAACATTCGCAGCAGCACTAATTCAACCCCAAGAGAGGAGTGTCAGGCTATCACCCTCAGAAATGGGAAGGAATTGAAGGAGACCTCCAAGAAACCACAAGAGAAGAACTCAGATGAAAAGGAAAAGGGACAAGATGAAGTTCAAGTTTCCACTCCCAATTCACATCAAGAAGGAGAAGTGCTGAAGCTATACTTTCCAAAACCCCCATACCCTCAGCAATTGAAGAAGAAGGGAGAGGACAGCCAATTCTCAAGATTCTTGGAAATCTTCAAGAAATTACAGATTAACATACCCTTTGCTGAAGCAATAGAGCAAATGCCGCTCTATGCCAAGTTCTTGAAGGAGTTGATGACCAAGAAGAGAAGCTGGAAGAACAACGAAACTGTGGTACTAACCGAAAAATGCAGTGCCATCATCCAGCATAAATTACCCCAGAAATTGAAGGATCCTGGGAGCTTCCAAATTTCCTATGTCATAGGGGAAATCACAGTGGAAAAGGTTTTATGTGATTTAGGAGCTAGCATAAATCTGATGTCCTTAACAATGATGAGGAAAATGAGGATTGAGGAGTCCAAGCCAACAAGAATGGCCCTACAACTGGCAGACGGATCATTCAAGTTTCCTCATGGAATAGTAGAAGACTTGTTGGTAAAGGTAGGAGACTTTATCTTTCTAGCAGACTTTGTAGTGTTGGATATGGAGGAAGGAGCCAAGACCTCTATCATCTTAGGAAGTCCATTGTTAGCTACTATCGGAGTCATCATTGATGTCCAAAAGGGTAAACTTGTCCTTAGACTACATGAGAAGAAAATAATATTCAATGTGTTCAAGGCCATGAGTTATCCACAAGACTCATTGGGAGAATGTATGAGGTTGGATTCAGTGGAGGCTGTAGTGCAAGAGACTTTTGAAGAGGAAGAACATGAGGGGTTAACATAAGAAGAGGAATCAGCATCAAGCGAAGAGGCTGCGACAGCTGAAGTTCATGTTTAGGGCACAATAGAGGAGAAGGATAAAAGAAAAGAAGCACCCAAACTTGAACTAAAGGCACTGCCACCTACTCTGAAGTATACATATTTAGGAGAGAATGAAAGCTATCCAGTGATCATAAACTAATTGAGGTAGACAGAGCTAAGGTGGAACTAATTGAAAAATTACCTCCACCGATGTCAAGGCAATTAGGAGTTTTTTGGGGCATGCTGGCTTCTACAGAAGATTTATTAAAGATTTTTCAAAGATAGCCAAGCCCTTAAGCAATCTCCTTATGTCTGATACACCATTTATCTTTCATGAGAAGTGCATACTCGCATTTGAAAACTTGAAAAAGAAGCTATCCTCAGCTCCTATCATCACCCCACCTGATTGGAACTTGCCATTCGAACTGATGTGTGATGTATCTGATTTCGCAGTTGGGGTAGTGTTAGGACAGAAGAAAGATAATTTGGTGCTTGTCATATACTATGCCAGCAAGGTCCTCAATGACACTCAACGAAATTATACCACTACTGAAAAAGAGTTGCTGGCAATAGTTTTTGCATTTGACAAATTTAGATCATACTTCATTGGTTCTAAAGTGATTATTTTCACCGATCACACAACACTTAAATATCTATTTGCCAAACAAGAATCAAAACCAAGACTAATCAGATGGATCTTATTGTTGCAGGAATTCAATATTGAGATTAGAGACAAAAAGGGCGTGGAGAACAAGGTAGCAGATCATCTATCCATGATCCCTTGTGAGAAAGGTGCTATACATGATACAAGTGTGAATGAGTTCTTTCCAGATGAGCAGTTAATATTGGTTCACAAGACACCCTGGTTTGCAGACATTGCCAATTTTAAGGCAACTGGTGACTTGCCTCCTGGAATCAACAAACATCAAAAAAGAAAACTCGTCAATGATGCTAAATATTTCATTTGGGATGAGCCATATCTCTTCAAGAAGTGCTCAGATGGAATCCTTAGGAGGTGCATTTCAGAAGAAGAGGGACGAGAGGTCCTATGGAATTGCCATAGTTCTAGCTATGGGGTCATTTTGGAGAAGAAAGAACCGCAGTGAAGGTGCTGCAATGTGGGCTCTTCTGGCCTACTATCTTCAATGATGCTAAGGGACTGGTGAGGAGCTGCAATAAGTGCCAAAGGGCTGGAAATCTGCCTAAGAGAAATGAGATGCCACAGCAATTCATCTTAGAACTCGAAGTGTTCGATGTATGGGGGATCGACTTCATGGGACCATTTCCAACCTCATATTCGAACAAGTATATTTTGGTGGAAGTGGACTATGCATCTAAGTGGGTGGAGGCCGTGGCAACCCCAACAAGTGATAACAAGGTGGTCATAAACTTTCTTAGAAAGAATATCTTCAGCAGATTTGGAGTTCCACGAGCCCTCATCAGTGATGGAGAGAGTTATTTTTGCAACAGACCATTGAAGACCCTACTCCTAAGGTGTGGGGTGAAGCATAAGGTTGCCACACCTTATCATCCCCAAACAAGTGGGTAAACTGAGATATCCAACAGAGAGTTAAAAAGGATCTTGGAAAAGACTATGGGGGCATCAAGAAAGGACTGGGCAAAAAAGTTGGATGATGCTCTTTGGGCGTATAGGAAAGCCTTTAAAACACCAATTGGGATGTCCCCATATCAACTGGTGTATGGAAAGGCCTGTCACTTACCATTAGAGCTGGAGCACAAAGCCTTTTGGGCTCTTAAGATACTAAACCTCGACAGTACTGCTGCTGGTGAAAAAAGGGTCTTGCAGCTGCAAGAACTGGAAGAGTTTAGGTCTCAAGCCTATAAAAACACCAAGATCTATAAGGAAAAAGCAAAAAAAAAAGATATGATCTCAACCTGACACCAAGAAGTTTTGAAGAAGGACAATATATACGCCTCTACAACTCCAAACTGAGACTCTTCCCTGGAAAACTCAAATTAAGGTGGTCGGGACCTTTTTTGGTCACAAAGGTCTCATCTTATGGACACATAGAAATCATGGAAGAAAGCTCAAGGAGGACATTCACTGTGAATGGGCAAAGACTCAAACACTACTTGGGTAGCATGGGGGAAGAGCCCAAACAGAAGTATAATCTCAACTAGAGAAGCAACCGTCGAGCTAGCGATGCTAAAAAAGCGCTTTGTTGGGAGGCAACCCAACCTGAGGTAGTTTTCTTTTTATTATTGTCTCAATAAAAAATTCAAGTAGAGTTCTCTGTATTGTGAGGAGCTAAGTTTGGTGTTACACACCAAAACATTCCAAAGGTGAATGTGGAACTCTAAATTTGATGTTCCACCAAAGACTCCATCTGAAGAGTGCATTGTAACCCTTCAATGATAAAATATTTGCTCTAACAAATAGAGAAACTACTTGACAGATGTTTAATCTCTAATGCATAGTTTGCTTTTCTAGTTCATAGTTGTTTTCTTAATAAAAGCACATGAGGTTTCTGCATGTATTCAATTTGTTGCATTAGGCAAGGAACTAAGTTTGGTGTTCACACACCAAATTAAGTTCAGAAATTCACAAGCATACATGCATGCTAACTATTTTTCAAGTGCTTGGGGAACAAGCAACTTCCAATAGTTTTACAGGAATTCAATCAATCTCATGGAATAATCATACATCATCATCCAAGGAGACAAACAAGAATGCAAAAGCTAAGATGATGATGACAAGGAAGACATCAAGAGGTTGTATTGAACTGTCTCTGAGTTGTAGTACTTTAATTGAAAGTATAATTAAATATTGTTCTCAGGGACATTCATATTCTGCTTGTTCCTCTTTATTCACATATAAGTGTGCTATTCTAAGTCCCTGGCTTTCATTTTCATCTTGCTTACATGTATGCTTGTCCTTTAAGTCAATTAAAAGAAAATGTTATGAAAAACAAGAGTGGAGTTTATCTTGTAAAGTAAGTTCTCAATGTTTGTGGTATAGTAGTTGATTAGCTAAGTTGGTTCACCAACAAGGTATATAGGCAACTATATGCTCTAAATCACATTCTTGAAACACATCCTATTGAGACTAGCCAAACAACAAGATCCTAATAAGAAGAAGAAAAAGAACAATAAGAGTTGAAAAGGAAAGAAAAATAATAAGAAACAAGGCTAGACACCAAGGGTTTGAATCTTGAGGCATGTGTCTGTGGTGCTCCTGTGCAAGGGATATGCTTGGATGAATAAGCTCTCAGGGGTGCCTTATCACTTGGTAACTTGGGTTAACTAACTCGAGATTATTAGCTAAAAGTCCACTATCAAGAGCAGCCTTTGCTACAAAGTACTTAGTGACCCAAAGAGGTGTTAGACACCAAGGTCTCAAGAAGGAAAATAACAAATCATGTGCCTGTGGTGTGCATGTATGGGAGAGAGAGGCTTGAGGAAGTAGGTCCTTAGGGGTGTCTCAACACCTAGCATCTTGAACCAACTGGTTCGGGAGTGTTGGCTGAAAGCTTATCTTAAAGAGTTGCCCTCTCATAGAGCACTTAGCCTAAAAGAATGCAATAAACCCTGAAAGAAAAGGGGGATCAATGAATAAAGATCTCATAGGATGCAATTAAGCAAGTACTCAAGAGCATGATAAGGACCTGAAAACCAGTAAAGGAATGAACCTAAGTTGCTATGCATGAAACCCCATAGACCAAGAACTTGACTACTATAATAATGATTTGTTTATCTTGTTCTTTCATTCATCTTTCCTATGTTTCAGAACTTGCTTAGGGATAAGCAAGCTTTAAGTTTGGTGTTGTGATTCCAGGGCATCATGGCTAGTTTTACTGACCTTTTCTTTACTGTTTTAGGGTAGTTTCATGCAATTTCTTAGTAAATAAGCAAGTTTTGGGTAGATATACACTTACATCTTGATTCAAGCAAACACTGTGAACTTTACATGATTTCATGAGAATTATGCAGGAATTGAATGATAAAATGGATAATGCATGCTCTCATGACTTGGAACAGAGCTTTGATGCACTTTATTTGCTTGATTTCAGGACAAAAGAAGCAAGGAAGAGCAACGTTAGCAGCCACGTTAATCTAATTAACGTGACCACTAACGTGGAATGGGAATAAGCTTGCAGCGTTAATGGAAAAAGTGATCGCAAATAACGCCTTCAAAGCCATCATAGCTTACGTTAGTTGCCACGTTAATTACATTAACATGGTAGCTAACGTGGAGGAAAAGGAGAGCTCCAACGTTAGTGGTAAAAGTGAATACCACTAACGTTCCAAAAGGGCACACTTAGCCACATTAAGAGTCACGTTAATTCAATTAACGTGAACTCTAACGTGGGAGGAGAAAGCAATCGCCAACGTTAGTGACACTCACCTTTGTCACTAACG
>NC_029775.3:93549502-93560182 GCF_000817695.3 Arachis duranensis | reverse complement strand
TTGTTACTAACCACAACATGATAATTACAAAGAGTAAACCTAATTCGTCAACCTCTACAAATTGAGAAAAATTAGTTAGGTTTAATTAATCATAATCCACAAGTCCTAACTAACTTACTAATTGGATTAATAAAAGATTTGCGTTAGTGAAAATAAAATTAATTAATATCTCTAAATTATCAATCAATTTGGACATTAATAACTCAATGTCACCCGATTTCTCAACCCCAAGCCAAGAAAGAGATAATCTACTCTATAACTAAGTCAAGCATTTTATCAAACACCTAGAGTGCATAAACATAAAACTTTATAAATTGTAAGAAATAGTAAAAATTATGACTATCCACAAGAAGAATTTAATAATAACAACTCATTAAGTAATAATAAAACATAAAACATCAAATTTATTAATAAAAAAACATAAATCCAACAATAATTCATAAATTAAAATGATATAAACAACAAACTAACAAGATAATGCTAATAAACTAAGATAATAGAATAAGAAAATGTAAATAAAACTAAGCTAAAACAACATTAAAAACTAAAACAAGAGAGAATTAAAGTAGAAACTCTAAGAATTCTAGAGAGAAATTTGAGTTTATCTCTCTAAAGTTCACTAAAACATATTAAAAAACTAAATCTAAAAACTACTTGGTGTTTTCCTTGCATTTTCTCCTTAAATACTTTAAGAATCTGGTGCTTAAGGGCCTTTTTAGGATCCAAATCGCGACCTCATGTGCAGTGTTTAGTGAATCACATGCATTTAGGATGCGCACGCATCCTAGGATGCATATACACAAATCTTCGGATGCGTGCACGCAAATCATGCGTATATATATTAGGATGTCTACGCACAAGTCATGCATGTACATCTTAGGATGGGTACGCACAAATCATGTGTGTACATCTTAGGATGCATAAGCATCCATGTATTTCTTGACAACATTCATTTTCTTCATG
This sequence comes from Arachis duranensis, assembly GCF_000817695.3. Lineage (NCBI taxonomy): Eukaryota > Viridiplantae > Streptophyta > Magnoliopsida > Fabales > Fabaceae > Arachis > Arachis duranensis. Next base: position 93,559,219 of record NC_029775.3, on the reverse strand, counting down.
CAATTCCCTCATTTTCATATTTTCTTCAATATTTGATACTACTAATGCCCAAAAAACCTGAAATATCTTAAACAAGAACGCATCACAGTATCAAATGGAATAAAATTAAAAAATTATATTCCTAGAAAGCATGAATTTAATCATAAAACTCAATGAAAAAATAAACACAAACATCTCTAAAATGTCAAAAACGCACAAGTTAATTCACAAACTCCAGTTTTTTTTTGCACAAAATAAAATGATAAAATGGAGTTTATCAATATTTCTGAGTATCATATGCCTTTTAAGACTATGACTCCTTTGTTGAGTCTACCTCCTTTTAGACTAGGCTGAACGAAATTCAGTTCATGGCCTCTTCTAAGGACCATGGTGTCCTTCTTCACGTCGGGGGGACTCTCCCCTATTCCTCTGTGGTGAGTGGAAACGGTGACGATCATCTTCTTGATGTCATCTATAACCTCATTCTAGGGTCCTTCTATCACGACAACCTCTTGTCATACGACTTTGAGAATGAGATTGTCATGATTATGATCACTCTGCAAGTTGACGTTTTAATTCTTGCACTCGATGGCGCATTTCTTGCATAGCATGAACATAATCTTCCCCTAAGCCAACGAAATGTTGGCCTATAGTGTTTTGAACTTCTTGACGTTCAAAACCTGGAGGACTTTCATGATGATGCTCCCGCTCATTGGGAACAGGAGTAATCTTAGTATCATGTCCACCATCCTCATTTTGTCCACTTTTTATATTATACCAGTACATATAAATTAGTAATCGTATCAAAACAATCACCTTAAATTAATAAGAATAATTTTGTTTTTTTAATTTATTATAGCCATTTTATTTCAATAGAAATTAAATATAATAAAAATAAAAATAATAATATTTTTATTCTTGAAAATAGAATTTACTTGAAAATATAATATTCACATCTTAAAGTACTATACTTCAAAGAGAAAATATGAAAAACTAATTTTTAGTTAATTAACATTAGAACAGTCAAACGGATCTATTTAGACCTAATTATATAAATCCTTTTTGGTTATATAGGGTGATTTTTTGTTTGATTGTTAATGAGCCTCGATTTTTAGATTTAGACTATTTATGGACAATTCAAATAGGTTATACAGCCTGATCCTTTTTAAAAAAAATTGGATAAAAATCTAATTTTAGGCTAAAAATATTTAAATAAAATAAATTCACTTTTAGACCAAAAAACTTAAACAAATGGAGGATTTTAGTTGGTGGATAAGTCTTCGAATTGGATAAAAAAATTATAAAAAAATACTAGATTCTTTTAAAAATACAAAAAAAAACAAATTGTGTATATAACCTGCATATTTTGTCTAATTTATTATTTTTTTGGCTTGATCAGGTTCAATCAGTATAGTTCGAAGTTTTTTATGGATATAAAATTTTTAATCCAAAATTTAAACACATCATATTTTAGAAAAAAAAATCTGCTAATGTAATATAGAGTAAAATGCCATCTCGACCCCTAACTATTTCGTTAACTCTCATTCTAGTCCTCATCGATTGGCAAATGACATTGCGCTCTCTAACGATTAATTCCGTCAGACATTTTACCCCCTCCATTAATGTCTCTGTCCAGAGCTAACGAATTTTGCCTACGTGTCACATTAGCTGATGACATATCAAGGAACTATTCTAAGAGAGAAAACTCCCTCTATCGTGTCAACAATATGCTGTAATAAAATAGGACCATTAAACCCATGAAAATTTTTTTACGAGATACTTAAATTCCTAACTAATTTAAACATAGACACATAATCCCATAATGAACCATAAAATAGGACAAGTATCCCTAAATTTTAACAAGTTATTGTATTTGCTGCACTAACTGCTGGCCTTGGTTGGAGGTAGCCTCTGCTCTTTGTTCTTCGTTCTCTTTCTTTTTTTTCTATAGTGTCCTGATTTAAATGCAGTAAAAGTTACCTCATCAAGTTCAATCCCTTTCAAATTCATTTTCTTCTTGATTTTCAATACAAATTTTATGTCCCCATCTTTGCAATGTCCATCTATTAGTGTTGTGAACGTGATCTTGTGAACGTGATCTTGCAAAGGCCATTGATCGACAAATTGTACGTGATCAAATTCGACTTAATGCCTTAATTGATCATTACAAAATTCTTCCAAACCAAATCAATTTTTCATATTTGCATTGTCCATCAATTAAAGTAGTAAAAATAACACCATTTGAGACTAACCCTTTCTTGCACATTTCATTAAACAAAATTTTTACATTATAAGAAGAAGAAGAAGTAAGGAACTAAGACTACTACTAACTAAGGCCGACAACCAGTGTAGTAATAAATACAATGACTTGTTAAAATTTAGGGATACTTGTCCTACTTCATAGTTCATTGTAGATTTATGTATCTATGTTTAAATTAGTTACGGATTTAAGTGTCTCCTAAAATTTTTTCAAGGGTTTAATTGTCCTATTTTACTATAGTATATTGCTGATATGGTAAGGGCATTTTATCATTTGGAATGATTCCTTGATACGTCATCAGCTAACGTGATATATAGACAAAATTTATTAGTTCTGGACAGAAATATTAGCGAAGGGGTAAAATGTATGACAGAGTTAATCGTTAGGGACCGTAGTGTCATTTTTTAATCGATGAGGAGTGGAATGAGAGTTAGCGAAATAATTAGAGGTCGATGTGGGATTTTACTCTTTAATCTAATTTAATAACTCTAGATAGAGGTGGCAAAACGGGTCGAACCCATCGGGCCAACCCACCAAACTTGCTAAGAAAGACGGGTCGGACTAAGATTTGGAACCCGCCAAATTTAAAAAATTCACAAAATCCGCACCGCCAAATTTGTAGATTTTGGCGGAGTGGGGCAGGCCGGTCCTCGCAGGCCAAAGATTTTTATTTTTTTATTAAATAAAAGAGTGCTTAATATTATAAAATTAATAATTATATAATTTTTAAACACTTTTTTATTTTTTATTTTTATTCTTCTTTTAGTTATTAACTTTATTTATTTTATTTTACAATTTCGTATATATGATTAAATTTTGTGACTTAATTTTTAAATTAAAAATGATTTTATTGACAAATATTATTTTAAACCTTTTATTAAAATTTAAAATTAAAAAATAAAAAATAATAAAAAAATTTATCTTATAATTTAATTTTTTTATTTGTATTTAATTTTTTAATTATTATTTTTTAGTTAGTTTTAATGAATTTTATTTTTTAAAAAAAAGAAAGAGTTAACTAGTCCACTAACCCACCAATTCGTCTTAGAGTGGGGCGGATTAGCATTGAAAATTTACCTTAATTGGTAGGGTGGATTGGGACGGACCGGCGTTTTGCCACCCCTGACTCTAGACAATATTAAGGAAAGATAAATTTTAAATTAATAAAAATCATAATCGAAAATCGAAATACTTTATAGGAAAAATAAACAAAAGTACATTTGAATTTTCACACGGAGTACAGATGTACTCCTCAATTTTTTACTGAGTCATTTGCACACATGAATATAAAATTTTGTTGTCAATTCTACCCTTCTGTGACCTGAGTAAATTTTTCGGCGGTGGTGGAGGCAAGGTGGCACGGTATTGTATGATGTGGCCAATTTGAGGTGACACTATGGAAAATAAAAATATTTATTATGAAATTTATTGATTTTTTTTAAAAAAAGAAAAAGTTTTACAAGTCTCTTCATTATCTTCGTTTTCATATTTCAGTGTTGAATGAAAACATACCCTAGCAGAGAGTAAGCATAGTGAACTTCTGAGCACTTCGCAGTTCATCATTTGCGTTACATTCTGAAGGCAAAAGCGGTAGGGCAAGAAGCGTGGAAGTCCAAACGCAAACTTGTGCGAAGGAGGAGAGTTCAGAATTAAACGCGATCAAAAGGTAATGCTTCCGTCCTTCACATGTATCTGTGTTATGATATGAAAATGCATCAATTTAGTTATTCTATAGTTTGATAGAGGAATTTTTGATAAACAGATGGCAAATCATATAACCTTTGTGTATCATCACAAGGGAAGATTTGAGAGAAATATGAATGGGGTTCTAAAATATGTTGAAGGGGAGGTTGATGTAATTCCTAGGGTGAATGTGGAAACTCTGAATACATTTTTTTATGGTGGGGTTATTTAAGGATTTGGGGTATGTCTTGTTCAAAGATTTTTATTGGGCTGAGAATGAGGTATCGAATGGTTTGCATTTAATTAGGCTTGACAGTAATGTAGTCCGAATGTATGAATTTGGTATTCAGAATGGAAGAATATGCCATGTTTATTGGGATCATATTGTTGATTTACCTGAGGAAGTTGAAGTGGTAGACGTTGTAGATGATGAGCCATGTCCAACTACAAATACCGTTGAACAATGTATACCACAAGAAACCCCAAGAAGAAGAAGTAAGATGGCAATCCACAAAAAGCCTACCTCGAAAAAGTTATACGTTAAGACGGCCAATAAGGAAAACAAAATCAACCAAAGTTGCAATGAAACTCAGAACCCAGCATATCCCAATCCTTCTCCTACAACCCAACCAATGTCACATTCTGAAATCCCAAACGTCAACCGAAACACGACCCAGCAGCAAAGTGAAGCAGAAGTCCCACCTCCTAATAATTCACAGCAAGAAGGTCAGAATGAAGTGCCCACCTAACAATCTAAGAACAGTCAGAAGAATAGAAGAGCATCGTATAAGAGGCCAGCACCGACTGGTCAAAGGTTTGTTCAAGGAGGAAGGAATGAGGCACCAAAGATATTTTTTCCTCATTTGGAGCCTGATTATTCCTCTAATTTAGATGATGATATTGACTCCGACCCTGACTACTATCAGTATGAATCTGAAGATTTACACAATCCAATGTCATCCGATTGTGAGGATGATTATGATAGTGAACAAGGTGTGTGGCCTCAGGGAAATCCAACAGCACCATTTGGCCAAGTTCATCTGGAGCTTGGGATGGAGTTTGCTACCATGGATGAGTTTAAGAGATCCGTGAGGAAGTACAATATTCAAATAGGAAGAAGCATCAAGCTCAGTAGGGTTGAGCCAACCAAATGTAAGGCAATTTGTTGGGATGAGAATTGTCCCTGGAACATTTACTGCTCTAGGTCAAACGAGCCAAGGAGTTATCAGGTGAAGACATTTGTGGATCAGCACGTCTGTGCTAGAAGACATAATAATAAATCTGCAGATAGGGTGTGGGTTACTGAGATGCTAGAAGAAAAAATTAAAGACCAAAGGGAAATCACTTGTGCGGAGGCCGAAACTTGGTTTAAAAAAGAGTTTAATGTAGCAATTAATTATAAGAAGATCCAGAGAGCCATGAAAAAGGCAAGGAAAAATATAGAAGGATTGGAGAGAGAACAATATGCTGAGTTGAGAGACTATCTTAACCAAATACTACTGTCAAATCCAGGCTCAACAGTGCACTTGGATACCACCCCAATGCCTGACTCGTTGCCATTGTTCAAGAGAGTCTACATTTCTTTTGAGGCATGTAAGAAGGGTTTTGTCTTAGGGTGTAGACCTTTCATTGGCCTTGATAGCACATTCTTAAAGGGCTTCTATGGAGGACAGCTACTCACTGCAATAGGTCAATATGCGAACAACCAGATTTTCCCAATTGCTTATGCCGTGGTGGATTTAGAAACTAGAGATAACTGGAAATGGTTCTTGGAGCATTTACATAATGACTTGGGCAACTACAAGGTTCATGATTTGAACTTCATTAGTGACCAACAAAAGGTATGTAGTTAGTTGTTGTTAACATGGTTGGAACTTCAATTGTATTAACCACTGACATATTAATTGAATAGGGTTTGATTCCGGCTATGCAACAAGTTATGCCTGGAGTTCATCATTGCTTCTGTGCTATGCATATTTGGAATAATTTCACAAACAGATGGAAGGACAAACAACTCAAAGGGGCAGCGTGGGAGTGTTGTCGAGCCACTACAACTCAAGAATTTGATGCTGCAATATTGAGGCTGCAACGGATCAATACTGGAGCATGGGAGTATCTGAACAAGCTTGATCTGAAGCAGTAGACAAAGGCTCACTTCAGTGAGTGGCCGAAGGTTGACAACGTTACTAACAACAATTGCGAGACATTCAATGGTAAGATTGTGAAATATAGAGGTAAACCCATCATCACTATGTTAGAGGAAGTAAGGACATATGTAACGAGAATCATGGCTAGAAATAAAAAAAGTATATCTGGATATATTGGAACGGTTGCTCCAAGACAGTTAAGTAGGCTTGAGAGAGAGAAGGAGGAGAGCAACAAGTGGACTCCCACCTGGTCTGGAGACGATGCTGAAGATATATATGAGGTTGAGAAGCATCCAACTAAAGTAACTATTGATTTGGGTAACCAAAAATGTACTTGCAGATTCTGGTAGCTTACCAGCTTACCTTGTAGGCATGCTTGTGCTGCACTCGCTCTTAGAGGTCGCAAGCCAGAGGAGCATATCCACAACTAGCTTGGAATGAATGCATACAGCACAGCTTATCAAATGAATATTAATCCTGTGCCAAGCCGAGAATTCTGGGATAAAGCTGATGGCTACCCTCCTCTGCCTCCCCACTATAAAAAGCCAATTGGAAGGCTCACCAAAAAAAGAAGAAGAGATAAGAATGAACAAAGACCAAACTCTAACCCTCACAAACTTAAGAGAAATTATGGTGTAACTATATGTAATTACTGTGGACAGGTATGACTATATCCCAATAGTTAATGTTCTCACTTTAATGACTATTAATTGACAATTTATAATTAGTTATACTCACTTAAACTTGTTTTTATAGTCCGGTCATAATAGCAGGACTTGTCAACAAAAGAAAGATGATACTCTGGATGAAGAAGTTGCTCTAGCAGCAGAGGCAACAGCTGCAGCATCAAAATCACAAAACTAACCAGTACATGTGAGGTAGTAGCTCATATTAGAATAAACAAAATCTGAATTACATGTTACCTTACCACCTGAGTTTGTTTTTTTTTTCCAGAACACTGGAGAGCCAATATCAGAAGTCAATGTTGCCCAGCCTCCATCTAACAACTCTGGTTCAAGTGTTAGGGTTCAGCCAATGGTCAGCTCTGAGACAATGAATGCTAGAAGTTCTTCTTTGAAAGAAAGGTTCCAGCAATTTATGCCCACACCAGGCCTGACCCGACAACCCATGAGTGGCCCAAATGCAAGTAGTCCAAGTGTAAAATATGGTCCAGCTACTAAAAATGTTCCAAGTGCAAAAGTGGTAAAAGGTGGCTCAGGTGCAAAGGGTGTAACCAGTACACAACCAATAGGTGGAAAAAAATCAGCAAGTAGAACTGGAACACTGGCTGCAACTCAAATTTAGTTCCTTTGGACAAAAAGGTTTTTTGGCTTTGGTATTCTCATTTGGACCTGCAGATTTCTGATTGGAGTTTAAAAAACTGTTGTTATCATTTAGGGCTATATTTATGGTATTGTAATTTAAACATGTACTCCTATGGTTTGGATTTAGCTGATTAATATTTTGATGTAGACATCTGTTTTGATGCCTATAGGCATAGACATGTTTGCTATTTTGCAAGGTGAAATTGTAGTTTGTTGTTTAAGCCTCTGGCTTCATGACTTGTGTTTCAATTTGTTGTTAATGATAGATTATCATAGTTATGCTTACTTATTGTTCATAATGAATTAGATCTTCAGTTTGTTTTGTTGCACGGAATTGTACTAGAAATAAAATTGAACCAACCATTTGTATTAATAACCTTGAAAAAATCCTTTGTATTCAGATACTAGTGAAAATGAAATTGACAACACAGCCTTCTATTTAGAGGGAATTACAACTACTGATTAAATGTCTTAATGAACAAACACAGAATACATATACTTATCCCTAAGCATACATACTGCATCCATTTTCTAATGTTCTGTAACTCTTGATTAATCCCATCAATTGTCTGCAACATCTTCTTCATTTCTTCTTCTACCTTCCAATTGCTTTCTTCTGCAAACCTCCATTTGCTTTCTTCACTCTGCTCCTGAATTTCACAATCTCTTCCAGCATCAACAACTTCATCAGCCCAAATGAAATAGTCACACCTCAATTCAACCTTTTGCATCATGAATTCGACGACAATTTTAACCATTTTGCAGAAAATTAACATTTGTCATCATAAACAAAATCAGAATTCACATACCTCCCATAATGGACAACGAAGAAACAATCTTATAGGGTTCCACTCTGTAGTAGACTTAAGCATCATTGCGTCAAGTCCATGCAGGCACTTGCCATTGTTGTAGTCAAACTTTTTCTTCTTCCTATTTTTTGGCGCAAAAGACGAGCCACCGCAACCACTGGCACAAGCATGAGGTATATTCTTCCTTCGTTGAAACTATGACATTTTCATACATTAGAGTTTACAAACCCTTGTTACAACAGAAAGAACGAAGATGTACAAAGGAAAATGAAGAGGGTGAAGGAAGAATTTTTTTCCACCCTGTGTTAGGGTTCATATGATTCGAAGAAACTAGAGAATGAAGAGGCTGAATAGTGATTTCATTATTCTCTTTTCTTATATTTATTTCAACAAATTTCATAATAAATATTTTTATTTTCCACAGTATCACCTCAAATTGACCACATCATACAATACCGTGCCACCTGGCCTCTACCAGCGCCGGAAAATTTACTCAGGTCACGGAAGGGTAGAATTGACAACGGAATTTTATATTCATGTGTACAAATGACTCATTAAAAAATTTAGGAGTACATCTATACTCCGTGTGAAAATTCGGGTGTACTTTTGTCTATTTTTCCTACTTTATAAATCAGCTTCCGTGTTTCTCTCTCGCTGGCCACTGCTTCCCCGTAGCCAACTTTATTTGTAACTATCTAGTGAGTCAATATTGTGAAATAGAGTTACTTTTAATAGCATGTGCCTGGATTGCGAATACGAAGCTTTTCTATTGAAGGATTCAGATTTAGCTGGATATATGGTTAAATGCTGGTGTCCTGGGTTTTCATGTTCAGTAGACATGTGGTGCACGAAATTGTGATCAATACCTTTCACAACTCAAATAATCCCCGGTAATGAATCCAAAAACTTGGTGTTCAATACCATGGCATAAACACAACTTCGCACAACTAACCAGCAAGTGTACTGGGTCGTCCAAGTAATAAACCTTACGCGAGTAAGGGTCGATCCCACAGAGATTGTTGGTATGAAGCAAGCTATGTCACCTTGTAAATCTTAGTTAGGCAAACTCAAATGGTTATGAATGATGAATAAAACATAAAGATAAAGATAGAGATACTTATGCAATTCATTGGTGGAAATTTTAGATAAGCGTATGAAGATGCTTGGTCCCTTCCGTCTCTCTGCTTTCCTACTATCTTCATCCAATCCTTCTTACTCCTTTCCATGGCAAGCTGTATGCAAGGGTTTCACCGTTGTCAGTGGCTACCTCACATCCTCTCAGTGAAAACGTTCCAGATGCTCTGTCACAGCACGGCTAATCAGCTGTCGGTTCTCGATCATGTTGGAATAGGATCATTGATCCTTTTGCGTTTGTCATCACGCCCAGCAATCGCGAGTTTGAAGCTCGTCACAGTCATTCAATCATTGAATCCTACTCAGAATACCACAGACAAGGTTTAGACCTTCCGGATTCTCTTGAATGCCACCATCAGTTCTAGCTTATACCACGAAGA
>NC_029775.3:93548079-93548481 GCF_000817695.3 Arachis duranensis | reverse complement strand
GTGGCCCAAAGCACTCTGTCTTCCAGTATTACCACCGGATACATACATGCCACAGACACATAATTGGGGTGAACCTTTTCAGATTGTGACTCAGCTTTGCTAGAGTCCCCAATTAGAGGTGTCCAGGGTTCTTAAGCACACTCTTTTTTGCCTTGGATCACAACTTTATTTCTTTCTTTTTTCCCCTTTTTTTTCTTCTTTTTTTTCGTTTTTCTCTTTCTCCCTTTTTTCGTTTTTCTCTTTCTTTTTTTTCTTTTTTTTGTATTCACTGCTTTTTCTTGCTTCAAGAATCATTTTTATGATTTTTCAGATCCTCAGTAACATGTCTCCTTTTTCATCATTCTTTCAAGAGCCAACATTCATGAACCACAAATTCAAGATACATATGCACTGTTTAAGCAT
>NC_029775.3:93547838-93548058 GCF_000817695.3 Arachis duranensis | reverse complement strand
TTATGCACTGTTCAAGCATACATTCAGAAAACAAAAGTATTGCCACCACATCAAAATAATTAAACTGTTATAAAATTCAAAATTCATGCAATTCTTCTCTTTTTCAATTAAGAACATTTTTCATTCAAAAAAGATGATGGATTCATAGGACATTCATAACTTTAAGGCATAGACACTAAGACACTAATGATCACAAGACACAAACATAGATAAACATAAG
>NC_029775.3:93547214-93547678 GCF_000817695.3 Arachis duranensis | reverse complement strand
TTGAGCTCCTCAATGTCTCTTCCTTGTCTTTGTTGCTCCTCTCTCATGATTCTTTGATCTTCTCTAATTTCATGGAGGAGAATGGAATGTTCTTGGTGCTCCATCCTTAGTTGTCCCATGTTGGAACTTAATTCTCCTAGGGAGGTGTTTAGTTGCTCCCAATAGTTTTGTGGAGGAAAGTGCATCCCTTGAGGCATCTCAGGGATCTCATGATGAGTGGGGTCTCTTGTGTGCTCCATCCTCTTCTTAGTGATGGGCTTGTCCTCATCAATAGGGATGTCTCCCTCTATGTCAACTCCAACCGAATAACAGAGGTGACAAATGAGATGAGGAAAGGCTAACCTTGCCAAGGTAGAGGACTTGTCCGCCACCTTATAGAGTTCTTGGGCTATAACCTCATGAACTTCTATTTCTTCTTCAATCATGATGCTATGAATCATGATAGCCCGGTCTATAGTAACTTC
>NC_029775.3:93546413-93546806 GCF_000817695.3 Arachis duranensis | reverse complement strand
ACAAATGACTGTGAGGACTTGGTCCAACCTTTGATCAAAGTTGACCCTTCTAGTGTAGGGGTGTTCATCTCCTTGCATCATGGACAAGTTGAATGCCAACCTTACATTTTCCGGACTAAAATCCAAGTATTTCCCCCGAACCATAGTAAGCCAATTCTTTGGGTCCGGGTTCACACTTTGATCATGGTTCTTGGTGATCCATGAATTGGCATAGAACTCTTGAACCATTAAAATTCCGACTTGTTGAATGGGGTTGGTAAGAACTCCCCAACCTCTTCTTCGGATCTCATGTCGGATCTCCGGATATTCACTCTTTTTGAGTTTGAAAGGGACCTCGGGGATCACCTTCTTCAAGGCCACAACTTCATAGAAGTGGTCTTGATGCACCTTTGA
>NC_029775.3:93543999-93545002 GCF_000817695.3 Arachis duranensis | reverse complement strand
CTTCTCCATTACAGAGAGAGGCATGAGGTTTACACTTGACCCTAGGTCACACAAGGCCTTCTTGAAGGTCATGGTGCCTATGGTACAAGGTATTGAAAACTTCCCAGGATCTTGTCTCTTTTGAGGTAATTTCTGCCCAGACAAGTCATCCAGTTCTTTGGTGAGTAAAGGGGGTTCATCCTCCCAAGTCTCATTTCCAAATAACTTGTCATTTAGCTTCATGATTGTTCCAAGGTATTTAGCAACTTGCTCTTCAGTGACATACTCATCCTCTTCAGAGGAAGAATACTCATCAAAGCTCATGAATGGCAGAAGTAAATCCAATGGAATCTCTATGGTCTCATTTTGAGTCTCAGATTCCCATGGTTCCTCATTGGGGAACTCATTGGAGGCCAGTAGACGTCCATTGAGGTCTTCCTCAGTGGCGTTCACTGCCTCTTCTTCCTCTCCAAATTCGGCCATGTTGATGGCCTTGCACTCTCCTTTAGGATTTTCTTCTGTATTGCTTGGAAGAGTACTAGGAGGGAGTTCAGTAATTTTCTTACTCAGCTGACCCACTTGTGCTTCTAAGTTTCTAATGGAGGACCTTGTTTCAGTCATGAAACTCTGAGTGGTTTTGATTAGATCAGAGACCATGGTTGCTAAGTCAGAGGTGTTCTGCTTAGAACTTTCTGTCTGTTGCTGAGAAGATGATGGAAAAGGCTTGCCATTGCTAAACCTGTTTCTTCCACCATTATTGTTGTTGAAACCTTGTTGAGGTCTCTGTTGATCCTTCCGTGAAAGATTTGGATGATTTCTCCATGAAGGATTATAGATGTTTTCATAGGGTTCTCCTATGTAATTCACCTCTTCCATTGAAGGGTTCTCAGGATCATAAGCTTCTTCTTCAGATGAAGCTTCCTTAGTACTGCTTGGTGCATTTTGCATTCCAGACAGACTTTGAGAAATCATATTGACTTGCTGGGTCAATATTTTGTTCTGAGCCAATATGGCATTCAGTGTA
>NC_029775.3:93542792-93543909 GCF_000817695.3 Arachis duranensis | reverse complement strand
TCTGAAGGTTTGGACTTCCACTCTAAGCTTACTCACTTTTTGAGGTGGAAAGAACTTTGCCAAGAAGGCGTTGACTAGCTTTTCCCAAGAGTTCAGTCTTTCTTTAGGTTGTGAGTCCAACCATGTTCTAGCTCTGTCTCTTACAGCAAAAGGGAATAGCTTAAGTCTGTAGACCTCAGGGTCAACCCCATTAGTCTTGACAGTGTCACAGATTTGCAAGAAATCAGCTAAAAACTGATGAGGATCTTCCAATGGAAGTCCATGGAACTTGCAATTCTGTTGCATTAGAGAAACTAATTGAGGCTTAAGCTCAAAGTTGTTTGCCCCAATGGCAGGGATAGAGATGCTTCTCCCATAGAAATCGGGAGTAGGTGCAGTAAAGTCACCCAGCACCTTCCTTGCATTGTTGGCATTGTTGTTGTTTTCGGCTGCCATGGGGTCTTCTTCTTTGAAGATTTCTGTTAGGTCCTCTACAGAGAGTTGTGCCTTAGCTTCTCTTAACTTTCGCTTCAAGGTCCTTTCAGGTTCAGGATCAGCCTCAACAAGAATGCTTTTGTCTTTGTTCCTACTCATAAGAAAGAGAAGAGAACAAGAAAATTTGGAATCCTCTATGTCACAGTATAGAGTTTCCTTGAGGTGTCAGACGAAAAGAAAAATAGAAGGCAGAGGTAGAAAATTCGAACTTATCAAGAAAGATGGAGTTCGAATTGTGCATTAAGGAATAGTGTTAGTCCATAAATAGAAGGATGTGAGAAGAGGGGAAGAAATTTTCGAAAATTAAGAGATTTTAAAAACATTTTGAAAAACTTTAATTGATTTTTGAAAACCAAGATTGAGAAAGAGTAAAGTGATTTTTTGAAAAAGATTTTGAAATTAGAAATCAAGAAGATTTGATTGAAAACTATTTTGAAAAAGATGTGGTTAAAAAGATATGATTGGTTTTAAAAAGATGTGATTGAGAAGATATGATTTCAAAAATTTTTTTTAAAAATATTTGATTTTAAAAATTAATGACTTGGCTAACAAGAAAAGATAAGATTCAAACATTAAACCTTTCTCAACAGAATAGGCAACATACTTGAAATGTCGAATCAAATCATTAATTGATAGCAAGTAT
>NC_029775.3:93540615-93541138 GCF_000817695.3 Arachis duranensis | reverse complement strand
CATTAATACTCGAGGTACAGCAGAGCTCCACACCTTAATCTATGGTGTGTAGAAACTCCACCGTTGAAAATACATAAGAACAAAAGTGATCATTGGCTTCGGCCCCAGAGAGGGAACCAGAAGAACCAAGATCTGATCTAAGAACTAGATGTCTGAAGATGATCTAAGGAGCAAAAGAAATCCAAAAGATCAAAATACAATAGTAAAAGGTCCTACTTATAGAGAATTAGTAGCCTAGGGTTTACAGAGATGAGTAAATGACGTAAAAATCCACTTCCGGGCCCACTTGGTGTGTGCTTGGGCTGAGCATTGAAGCATTTTCGTGTAGAGACTTCTCTTGGAGTTAAACGCCAGCTTTGGTGCCAGTTTGGGCGTTTAACTCCCATTCTTGTGCCAGTTCCGACGTTTAACGCTGGGAATTCTGAAGGTGAATTTGAACGACGGTTTGGGCCATCAAATCTCGGGCAAAGTATGGACTATCATATATTGCTGGAAAGCCCAGGATGTCTACTTTCCAACTCCA
>NC_029775.3:93519332-93538617 GCF_000817695.3 Arachis duranensis | reverse complement strand
TGAAGCATTTTCGTGTAGAGACTCCTCTTGGAGTTAAACGCCAGCTTTGGTGCCAGTTTGGGCGTTTAACTCCCATTCTTGTGCCAGTTCCGACGTTTAACGCTGGGAATTCTGAAGGTGAATTTGAACGACGGTTTGGGCCATCAAATCTCGGGCAAAGTATGGACTATCATATATTGCTGGAAAGCCCAGGATGTCTACTTTCCAACTCCATTGAGAGCGCGCCAATTGGGCTTCTGTAACTCTAGAAAATCCACTTCGAGTGCAGGGAGGTCAGAATCCAACAGCATCTGCAGTCCTTTTTAGTCTCTGAATCAGATTTTTGCTCAGGTCCCTCAATTTCAGCCAGAAAATACCTGAAATCACAGAAAAACACACAAACTCATAGTAAAGTCCATAAAAGTGAATTTTAACTAAAAACTAATAAAAATATACTAAAAACTAACTAGAACATACTAAAAACATACTAAAAACAATGCCAAAAAGCGTACAAAATATCCGCTCATCAACATGTTTGTGTACAATTGGGAATAAGTGGATGATGTTGAAGAATCTGGACTGGCTCCAGGATGGCATGCCTTTTAGATAGCCTTTTTTTCTATGTTTTCTTTTAAAATATTTTTCACATCTCACTGTGCGTTGATGGTGAAGTGTGGCGTTGAATCAAAATTGGTTCTAAATTTTTGTCTTCTAATTTTGAGGGCACGATGGATAGGAAGGAAAAAAGGTTATTTAGACATTTTGAAAATATTTATAGGAGGGTTTTGGTAAGTAGGTTAAACATTAGAGGTAATTAAGTGTAATACCAGTAAACCTCAAGGGAGGTAAGCATAATTTGGCTTTTTTCTATGTTATGTCTCTTTCTTGAGACCTTTTATTTTAGGTACGGTTGCATGTTGGTGCCTTTCATGCTGCCATCTTGTCTCATGACTTGTTGCTCAGTGTCTAGGTCCTATCCAAATTGGATGTTTAGCATGCAAAATATTTTTCATCCAAGAAAATACAAGTATTGTCATGTTGATACTTGGACATAACCTTGATTATATTTCGGGCAAATTGTAGAAGTCAATGTGTTTTCCCTTTAATTTATTGATTTAAATCTTGAGCTATCGTAACAAGCTCTTCTTCTTTCAATGAAAAATAAGCATGTGCATTGTGTGATGTTGGAGATAAGCTCTTCTTCTTCTTGAGCATGAAAAATAAGCTCTTCTTCCTAATTGGTGGATGTTTTTGATTCATTGTAGCGATGTTCACTCCTTGTGCAAACAGTAAGCTGAAGCATAAGAGGGATAAAAAACAAACTGAAACCCAATGTTGGGAGGAGGAAAAGCAAGAGAATCATGGTAACAAGATCCTTAAAGACCCTTCTCTCAAGGGGGTCTTATTAAAAAGGTTATTTTCTCCCTCACAATTCCATCCTTTGTGCTCTGGATATTTACATTTGTATTTGATATCTAATTCAATTTGTGTTTAAGTTAATATATTTTGATGTATAATGTGTTATTGTAACATTGTATTATTGTTGCTTGGACTCAATTTGAATATTGGATGCTAACCTGTACCAATATAAATCATATTCAAAAGGAAGAATTTTAAACATTTAGGATATATAGGCATGTGGCTGTCCTAAAACAACTGGCCCAGTGTTCTACTCTATCAACACAGACTAGAGTTGGCTGCCACCCATCCTAAATACCTGACTTATCGACTGGGTGGGTCAGGCTAGCCTATCATAGGTGAAGGCTGAAGTTATTCTCTATCCGGGGAATGTGTCTTTTCTTTCCTTGAAAAGTTTCATTAAATATAGGATAAACTACCATTTTAGCACTCAGGAGATTCTGGTTCCTGCAAACTAGCTCTCAAGAGAAAGAAGACATTCATGGCTCTTAAAAGATCATAAAAGTTTCACAAACTTTACCAAATATGATTTAGGGCTAATTAGGGATAATGTGCATAGTGCCATGTCAATACATAACATGCCCGCTGATGTCAATGGTGAAGAGATCATAATTTGTGAAGTTTGTCAAACTTTTATGATCTTTCAGGGGGTCACAAGGGTTTTTCTTTCTTTCGGGTGTCAAAATGGTGGTTTTCCCTTAAATGAGATATTTTAAATTTGTGAGAATTTTACAAATTACATTTGCATCTGATATTTTTTGTCTTGTTATAGTATGTCGTATGCCTTGATTTATGCTTTTACATCCTAAGGTAGAATAAATAGTTTAAGTATGATTTTCTTTCTTATAGACAAAGCTTCAGGAGTGTGATGAATCAATGGGGCCCAAAGAAGATGGTACTACAATGATGTGGCTTGCAGGAATTCCTGTAGCACCTTGCTATTGGGGATCAAAAGGTGGAATATATTTCGTTCTTCAAAATGCCTCCCTGGTTGCTTCTTATGTTGGGAAGGTATTCTTTTTATATATTTTTATAATATGTAAAAAGTTGAAAGTTGATTTGGGCTTGTAATGAAAAGATTTCTGTGCCTCTCTTCTGTTAGTTTAATTTACTTCCATTTTTCTTATCAAGTTCAATTCCAGTTCTGTTTTCTTTTTCAGATTAGTAGTGATATGAATGAAACTAATACTTTGTAATTTGCATTCTATATTTAAGTTCATTTTTATTTTGTGAACTCTTCCAGAGGTACCAGATTTTGAATCCAGACGAGCATGCCAATTTCCTGCGAAGGAAAAACAAGAACCCTTATGATTATAGGCCTGATATTGTGCATGAGGTTAGTAAGACCACCCCCATTCTCCCTCTTTTGTCTCTCTGTTGTGTGATTGACTAACTCTAGAACCTTACTTTGGTTGTTGATCTGTTCATATTCCTCTGTCCTGGTTTGATATAAATATTGTTCCTTTGTTCTATGAATATTTACGTTTTTTTACTGCATTCATTTTGATTTGAATTTAATCTAATCTAATAGGGTGTTTTATTGTCTTTTTTCTTCCCTTTTATCAAGAAGCCATTGTTTTATTTTTTTTTCTTTCTGTTTTTAACTTTCTTTTATAAACATTATGTTTAGGCCCTTCTTCAAATTATGGGTAGTAGGCTTTGCATAGCCGGTAGGGTACATGGTGTATTCATTAAAACTGATGAAGGAATACTTATCCGAGTTGAAGCAAACACCCAGATACCAAAGACTCTTGGAAGCTTTTGCAACATGATGGGTGAGCTTCTTATATCCAATAAATCTGTTATTCCGTTCCTCATTTGTTATCATGGTTCATCATCAAATTCATGTATCTAATTTGTTCTTATTTTCTTGAATCTTTAATTGTAATTTTAGCTGAGCTACTGGAAAAGTTCAGCATCAAATCAAAGGGTAATTATGGAAAACTTTTGTGCCTAATTGAAAATCCTGTAACTCAACACTTACCTGTTAACTCTCGTAAGATTGGTGAGTTTCTTTATCTAAACTGCTGATATTTTCATCAATATTATAAAAATTCTTATATGTAGCTTTTCTATTGTTTAGGGCTTTCCGTCAATTCCCCTAAGGCTGTTCAAATTAATGACTATGTCACCGCTGCCAATCATGATGAGAACCTTGTGTTTGTGGTATGCTTAATGCTTTCGTATACATTTTCCTATGGCAGTGTTAGGTAACAAAATGAAAGCGACAGACAGAGACAGGGACATGGACACAAACTTTAGTGCTAACTAGTTTTGCGATAGTGGAGGACAAGGAAAAATATTTTAAGTGGACATGATTGCTCCTAGCTGGGCCACTGCCGGAAAAGTAAAAATAATTTTATATTTGGATATTTGATGCAAAAAGATCTTTTTATCTATCAATTATGTTTGAGTTTAATAATATGAAAGTATTTTTTGTTTATTTATTATGTGAAAGCATCATTATTTTTTTCGGAAAAATAGTTTTTTTTTTTTAAAAAAGATGTAAATTGTAACTTTTTAAAAAAGATTTTTTTTTATCTAAGACTTTTACTTTTTTTATCAGAAATTTGCTAAACACTTTAAAAAAAAGATATTTTTCGTTGAATTTTTTTTCTATCAACTTAATGGCATCCGAAAAAGTATTTATATTTTTAACTTAAGTAAAATAGATTTTTTTTTTAAAAAATGTAATTGTAGCTTTTTAAAAAAAACCTTTTTTTCTAATACTTTTATTACTATTAAAAATTTATCAAATACGTTAAAAAATGAAAACAAAAAGATCTTGTCATTAAAAAAAATATTTTTTTTCAACAACTTAATGGTACTCAAACAAGCACTTAGTTGGTAGATAGCTACAAGAATCAAGTTTCTTACTTTCTGATTTCTGTTATACGAATATTTGTAGTTTCTACATTACCCTTGAGTGCTGGGACTTGTCTGAGACGTATCTGTGTTGCGTTGGAGAAGAATCAGAAGATTCACTGATTAACATTTCTACTTATTTTTTGTACATATTGGTAACATCAATTCTGCTAACTATAGACCCAAGGGGTTAGCTCAGTAAAATTGTTGTTAGTTTATTATTCTGGGAACAATTCTTTTTCAATTATTTTGGGCTGTTTCTCTCCCAAGGATGCAAATGACACTTAATGAACTCACTCTCTTTTAGCCACTTATAACTAGTAATTGCTTTGGGGCTGTTTATCTCCCAAGAATCTTAACAATAATTGTCATGTTCATGTTGCATCAGGGCTGGCTTTGATTTTCAATTAAAGTCACTTGTTAAAAAAAAGGAGAGTAATCAATTACGCGCTATTTGATAACAACGTTAGAACGTATAACTGTTTGGTTACCGTATACCCATCATATATTCCCCTTGATGATGTGAAAGGGGTGTATCATTTTTTTCCTTTTGTAACGGCTATTCTTTTTCGTTGTCTTTATTTTTTTATTTTCTTTTTCTTGTTATTATTTACAAAAAGAATGAATATTCACCTTAAAGAGGAATAAGCATGCATTGCTTATAAAGTAAACATAATTGAACTTTTTACATATAAAATTCCCGATCGAAAAATAAAGTCAGGAAGCTAGACCAAGGAAGCAAACCTCCTGAAGGATTACTTGGTTATTAAATAAAAAAATACCTTTTTCGGCTTTTGATATTTAATTTTGTAAGACTAGTTAGTCTTTCTGTCAATGATCTCTTTTCAAAATATGCTTATGTGATACGTTAATCAATAATATATCCTCTATTTAATTTTTATAAGTAAAAACAATTTAAAAAACACTAATATTTCTTAGTTTTACGCGATAAATTTAGCTAATGTATTTAAAAAATATAATAAAAAATAAAAATAAAAACTAAACGGCATTGATAATTATTCTTAAAAGACGACGAGACTCCCAACAAAAATGAATTTGTTAATCCTAGTTGGTTTTTAATGGATGAATCAATATTTTAACATATTATGTAGGCTTATTTCGTTAATACAGATAAAAAATATTGACAAAGGGGCTAATTAGTCTCATAAAAATAAAGATCCGGAGCCGAAAATGATATTTTTTGTTGAGGACCTCGTTATTTTTGGAGATAATTGTCAGGACCATTTAAAGTTTTTTCTCGAATTTGTTTAAAGATGTTTATAGAAATAAAAGAACATGATTTTTATTCCTATAGGGACTAGCAAAATTGACTTGGCAGTCAAAGTGGGGCCAAGAATCTATTGCAACTAGCTCTAAACTAGATACTAGAAGGATAGTTAACTGGAAGGAAAAATTCCCTATTAGCAGGACAAATAAAGACTTTTTGCAAGGAATCAACTGTTTCCACACATAGGTAACCACTAGCCGGCAAAACCCTCTGAGATGTAATAATGGGAAGGAAGTCAAAGACTGACTGCCCTAAGGAATTTCTTGGTGTTAGCACTTTCCTTCTTATCCTTGTCACCTTGCCTTGGATCCTTACTCGCTGTTGGGATAGAAGCCAGCTTAGTCTCACTATGTTCAACTAAGCCACTTTGTCCCTTGCAAGAAGATCACTAGTATAAATGTTGGAAAAACTCAACAAAGGTTCAAACAAGAACCTGTTTAACAGAGGAAGCACCACAAATATTTTTCTCACAACTTGTGCGATTAAATAGGTAATACCAAAAATACTCCAAGTAGCAAATATAATGGCAGAAATTAAGTAATCAAACACCAAAATTTTATCGTGGGAAAATTCCTAAAAGAGGGACAAAAATCCCACAAGACCTAGTCCAGTGAAATCTTCCACTATCAAAATAATGGATACACAATCAGTCTTCCTAGTAGCACTAGGGCATCTCAACAATCAAAAAAATACATCATCAAAACTGATGGAATCAACATAAACCGTCCACAAAGTGGGTATCTCAATTCAGACAAAAGAAAAGACAATACAACTAGCAAACTATATCATAAGAAATTTCATAAGAAATGGAGCGAGTTTACTGGTTTAATCAGAAAAATGGCATGTCCTTTTCCTCCCAATTTTCTTCTTCTTTCAGTCGAAGCCCCTGCTTCGTTTCTTTCTTTCTTTTTTCAAATTGAGTCTTAAAACTCTGTCTCCCGCTCGTGGCTTTCAGCTACTTCTTTCTTTTCTTTTCTTTTTTTAATTTGTTTTTAACTTGTGGCCCCACTTAGTTGGGGACCCACTAATAAATCTTCCTCTTACCAGCTCAAGTGGGAATAGGCTGCTCTACCAAACCCACCTTCTCTTTGTAGGAATCAAACTTCACTGCACGTAAACTCTTAGTCATTATATTTGAACCATTATCATCAGTATGGATATTCTCAAGTGCATATGACTTCATCTCAAGCACTTGACGTATCCAATGATGCCTCACCTCTATGTGCTTCGATAAAGAATGAAATGTTGGATTCTTGCTGAGATGGATAGCACTCTGACTGTCACAAAATAACACAAACTTCTCTTGATTGATACCTAATTCTTGTAGAAATCTTTTCATCTACAAGAGTTCCTTAGAAGCTTCAACAACAGCAATGTATGTTGCCTCTATAGTAGACAAAGCAACACGTTTCTGAAGTCGAGATTGCCAGTATACAGCTCCCCCTACAAAATTTATCATATAACCAGAAGTAGACTTTCTTGAATCAAGATCTCCAGCTATATCCACATTTGTGTAACCATCCAACACAAGTTGGCCACTCCCAAAGCATAAACAAACTCTCGAAGTACCATTAAGGAATCTGAGAATCCACTTCACTGCTTGCTAGTGTTCCTTGCCAGGATTAGAGAGAAACCGACTAATAATTCCAATGGCATGAGCAATATCTGACCTAATACAAACTATAGCATACATCAAACTGCCAACTACAGATGCATATGGAATCTTCTTCATTTCTGCTTTCTCTTTCTCACTTTTAGGACATTTCCGTGAAGTCAACTTGAAATGATTAGCAAGTGGAGTACTAACAGGTTTGGAATTACTCATGCTAAACCTCTCTAAAACCTTCTCAATATACTTCTGCTACGATAACCATAGTTTTTCATTCTTCCTGTCATGAGTGATACTCATGCCAAGAATTTTCTTGCAAGACCCAAATCCTTCATAGCAAAGGATATGTTCAAGTCTTTCTTAAGACTTTCAATCTTTTTAGTGTCATGACCAACAATCAACATGTTATCAACATAAAGCAAGAGAATTATAAAACCACCATTAGAGAATTTCTTAACATACACACAATGATAAGAAGAAGTCTTACTATACCCATGACCTTCCATGAAGGAATCAAACTTCGTGTATCACTGCCTTGGCACTTGCTTCAGCCCATATAAGCTCTTCTTCAACTTGCATACAACGTGATCCTTTCCTTTATCCTCAAAACCCTCTGGTTGTTCCATGTAAATTTCTTCATCTATGTCAACATGAAAGAATGCAATCCTCACATCAAGCTGCTCAACCTCTAAATTTAAGCTAGCCACCAATCCAAGCACAACTCGAATAGAGGACATCTTCACAATTGGAGAAAAAATCTCCTTAAAACCAATACCTTTCATTTGCTCAAAACCTTTCACAGCCAATCAAGCTTTGTACCTTGGCCGTGAGACATTTTCATCTTCTTTCAATTTAAACACCCATTTATTTTTGAATGCTCTCTTACTTTTCGGTAGCATCACCAATTCAAATGTATGATTCTTATGCAAGGATTTCATTTCTTCTTGTATGGCCTTCAACCAATCTTTCTTATGCTCATCAGACATAGCTTCCTGGTAGCTCTCTGACTCCCCAATCTTAGTGTTCATCACATACTCATGAGGAGAGTATTTCTGAGAAAGATGACGCTCTCTAATAGATCTTCTCAATTCAAGCTCAACTGGTAGTTTAAGTGGGACTTCAACATTTGGTGGTACTTCTGCAACTAGCACCTCAGGTTGAGGTGTAAGTTCATCATGTAAATTATCACCATCATTATCAACTTGTACATCTCCCCCATCAACAGGAGGTCTAGTGGAAGGACTATGTTCATCATCAACAGAACGTCTAACAGTTATTGTTAGTTTGTCTGTCTTCTCAAGGTCTTCAATAGTTTAGTCGTCGAGAAAAATCACATATCGACTTGTAATATGTGGACTAATACAATATAGACATGTGGCTTCATTAATCTCAGTCAATTAACAATTAAATAATTTTAGAAACTTAAAATTTAATGAATTTTAAAAGTATATTAAATATTATTTGTATAAAATACGAATACGTATATACTTTAATCGTATATGATTAACTATGGTTAAGTATTTTTTATTATTAAAATTAATACAAAATTAAAATGAAAAACCTCTTCCCTTTCCCATCAGAGTTATCTTCCCAAAACACCCACCAGTTAATGTTTTTTGTTCTAAGTCATATTCCTAAACACTCAACCCTTTCAGATCTGAACCTTTCCTAAACATTCCCTTCTATCTCTTGCGCCTTCATCTATCTCCATCTCCATCACTCATCGTTAGCCTCCGTGACCACGCCCACTGTCTTCGCTTTCAACAGCAGTGTCGCTGCCGTCTATCACGTCCTGAGCCTCCGTGACCCCTGTGTTTGCCGCCTCCGATCCACCAGCGTAGCAGTATTCTCCATCACCGTCTCTGACGTCCACACCCCTGGCATTAGGTTAGGTGTTCATCCTCTGTTCAAACAATGAATTTCATTTTTTTTGGTTCTCTGGGCTTATTTCGATGCTTGCATGTTCAAACCGTGAGTTTCATTTTGTTGATTTCTTTATGGATCAAATTTGCTGCCATGGATACAATATTTTGAGCTGTATATCTACTATATAGATTTATCAATTAGATTAATTACACTATATGTTGTGATTGATTCTGGAATCTGAAGTAATTACTCGCCTAATTGAAATATCTTTTCAGTTGTTGAGCTAGTACAAGTTCACTGTTTAATCCTAAAATTGCTATTTGGATTCTTCTTTAATTATCACTCCAAATTACAGAAGAAACAATAAATGATTGGTTGTGTGTAGACCAATTCCATGAAAAGCGTTTGCATTAGTCCAACAGGTTGCTGATTACTTTTGGTTCCTTGAAATAGTCTTCATATTTTTCATCCATACACATTTTAAGATTTTGTTTAACAATGAGAAATTAAAACATTATTCATAATAAATTATTGTCAATTTAACAGATTAAAGTTTTAGGAAGAAAAGAATGAAGAAAAGGAAGAGAAGAAAAGCTTAAAGAGCGAATTTAATATTTAATTTTCTCTTGAATGCAGCTGAGTTATGTTTGATGTTTCAGAATTCGACCTATCATAAAACTCGGTTAAGATTTTTTTTTTTCATTTTTGTTTGGAGTTTCGGAACTTGACAAATCATGGCGGTCTAATTTAATTGAATTTTTGTGTTTTAAGACAGTTTCATCATTTTCATTCTTAATTTTTTTATCTAATTTAATTTCGTTGTGTTTGTCTTCCATCTCTCATGTCTATAGGCATTTAAAAAGTTTCATGTTCAGTTTAAGTGGTATCTCTTCTCTGATTATCATGAGTTGTGCAGAGATATTATTAGTTTCAATCCATCACATCTTCATTGTCAATCTACAAACTACACCCAAATAAAAAGGAGAGAGTTAGCTGGTTTCACTTTCAGTCGGCCAAAATTGCCTAATTTTTGTGAATTAGCCTGTATGTAAGACAGAAGGAGCATTGTGGGCTACGACTTAAATTTGGAGAAAGAGAAGAAGTTGGGGATCAATTATTTTTTTTGTAACGTATTTAAATGAGTAAGTATTTGAAGTTATTCACACCTTTAAAACTGATTACTAACATATTATTTATTTATTGTCATTATTATTATTAAGCATAATGGTAAAGCAAAGTATTATCTCATTTAAGAGTTTTTTCAAGAAAGGTTGAAAAGTTAAATTGTATATTATTTACTTGAATAATAATACTAATGGTCAACAAATATTTTTAATATACGTGTAATTTCTAACAAATATTTTTTATCTATTTATATTATTTTTTATATTTAACAAAAGAAATTATCACATAATCTCATCAGTATTACTTTTCTAAAATCATTCTTTTGAAAAAAATTCTAGAAACAAATAAATAATTTGTTTTAAAATTTGAATTGAACTTGATTAGTATTAAATTAATTACTGATTGTCATCATTTAAGTATAAAGACAATAAATTAAATTAATGTAGTAACGTATTAATAATCATACAAATAAAGTATAAAGTAGTAACGTATTAATAATTTAATAAGGTATGTTTAAAGACAATAAATTAAATTAATGTATCTTTAAATGGAAATACCGAAATAGTTGTTCTTTAAAATAAAAAAAAATTATAAAGACATTAATTTGGGCATAAAAACAATGGCTTCAATTGTATTATGCTACTAAATATGCATGGATCATAATTTGAGAAAGGTGTGGGTAGATTTAAAAATTTTTAATATTTGCATGCTTATCTAACTCATCATGAAATTGAATTTATACATATATTAATAAGTTATTAATTCAATTGAATGCATTAACACATGAATCCATCATGATTTTGAGCCATTAATTGAATTGAATTCATTCACATGCATGAGTCCATTATGAAATTAAAATCATATATGTATTAACAAGTCAAGACTCATGAAAAGTAATACTCAAATTAAGTATTTAATTTCTAAAAAAATATTTATTAAAAACTCAAATTATAAAAGTAAAGAAACTTGTATTTCAAATTCCAAAAACAAATATTAAAAACTACACATAACAATCTCAACAATTCTACCACATTGTTTCAAAAAAATTTAAATCTAAATAAAATTATTTTTTAACTAAATTCTTATTTTTCTCTTCAATCTTCTTGTAGTTCTTCTCTGCAGCTTTCAAAATAATTTCTTGTTTTGTATTGTATAGTTTGATAACCAAATCAAGAGCAATGCGCATTCTTATTGTGTTGTCAATCTAAAATTGAAATATAAAATAATAAGTAACAAGTCGTGAATTTAAAACTAATTAATAATTATTTAATAATATTAAAGTGTGCATACCTTGATGGAATAATTGTTATTTTTAGCACAATCTTTCATCCAAGTTGCTACCCAAATTCTACAATCATTACTATTTTAATAGTATAGAAAAAAATCACATATAAAAAAGTATACAACATAATATTAAGAGAAATAAAATAGAGATAAGATTAGATCATTACGAGCCAATTTTTTGTTCTCCTATTTCTATATGCTTTGGATCAACGAAACGAGAAACTTTAGGCCTAACAGTGGTTTCAAGATCATAAAATGAGTCATCTTGAAGCATCTCTTCAGTATACATAGCCTGTTAATTGGTTAAGTTAAATTAGTTAAATACTACTCCTATACAAAAGCTTGCATATGAATCATAGATGTTAACATTATAAATTTAAATAATTACCAGCTTCCTAATATTAAAATCCTTTCTCTCCATTTTTTCATAGTTTGCCTTAGAGTCCAACCAAATTATATGATGTTCGTGCATATCAAACACAACAAGATACCAATAGATGTTGTCTTCATTGACAGGTACAAATATAAAGTTTAAAATCAAATTAAATAAATTTTAATAAAAGTAACTATTGAATATTGAGGTTATATTTAGTTCAAGTTAAAGTATTTTTACCTTATGAAGAGTTTCTACCTTTCTCATAAAAGATTTTTGATACTGTACTATCATTTTGGAAGGAGGATTTTTTCCCATGAGTTCAAGTTTCTAAACAATAATAAAAATATATATTAACGATATGTAACATAATATATAAGAATAAAACATGTAATTAATAATTAATTATTTACAGAAAATACAGTAGGCATATCTTTTCTCATTAGTTCGCATATGAGCATACACACATAGTATCTAAATAGAAAAAGATCAGATTCAATTGGCTCATTTTTTTAGACAATAAAACATGAAAGTAATATAATTATATTTATTTTTTAAAAAGTGATAATTAAAAAAATACTTACATCTTCATCAATCCACCCTTGGGAATTAAGTTGAAAAAAACTGTTCCTATTTGCATCAAACTTGAAACCTCTGGCTAAAATTTCATGTTTGTCATGATTTTTTTTTGCAATAAAAAATGTAAATTATATGTATGGTTGATATCATGTTTAGCTACTAATTTTATCTTCTTTGTCAGATCCAAATATATATGTGGCCACTTGTATGTCTGTTTCATCTAATTTCATTCCAGCAGGTGGTCTAAATACAACTAGAAGCCACTGTAATTGAACCAATACATAAAAATAAATTAAAAAATTCTTATAACATTAAAATTTTAGAATGCAAGAAAATTTAAAATATTCAAAAGATTCACTTAAAAAAAAGAACAAAAAATTGTAACTTACAAATGGTGCTTCAATTCCAGAATCATTTCGATGCAAATTTAAGTTGGACAAAGTGTTGTGGTTGATGGAATATCCAGTTGGAGAACCTTTACCCAACAAAGACTTTGGAATTTCAGTTGGTGACGACTTTGGAGAATAGAGTTTTTTTCCCAACTGAAACCGAACCTTTGCGTGGTAATTCTTTTTTACGCCCATCATTAGTATTAGTCTTCTTGACTATTGTTTTAGCACTTTTGTCTACGGGAGACTTGAGTTTTTCCATAATAGCATCAGTTAGTGGTGTGCTGGGAATATGGGATGCAAAGGGAAGAAGATATGTAACACCCTAACTACCAAAGTACATGCTTGCAGCTGCATGATTCTGATAGATCAGACATTACGACGACTCTTATACTATTTAATACTAAAAGGATTTAAGCAAATTTTCATAAGAGAGCATACACCTGACTCTATCATTGATAGTGCGACTCGTTCTCTCTGAAACTCCATTATGTTGAGGAGTCTTAGGAACCGTCTTCTCAAGCTTGATCTCATGTCCTTTATAATACTCTTCAAACGGACCCTGTATTTACCACCATTTTCTATTCGAATACATTTTAATTTCCTTCCTGTTTCTCTTTCAACACTTGCATGAAAGTGTTTGAAGATACTGAGTATCTGGTCTTTAGATTTTAAAACAAAAGTCCACACTTTCAAGAATAATCATCAATAAAAGTAACAAAGTATGATGCACCACCTAGTGTCTTAGCATCTATAGTGCAAACATCAATGTGAACTAAATCTAGAACATGTGATCTCCTATGAGGTCCAGAATTGTGAAATGATACTCTATCATGCTTTCCAACAAAATAATTAGTATAAGTATTTAAAGTTGTACCTTTCACTAGAAGTGAATTCTTCTTGGCTAAGACGTTTAGTCCTTTCTCGCTCAAGTGACCAAGACGTATATGCCACAAATCAAAAGAGAAATCATTAGCTACATTCACCTTTTCTTTGCACAACTTTGTTTGCAATAGGTAGAGAGTAGTGAGACTATTGTCTTCTTTAGTAACGATGAGAGCCCCTTTGGTAATCTTGCATTTTTCACTACCAAAGGAAGTGTAATACCCCTCTTGATCCAATGCCTTCACTGAAATAAGATTGAACTACATATCTGGCGCATGCCTAACATTCTTCAACTGCAACTTACATCCCATGTTGGTTTCAAGCCATATATCACTCATACCAATGATATTACACACTTATTTATCTCCCAATTTGATCTTGCCAAAATTTCCAGTAGTATAGGAAGTGAAAAATTCACGCCTTGGAGTGACATACCATGAGGCACCAGAGTCCATAAACCAAGTGAAATCATCACAGACAAGATTCACATAATTTTCATCATATGTGATAAGAAAATTTTCACAAAAAATAAAAGAAAAAGTAACGAGTAAAAGTTAAAAGGAATTAAACTAGAAACAATTAAGGCAATGAATTAGGAAAAGAAAGTAAATTTAATTGTTAAAAAGATCTTGGCAAGGGTTGAGGGTTAAAGATAACCATCCTTATTACTAACCACAACATGATAATTACAAAGAGTAAACATAATTCGTCAACCTCTACAAATTGAGAAAAATTAGTTAGGTTTAATTAATCATAATCCACAAGTCCTAACTAACTTACTAATTGGATTAATAAAAGATTTGCGTTAGTGAAAATAAAATTAATTAATATCTCTAAATTATCAATCAATTTGGACATTAATAACTCAATGTCACCCGATTTCTCAACCCCAAGCCAAGAAAGATATAATCTACTCTATAACTAAGTCAAGCATTTTAACAAACACCTAGAGTGCATAAACATAAAACTTTATAAATTGCAAGAAATAGTAAAAACTATGACTATTCACTCGAAGAATTTAATAATAACTTAGAAGAATTTAATAATAACAACTCATCAAGTAATAATAAAACATAAAACATCAAATTTATTAATAAAAAAACATAAATCCAACAATAATTCATAAATTAAAATGATATAAACAACAAACTAACAAGATAATGCTAATAAACTAAGATAATAGAATAAGAAAATGTAAATAAAACTAAGCTAAAACAACATTAAAAACTAAAACAAGAGAGAATTAAAGTAGAAACTCTAAGAATTCTAGAGAGAAATTTGAGTTTATCTCTCTAAAGTTCACTAAAACATATTAAAAAACTAAATCTAAAAACTACTTGGTGTTTTCCTTGCATTTTCTCCTTAAATACTTTAAGAATCTGGTGCTTAAGGGCCTTTTTAGGATCCAAATCGCGACCTCATGTGCAGTGTTTAGTGAATCACATGCATTTAGGATGCGCACGCATCCTAGGATGCATATACACAAATCTTCGGATGCGTGCACGCAAATCATGCGTATATATATTAGGATGTCTACGCACAAGTCATGCATGTACATCTTAGGATGGGTACGCACAAATCATGTGTGTACATCTTAGGATGCATAAGCATCCATGTATTTCTTGACAACATTCATTTTCTTCATGCAATTCCCTCATTTTCATATTTTCTTCAATATTTGATACTACTAATGCCCAAAAAACCTGAAATATCTTAAACAAGAACGCATCACAGTATCAAATGGAATAAAATTAAAAAATTATATTCCTAGAAAGCATGAATTTAATCATAAAACTCAATGAAAAAATAAACACAAACATCTCTAAAATGTCAAAAACGCACAAGTTAATTCACAAACTCCAGTTTTTTTTTGCACAAAATAAAATGATAAAATGGAGTTTATCAATATTTCTGAGTATCATATGCCTTTTAAGACTATGACTCCTTTGTTGAGTCTACCTCCTTTTAGACTAGGCTGAACGAAATTCAGTTCATGGCCTCTTCTAAGGACCATGGTGTCCTTCTTCACGTCGGGGGGACTCTCCCCTATTCCTCTGTGGTGAGTGGAAACGGTGACGATCATCTTCTTGATGTCATCTATAACCTCATTCTAGGGTCCTTCTATCACGACAACCTCTTGTCATACGACTTTGAGAATGAGATTGTCATGATTATGATCACTCTGCAAGTTGACGTTTTAATTCTTGCACTCGATGGCGCATTTCTTGCATAGCATGAACATAATCTTCCCCTAAGCCAACGAAATGTTGGCCTATAGTGTTTTGAACTTCTTGACGTTCAAAACCTGGAGGACTTTCATGATGATGCTCCCGCTCATTGGGAACAGGAGTAATCTTAGTATCATGTCCACCATCCTCATTTTGTCCACTTTTTATATTATACCAGTACATATAAATTAGTAATCGTATCAAAACAATCACCTTAAATTAATAAGAATAATTTTGTTTTTTTAATTTATTATAGCCATTTTATTTCAATAGAAATTAAATATAATAAAAATTAAAATAGTAATATTTTTATTCTTGAAAATAGAATTTACTTAAAAATATAATATTCTTATCTTAAAGTACTATACTTCAAAGAGAAAATATGAGAAACTAATTTTTAGTTAATTAATATTAGAACAATCAAACGGATCTATTTAGACCTAATTGTATAAATCCTTTCTGGTTATATAGGGTGATTTTTTGTTTGATTGTTAATGAGCCTCGACTTTTAGATTTAGACTATTTATGGACAATTCAAATAGGTTATACAGCCTGATCCTTTTTAAAAAAAATTGGATAAAAATCTAATTTTAGGCTAAAAATATTTAAATAAAATAAATTCACTTTTAGACCAAAAAACTTAAACAAATGGAGGATTTTAGTTGGTGGATAAGTCTTCGAATTGGATAAAAAAATTATAAAAAAATACTAGATTCTTTTAAAAATACAAAAAAAAACAAATTGTATGCATATTTTGTCTAATTTGTTAATTTTTTTTTGGCTTGATCAGGTTCAATTAGTATAGTTCGAAGTTTTTTATGGATATAAAATTTTTAATTCAAAATTTAAACATCATATTTTTGAAAAAAAAAAATCTGCTAATGTAATATAGAGTAAAACTCCATCTCAACCCCTAACTATTTCGTTAACTCTCATTCTAGCCCTCATCGATTGGCAAATGACATTGCGCTCTCTAACGATTAATTCTGTCAGACATTTTACCCCCTTCGTTAATGTCTCTGTCCAAAGCTAATGGATTTTGCCTACGTGTCACATTAGCTGATGACATATCAAGGAACTATTCTAAGAGAAAAAACTCCCCCTGTCGTGTCAACAATATGCTGTAGTAAAATAGGATAATTAAACCCGTGAAAAATTTTTTAGGAGATACTTAAATTCCTAACTAATTTAAACATAGACACATAATCCCATAATGAACCATAAAATAGGAAAAATATCCCTAAATTTCAACAAGTTATTGTATTTGTTGCACTAACTGCTGGCCTTGGTTGGCAGTAGCCTCTACTCCTTGCTCCTCCTTCTCTTTCTTTTTTTTCTGTAATGTCCTGATTTAAATGCAGTAAAAGTTATCTCATCAAGTTCAATCCCTTTCAATCATTTTTTTCTTGATTTTCAATACAAATTTTATGTCCCCATCTTTGCAATATCCATCTACTAGTGTTGTGAATGTGATCTTGTGAACGTGATCTTACAAAGGTCATTGATCGGCAAATTGTACGTGATCAAATTCAACCTAATGCCTTAATTGATCATTACCTGAAAATTCTTCCAAACCAAATCAATTTTTCATATTTGCATTGTCCATCAATTAAAGTAGTAAAACTAACACCATTTGAGACTAACCCTTTCTTGCACATTTCATTAAACAAAATTTTTATATTATAAGAAGAAGAAGGAAGAGGAAGAGGAAAGAAGAAGAAGAAGTAAGGAACTAAGACTGCTACTAGCTAAGGCCGACAACCAGTATAGTAATAAATACAATGACTTGTTAAAATTTAGGGATACTTGTCCTACTTCATAGTTCATTGTAGATTTATGTATCTATGTTTAAATTAGTTACGGATTTAAGTGTCTCCTAAAATTTTTTCAAGGTTTTAAT
The DNA here is from genome assembly GCF_000817695.3 of Arachis duranensis. Lineage (NCBI taxonomy): Eukaryota > Viridiplantae > Streptophyta > Magnoliopsida > Fabales > Fabaceae > Arachis > Arachis duranensis. Next base: position 93,520,828 of record NC_029775.3, on the reverse strand, counting down.
TGTCCTATTTTACTATAGTATATTACTGATATGGTAAGGACATTTTATCATTTGGAATGATTCCTTGATATGTCATCAGCTAACGTGATACATAGACAAAATTTATTAGTTCTGAACAGAAATATTAGCGAAGGGGTAAAATGTTCGACAGAGTTAATCGTTAGAGGCCGTAGTGTCATTTTTCAATCGATGAGGGGTGGAATGAGAGTTAGCGAAATAATTAGAGGTCGAGGTGGAATTTTACTCTTTAATCCATTTTAATAACTCTAGATAGGGGTGGCAAAACGGGTCGAACCCATCGGGCCAACCCGCCAAACTCGCTAAAAAAGACGGGTCGGACTAAGATTTGGAACCTGCCAAATTTAAAAAATTCGCAAAATACGCACCGTCAAATTTGTAGATTTTGGCGGAGTGGGACAAGCCGGCCCTCGCGGGCCAAAGATTTTTATTTTTGTTATTAAATAAAAGAGTTATTATTACTATAAAATTAATAATTTTGTATTTAATTTTTTAATTATTATTTTTTAGTTAATTTTAATGAATTTTATTTTTTAAAAAAAGAAAGAGTTAACTAGTCCACTAACCCACCAATACGTCTTAAAGTGGGACGAACTAACATTTTGAATCTACCTTAATTGATAGGGTGAATTGGGACAGACCGGCGTTTTGCGGAAAATAATTTATGAATGGAACCAAAAATGATGTTATGCAAGGTTATTGTAACATGGCGTGTTATCCCGAAATGTGGATCTGCCAAAAACAGGCTCTGAAAAATGCAACTTGCATTTTATTCATGAACAAAAATGAAACCAATGCATGGATGGGACGTGTATCTGCTGCACACTGAAAAATGCAAGTTGCGTTTTATTCATGAACAGAAATGAAACCAATGCATGGATGGTACGTGTCTTGGTCAACCTGCAAGCTGCACTCCACAATCGCAACTTGTGATTGTCAGTGACCCTTCCTGCATGTTTGACGCGTGTTCGTTGAATGGGTTTGGAGAGGGTTTTAAAAATGCAAAGTTCCAAACGCAGATAGAGAGGAAGGAGAGTGTAACGAAGAGAGTTGAAGCTGCGATGGAGGAGCATAGCAGTGTCGCCTATGGGAGGAAGAAGAAGAAATAATAGGCTGGGTTTAAGTTTATGAATAAAAAAAATGGTTCGTGATTTTACGTTACCTGAAGAACACATTATTGAGTATTTGGATCATCCTCAATGGGTAATATAATTTTTTTTGAATTTTATGATAAATAAATATATTTATTTTTAATTTATTTTTTTTATTTGAACAGTGTTATTGTTATTATTACTGTTAGTTAGTAACAACATTATTATTATTATTATTATTATTATTATTATTATTATTATTATTATTATTATTATTACTGTTAATTAGTTGCATTATTATTATTATTATGATTATTATTATTATTATTATTTACTGGTAGTTATTATTATTATTATTATTATTATTATTATTATTATTATTATTAC
>NC_029775.3:93514522-93519290 GCF_000817695.3 Arachis duranensis | reverse complement strand
TATTATGATGATGATTATTATTATTGTTATCAATATAGTAGTAGTAGTAATAACTGGATTATATTGTTGTTGTTGTTGTTGTTGTTGTTGTTGTTGTTGTTGTTGTTGTTGTTGTTGTTGTGGCAGTATTATTATTATTATTATTTTTAATTTTTGTATTATTATATTAGGATTAATATTATTGTGTTAGTTGTTGTTAATTTCAATGAATATTATTTTATTTTTTTTTGCAGGCGATCAGAAATTTGTTGCCTAGAAAACTTGATCCACCGTATACCTTTAATGATAGAGCTGCAGAGGCACTAGCATTAATTGGGTTTCAACACGTTTCGCGAATTGGTGAAATGAGAGGTCATTCTGCACTCTTAAGTGCCTTGGTGGAATGATGGAGGCCAGAAACTCACACGTTCCACCTTCCAGTGGGTGAAGTGACGGTGACGCTGGAAGACGTGATACATATACTTGGCCTCCAGGTTAACGGAGAACCCGTCACGGGTAGATCGGATAGCAGTTACCAGTTTTTGGTGGACTGCGTCGCTTGTTTTGGTCGGCGAGTTCGGACAATCACGTGTTGGGTAAGGTAAATCTCCATTGGGTTCGGCGGTGCAGAGATAGTGAACTGTGTGACACGCAGGAGTCTATTGAGCGGTATGTCAGGGCTCACATTTTCTGTGCGCTTGGTATAGTGGTGTTTCCAGATAAGTCCACCATGTCTTTGAACTCGAAGTTTTTGCCTCTACTTCGGGATTTTCATTAGATCTCACGATACAGTTGGGGGACAGCTAGTCTGGCACATCTATACAGATCATTGTGTCGTGCATCGCGGTACAACTGTAAAGAGATAGATGGGCCACTGATTTTGCTTTCTGTTTGGGCGTGGGAGCGTATGCCGTTCATGGCCCCTATACCGCGCAATCAGCTTCTCGATATTGGTGTTCCACTTGCGACGGTATTGTACTTTACTGTTATTATTATTATTGTTGTTGTTGTTGTTGTTGTTGTTGTTGTTGTTGAGGTCATCCTACTTGTGCTTAGGTGGAGTCATTGGCGCCGGCATACAAGATATACACGAAGGTCTACGGCGCATTTTAGGCGAGGACTCGATGACATGGGAGTCAATGATGTAAGTTTTAACCATTTAGGTTAGCGTCTTTGTTAAGAAAAATAATGTTACTAATAGGTCTCGTGGTTACTGGTGTGCAGTTTACATGGCGGCCGTATATCGAAGTGGATGTTACGGTCGACCTCGGCCTAAATTTGTTTATGTGCTCCACGAAGTTGTCGTTAGTGTCGTTCAAATGTATAGAATGGCACCCAACAGATCGAGTTTGTCGACAATTCGGGTTGCAGCAGCTTCCATTAGACCTGGCATTTCAGATCGGTAGTGCTCATTGCAGGCGTTTGAGCGGTGCCCAGCATCATGACTGGAGAGACCGGAACAAGGAATGGCTTGATATGTGGCGTTCTGGCCGTTATGATACACTACAGGTAGGGGAGGAGATTGTCGACTTCCATCCCCTCCCATTGTACTATAACTGGTACACACAGCAATACAGGGGTCACCTACGACTGTCAGATAGAGTTGCAGGTGAAGAGGCCGACGCGAACGCACAGCAAGAAGGTCCAACTCAACCAGCTGGACCTCAGCATCAGGAACTGGCCTATGATCAAGGGTTTCAGGTATCGTTAAGGTTTATTGGTGTTAATATTAACATTGTTAATTATAAGCTTTAATGTTACTGTTATTGATTAGCGTCATTCATTTACAATTAGGTGCCGCCACATGAGCCCCAGTTTTAGGCGCCTGCATATGAGCACCAGTTCTAGGCGCCGGCATATGACCTCAGTTCATGATGCCAGGGTATGAGCATCATTATCAGGTGCCGGCATATGAGCAGCACGTTCAGGAACCACAACAACATTAGGCAGCTGAGCCCTACCTGCGCGCTGCGGACATCGACTCTAGCTATGTCCCTCCCGTCCACATATAGTACACCGGCGAGGACGACACATGTCCCGCGAATCCATCTCATTAAAGTAGCGGGTTGACTTGGGTCTTCCTTTCGTCGCACGCCTCAATGTCCAATTTGCGATCACCTTTGCTCCTTCATACGGAGCCCACGTAGATGGGTCACCCATCGGGACAAACTCGCCTCTGTAGACCTTGCAAATTTCGGACATCTTGTACACGTCATGCACATATATTTGCCAATCAAGACGCTGGTTGGCGCAACATGCAAGGACGTGGCGACATGGGAGTCACTCGACCTGGAAATGGCCATAATCGCAGTGTCGTTGCACGAGATTAACGGTGTGAATGGAACCATCTTGCATTTCGCGAACCTCAAACATCTCGTTGCGCCTGTCGAACCTATTGACCACAACGTTGCCTGCACGTCGAAAACTTTCTTCGACTCTTTTGGTGGCAAATTCTGAATATGTGAATCCATTGCGGACATGCTCATGAGCCTCGGTGCTCTTTCGAGTGAACAATTCGTTCAGCCGATAGAAAGTAGACCTAACAATGGCAGTCACAGGAAGGTTGCGTGCACCCTTCAGGACAGAATTTATGCACTCTACCAAGTTTGTCGTCATATGTCCCCAACGATGACCCCTGTCGAATGCCAACACCCATCTCTGAACACCGATCTCATCACACCACTGCGTATACGCCTCACCCCGCTCTCTCAACCTTTGGTAGTTTTTGTTGTACTCTTGCTCCGTCCTAGAATATCCTGTTGGAGAAACCATTTAATCATAAGCAAGTTCCATGAAATTAATACGAACAGAACCATAACAACGAAATCAAATACTTGTGTTAACCACGATTTTATGCAAATATGGAGTCTTGAACCTCCTTAAGAAGTTAGAACCGATGTGCCTGATGCAGTACATGTGTCACGTTCTTGGCGTTGACCATGCACCGTTGCTGTGAGCTATTGCTGCGTCGATGGAGTTATGGCGGTCAGAAATAATGCTGACGCCATCGATGGTAAGAACATATCTCCGCAGGTTGCTTAGGAAAAACTCCCACGCGTCTGCCGTCTCACCCTTGACTATTGCAAACGCAATAGGCACAATGTTTTGGTTCCCATCCTGTGCAACGGCAACTAGAAGCACACCTTTATATTTTTCGTATAGGTGTGTGCCATCAACCTGCACCAGTGGCTTGCAGTGTCGGAATGCTACTATACACGGATAGAAACTCCAAAAAATGCGATGAAGAACTCTTACATCTTAAACCTCCTCACTCTCACGGTAAACAATGAGCGTCTTTATTTGAACACGAGACCTTGGTATCTTTGCAGTCATTGCTTTCAACCAAACTGGTAGAGTCTGGTAAGAAACCTCCCAACCACCAAAAACTTTTACGACATATTTTTGCTTTGCTAACCAAGCCTTGTAATAACTGATAGTGTAGTTGAACCTTGACTGAACTTTTGCAATAATAGACTTCACATTTATCAACGGATCTGCTTCGACCAACGTCCTAATGGCATCTACAATTGTGTCTGAGTCCAACTTGGTATGATCATGCGAGATCATTCCCATGGTGCACGTGTGTTTGCCATTGTATCTCCTGATCTCCCAACAAGCTTTCTTCCGAATCAAGCTAGCTTAGATAAGCCAATCGCACCCGGCACCATAACCCTTGCATTTCGCATAGAATTTCTGCGGCTCAAACTCATACACAGTGTAATCAACTCCTCTAGAGATAGTGTAGCTTTTGATTGTTGATATCACCGACTCTCTAGAGTCAAATTCCATTCCGACACTGAATTCACCATTCAGCCGCAACGTTGCCTTCACCTACGATAAGCGCACCACCATCAGTCAGACAAGGCAAATAAAATGGACACTAGTGGTAACGTGAATTAATAACCATAATATAACATACCCATATTTGCATACTCAGGAAATTCTGGTGCATGCATGGCTTCGAGATCTAGAGTCTGCATAAAAGATGGAACACCAAACGGCTGCTGGTTTATAATAGCATGCGCTTCATTTGGCATCGCCGGATTGGCTGCCAGATCTCTGTCATCGTTTTCGTCATCGACTTTATAGTTGGCTTCGAACTCCTTTTCACTGTCGTCGTTATCTTCTTCCTAGCCTATATCCCCGAACTCGTTAACATTGACCTCCTCGTCAAACTTGTCCACCCTCGTATGCTGTTTAAACTCAACGTACAGCTCTATTAGTGGCACCTGAAATCGGGTTTGTTGATAAATACAGAACATCTGCTGCATGCTTGCATCATCAGTGATGACCATTATTTGAAACTGTATCAGCCCACCAAATACTTTGTACAGGACTCCTGTACAAAATATTGCTCACCATTCTGGGCGTTTAACGCCAGGTGTGCAGCATCCTGGGCGTTCAGAAAAACGCCCAGTGATAAAGGATTTCTGGCGTTTAACGCCAGCCAGGGCACCTGGCTGGGCGTTAAACGCCCAAAAGGGGCATCAATTGGGCGTTAAACGCCAGAATGGGTGCCATTCTGGGCGTTTAACGCCAGAAAGGTGGGGGGACCACAATTTTGTTTTCAAATCAGATTTTTTCAAACTTTCCTTTTCTTACCCATGTTTTTCTACAAAAATACATTTCAATCTCTCATCATTCACTTTCAAATTTTCAAATATCTAAAATCACTTTTCAAATCTCTCAAATCATTCCCAAAATTTTGTTCAAAAAAATCACCCTTTTCTCAATTTCTTTCCATATCTTCTCAAATCTCCTTTCAAATTCTCCTTGTTTTTCGAAAAAA
>NC_029775.3:93509347-93510230 GCF_000817695.3 Arachis duranensis | reverse complement strand
TGCCGGGGATTGTTCGAGTTTGGACAACTGACGGCTTATCTTGTTGCTTAGATTAGGACTATTTTATTTTTGTTGGTTTAAAGTCTTTTAGTTGAGTCTAGTTTCATATTTTAAGTTTGGTGTCAATTGCATGCTTTTGTTTTTCTTTTAATTTTCGAATTTGCATGTTCTTAGTCCCTTTTTGATTCATAAAAATTCTAAGTTTAGTGTCCTCTTTGTGTTTTTCCCTTAAAAATTTTCGAAAATTAGTGTTTGATTTTCTAAAAATTTTAAGTTTGGTGTCTTTTTGTGTTTTTCTCTTTCCTCTTTTCAAAAATCAAATCTTTTTCATAAAAATTTTTCAATCATATCTTTTTAATTGCTCTTTTCAAAATCTTTTTAACTAACTAATTGATTTAGTTCTCAATTTGCTTTGATCTTATTTTCTTTTTGATTTTCGAAATTTTATCTTAATTTCCTTTTATTTTATTTTATTTTTTTTCGTTTAATTCAAAAAAAAAACAGAAACAAAATATATCTATTTGCAACCAATTATGGATCTAAGTGGGATTGATCAGTCCAAAAGGACTCTGGGGTCATATGCTAACCCCATTACAGCTGCATATGGGAGTAGCATCTGTACACCTCCCATCAAAGCAAGCAGCTTTGAACTAAATCCTCAACTCATTATCATAGTGCAACAAAATTGCCAGTATTCCGGTCTTCCACAGGAAGAACCCACTGAGTTTCTGGCACAGTTCTTACAAATTGCTGACACAGTACATGATAAAGAGGTGGATCAGGATGTCTACAGACTATTACTGTTTCCATTTGCTGTAAAAGATCAAGCTAAAAGGTGGTTGAATAACCAACCTACAGCAAGCATAAAGACATGGAAACAGTT
>NC_029775.3:93507592-93508277 GCF_000817695.3 Arachis duranensis | reverse complement strand
TGGAAATGGAGGAGCACAAGAGTGCAACTCTCATTCTAGGAAGACCTTTCCTAGCAACTGGACGAACTCTTATTGATGTACAAAAAGGGGAAGTAACCCTGAGGGTCAATGAGGATGAGTTCAAGTTGAATGCTGTAAAAGCTATGCAGCATCCAGACACACCAAATGACTGCATGGGCGCTGACATTATTGACACTCTGGTGGAAGAGATCAATATGACTAAAAGCCTAGAATCAGAGCTTGAGGACATCTTCAAAGATGCTCAACCTGATCAAGAAGGACTAGAGGAAGCAAAGGAATTTTCGAAAATTCCTCAGGAGGAGGATAAACCTCCCAAACCTGAACTCAAACCACTACCACCATCCCTGAAATATGCATTTCTGGGAGAAGGTGACACTTTTCCAGTGATTATAAGCTCTGCTTTAAATCCACAGGAAGAGGAAGCACTAATTCAAGTGCTAAGGACACACAAGACAACTCTTGGGTGGTCCATAAGTGATCTTAAGGGCATTAGCCCAGCTAGATGCATGCACAAGATCCTATTAGAGGATAATGCCAAACCAGTGGTCCAACCACAGAGGAGGCTAAATCCTGCCATGAAGGAGGTGGTGCAGAAAGAGGTCACTAAATTACTAGAGGCTGGGATTATTTATCCTATTTCTGATAGCCCCTGGGTGAGCCCTGT
>NC_029775.3:93471236-93500853 GCF_000817695.3 Arachis duranensis | reverse complement strand
AGAGGATGGGAGGTAGCCATTGACAACGGTGAAACCCTACATACAGCTTGCCATGGAAGGAGCCTTGCGTGCTTGAAGAAGAAGACAGTAGGAAAGCAGAGATTCAGAGGATGGAGCATCTCCAAAACCTCAACCTATTCTCCATTACTGCAAAACAAGTAATCATTTCATGTTCTTTTGCTTTTCACAATCAATCCTGATAATTTCTGATATCCTGACTAAGATTTACAAGATAATCATAGCTTGCTTCAAGCCGACAATCTTCGTGGGATCGACCCTTGCTCACGCAAGGTATTACTTGGACGACCCAGTGCACTTGCTGGTTAGTTGTGCGAGGTTGCAAAAGTGTGATTGCAATTTCGTGCACCAAACACTCAGGAGATTCTGGTTCCTGCAAACTAGCTCTCAAGAGAAAGAAGACATTCATGGCTCTTAAAAGATCATAAAAGTTTCACAAACTTTACCAAATATGATTTAGGGCTAATTAGGGATAATGTGCATAGTGCCATGTCAATACATAACATGCCCGCTGATGTCAATGGTGAAGAGATCATAATTTGTGAAGTTTGTCAAACTTTTATGATCTTTCAGGGGGTCACAAGGGTTTTTCTTTCTTTCGGGTGTCAAAATGGTGGTTTTCCCTTAAATGAGATATTTTAAATTTGTGAGAATTTTACAAATTACATTTGCATCTGATATTTTTTGTCTTGTTATAGTATGTCGTATGCCTTGATTTATGCTTTTACATCCTAAGGTAGAATAAATAGTTTAAGTATGATTTTCTTTCTTATAGACAAAGCTTCAGGAGTGTGATGAATCAATGGGGCCCAAAGAAGATGGTACTACAATGATGCGGCTTGCAGGAATTCCTGTAGCACCTTGCTATTGGGGATCAAAAGGTGGAATATATTTCGTTCTTCAAAATGCCTCCCTGGTTGCTTCTTATGTTGGGAAGGTATTCTTTTTATATATTTTTATAATATGTAAAAAGTTGAAAGTTGATTTGGGCTTGTAATGAAAAAATTTCTGTGCCTCTCTTCTGTTAGTTTAATTTACTTCCATTTTTCTTATCAAGTTCAATTCCAGTTCTGTTTTCTTTTTCAGATTAGTAGTGATATGAATGAAACTAATACTTTGTAATTTGCATGCTATATTTAAGTTCATTTTTATTTTGTGAACTCTTCCAGAGGTACCAGATTTTGAATCCAGATGAGCATGCCAATTTTCTGCGAAGGAAAAACAAGAACCCTTATGATTATAGGCCTGATATTGTGCATGAGGTTAGTAGGACCACCCCCATTCTCCCTCTTTTGTCTTTCTGTTGGGTGATTGACTAACTCTAGAACCTTGCTTTGGTTGTTGATCTGTTCATATTCCTCTGTCCTGGCTGGATATAAATATTGTTCCTTTGTTCTATGAATATTTACCTTTTTTTATTGCATTCATTTTGATTTGAATTTAATCTAATCTAATAGGGTGTTTTATTGTCTTTTTTCTTCCCTTTTATCAAGAAGCCATTGTTTTATTTTTTTTCTTTTCTTTCTGTTTTTAACTTTCTTTTATAAACATTATGTTTAGGCCCTTCTTCAAATTATGGGTAGTAGGCTTTGCATGGCCGGTAGGGTACATGGTGTATTCATTAAAACTGATGAAGGAATACTTATCCGAGTTGAAGTAAACACCCAGGTACCAAAGACTCTGTGAAGCTTTTGCAACGTGATGGGTGAGCTTCTTACATCCAATAAATCTGTTATTCCGTTCCTCATTTGTTATCATGGTTCATCATCAAATTCATGTACCTAATTTGTTCTTATTTTCTTGAATCTTTAATTGTAATTATAGCTGAGCTACTGCAAAAGTTCAGCATCAAATCAAAGGGTAATCATGGAAAACTTTTGCGCCTAATTGAAAATCATGCAACTCAACACTTACCTATTAACTCTCGTAAGATTGGTGAGTTTCTTTATCTAAACTGCTGATATTTTCATCAATATTATAAAAATTCTTATATGTAGCTTTTCTATTGTTTAGGGCTTTCCGTCAATTCACCTAAGGCTATTCAAACTAATGACTATGTCGCCGCTGCCAATCATGATGAGAACCTTGTGTTTGTGGTATGCTTAATGCTTTTGTATACATTTTCCTATGGCAATGTTAGGTAACAAAATGAAAGCGACAGACAAAGACAGGGACATGGACACAAACTTTAGTGCTAACTAGTTTTACGATAGTGGACGACAAGGAAAAATATTTTAAGTGGACATGGTTGCTCCTAGCTGGGCCGCTGCCGGAAAAGTGTCCAGCCATTGGATCTTGCCAAAAGGGTTACTGATGGTAGCAATCTGGCAGTTGGCGGTGGTGGTGGTCTGGAAGGAGCAAGAGGTAATATGTGTCTGCAAGTTGTGTCTCCAGTGTCCTCACTTTTTGAGGTACACAAATTTTAGTATCAATTTTCATGTCTCCACAACGAAATACAACTTTGTGTCTATGTCTCAGTCACAGACTCATCTCAGTGTCCTGTCCACCAAAATAAAGACAATTATGTGATTCTGTTGGGGGCATTAACTAACTTGTGGGCTTCTGTTATGCAGGTTGGTGCAATGGCTCATGGAAAGATAGATGCTGAATATGTTGATGATCTTATATCAGGTTTGTGTTGCAAGGGATTCATGTGCTGGTTTTCACTCTTAGTTCTTCAGTGAAAAAGTGACTACAATCTATTTTGCTCATTATGCTTCTTTGAGCTTGTTGCATAGACTTGGTATCATTCTAGATATTGAATGCATTATGGATCTATGGTTGTCTGTTGGCTAGATAACCATAATTGCATTGAATAGTTTGTTTGGTGTCCTAAAATCTGGTATGCTGATTTTGTTACGAGGTTAGGATTTATTTGGGTGAGTTTTTAAGAAAAGATATTTTTTCGAGTGATCTTTTTTTAAAAAATCTTTTACATAAGTAAAAATAATTTTATGTTTGGATATCTCATGTAAAAATATCTTTTTATCTATCAATTATATTTAGGTCTTGTTTAGGTGAGCTTATAAGAAAAGATATTTTTTGAGTTATTTTTTTTAAAAGATTTTTTAGAAAAGTAAAAATAATTTTATATTTGGATATTTGATGCAAAAGGATCTTTTTATCTATAAATTATGTTTGAGTTTAACAATATAAAAGTATTTTTTGTTTATTTATTATGTGAAAGCATCATTATTTTTTTTCGGAAAAATGGTTTTTTTTAAAAGATGTAAATTGTAACTTTTTAAAAAAGATTTTTTTTATCTAGGACTTTTACTTTTATTATCAGAAATTTTGCTAAACACGTTAAAAAAAAGATATTTTCATTGAATTTTTTTTTCTATCAACTTAATGGCATCCGAATAAGTATTTATATTTTTAACTTAAGTAAAATAGATTTTTTTTAAAAAAATGTAATTGTAGCTTTTAAAAAAATTCTTTTTTTCTAATACTTTTATTACTATTAAAAATTTATCAAATACGTTAAAAAATGAAAACAAAAATATCTTGTTAAAAAAATATTTTTTTTCAACAACTTAATGGTACTCAAACAAGCACTTAGTTGGTAGATAGCTACAAGAATCAAGTTTCTTACTTTCTGATTCTGTTATATAAATATTTGCAGTTTCTGCATTGCCCTTGAGTGCTGGGACTTGTCTGAGACGTATTTGTGTTGCGTTGGAGAGGAATCAGAAGATTCACTAATTAACATTTCTACTTATTTTTTGTACATATTGGTAACATCAATTCTGCTAACTATAGACCCAAGGGGTTAGCTCAGTAAAATTGTTGTTAGTTTATTATTCTGGGAATAATTCTTTTTCAGTTATTTTGGGCTGTTTCTCTCCCAAGGATACAAATGACACTTAATGAACTTACTCTCTTTTAGCCACTTATAACCAGTAATTGCTTTGGGGCTGTTTATCTCCCAAGAATCTTAACAATAATTGTCATGTTCATGTTGCATCAGGGCTGGCTTTGATTTTCAATTAAAGTCACTTGTAAAAAAAAAGGAGAGTAATCAATTATGCGCTATTTGATAACAACGTTAGAACGTATAACTGTTTGGTTACCGTATACCCATAGTATATTCCCCTTATGATGTGAAATGGGTGTTGCATTTTTTTTCCTTTTGTAACGGCTATTCTTTTTCGTTGTCTTTATTTTTTATTTTCTTTTTCTTTTTATTATTTACAAAAAGAATGAATATTCACCTTAAAGAGGAATAAGCATGCATTGCTTATAAAAGTAAACATAATTGAACTTTTTACATATAAAATTCCCGATCGAAAAATAAAGCCAGGAAGCTAGACCAAGGAAGCAAACCTCCTGAAGGATTACTTGGTTATTAAATAAAAAAAATACCTTTTTCGGCTTTTGATATTTAATTTTGTAAGACTAGTTAGTCCTTCTGTCAATGATTTCTCTTCAAAATATACTTATGTGACACGTTAATCAATAATATATCCTCTATTTAATTTTTATAAGTAAAAACAATTTAAAAACACTAATATTTCTTAGTTTTACACGGTAAATTTAGCTAATGTATTTAAAAAATATAATAAAAAATAAAAATAAAAACTAAACGGCATTGATAATTATTCTTAAAAGACGACGAGACTCCCAACAAAAATGAATTTGTTAATCCTAGTTGGTTTTTAATGGATAAATCAACAGTTTAACATACTATGTAGGCTTATTTCGTTAATACAGATAAAAAATATTGACAGATGGGCTAATTAGTCTCATAAAAATAAAGATCAGGAGCCGAAAATGATATTTTTTTGTTGAGGACCTCATTATTTTTGGAGATAATTGTCAGGACCATTTAAAGTTTTTTCTCGAATTTGTTTAAAGATGTTTATGGAAATAAAAGAACATGGTTTTTATTCCTATAAGGACTAGCAAAATTGTCTTGGCAGTCAAAGTGGGGCCAAGAATCTATTGCAACTAGCTCTAAACTAGATACTAGAAGGATAGTTAACTGGAAGGAAAAATATCCTGTTAGCAGGACAAATAAAGACTTTTTGCAAGGAATCAACTGTTTCCACACATAGGTAACCACTAGCCAGCAAAACCCTCTGAGATGTAAGAATGGGAAGGAAGTCAAAGACTGACTGCCCTAAGGGATTTCTTGGTGTTAGCACTTTCCTTCTTATCCTTGTCACCTTGCCTTGGATCCTTACTCGCTGTTGGGATAGAAGCCAGCTTAGTCTCACTATGTTCAACTAAGCCACTTTGTCCCTTGCAAGAAGATCACTAGTATAAATGTTGGGAAAACTCAACAAAGGTTCAAACAAGAACCTGTTTAACAGAGGAAGCACCACAAATACTTTTCTCACAACTTGTGCGATTAAATAGGTAATACCAAAAATACTCCAAGTAGCAAATATAATGGCAGAAATTAAGTAATCAAACACCAAAATTTTATCGTGGGAAAATTTTCAAAAGAGGGACAAAAATCTCACAAGACCTAGTCCAGTGAAATCTTCCACTATCAAAATAATGGGTACACAATTAGTCTTCCTAGTAGCACTAGGGCATCTCAACAATCAACAAAATACATTATCAAAACTGATGGAATCAACATAAACCCTCCACAAAGTGGGTATCTCAATTCAGACAAAAGAAAAGACAATACAACTAGCAAACTATATCCTAATGTTCATCTCTACACCAAGAATAACATACTAAAATTTCATAAGAAATGGAGCGAGTTTACCGGTTTAATCGGAAAAATGGCATGTCCTTTTCCTCCCAGTTTTCTTCTTCTCTCCGTCGAAGCCCCTGCTTCATTTCTTTCTTTCTTTATTAAAATTGAGTCTTAAAACTCTCTCTCCCTCTCGTGGCTTTTAGCTACTTCTTTCTTTTCTTTTCTTTTTTTTATTTGTTTTTAACTTGTGGCCCCACTTAATTGGGGACCCACTAATAAATCTTCCTCTTACCAACTCAAGTGGGAATAGGCTGCTCTACCAAACCCACCTTCTCTTTGCAGGAATCAAACTTCACTGCACGTAAACTCTTAGTCATTATATTTGAACCATTATCATCAGTATGGATATTCTCAAGTGCATATGACTTCATCTCAAGCACTTGACGTAACCAATGATGCCTTACCTCTATGTGCTTTGATAAAGAATGAAATGTTGGATTCTTGCTGAGATGGATAACACTCTGACTGTCACAAAATAACACAAACTTCTCTTGATTGATACCTAACTCTTGTAGAAATCTTTTCATCTACAAGAGTTCCTTAGAAGCTTCAACAACAGCAATGCATTTTGTCTCTGTAGTAGACAAAGCAACACGTTTCTGAAGTCGAGATTGCCAGGACACAGCTCCCCCTGCAAAATTTATCATATAACCAGAAGTAGACTTTCTTGAATCAAGATCTCCAGCCATATCCGCATCTGTGTAACCATCCAACACAAGTTGGCCACTCCCAAAGCATAAACAAACTCTCGAAGTACCATTAAGGAATCTGAGAATCCACTTCACTGCTTGCTAGTGTTTCTTGCCAAGATTAGAGAGAAACCGACTAATAATTTCAATGGCATGAGCAATATCTGACCTAGTACAAACTATAGCATACATCAAACTGCCAACTACAGATGCATATGGAATCTTCTTCATTTCTGCTTTCTCTTTCTCACTTTTAGGACATTGCCGTGAAGTCAACTTGAAATGACTAGCAAGTGGAGTACTAACAGGTTTGGAATTACACATGCTAAACCTCTCTAAAACCTTCTCAATATACTTCTGCTACGACAATCACATTTTTTCATTCTTCCTGTCATGAGTGATACTCATGCCAAGAATTTTCTTTGCAAGACCCAAATCCTTCATAGCAAAGGATCTGTTCAAGTCTTTCTTAAGACTTTCAATATTTTTAGTGTCATGACCAACAATCAACATGTTATCAACATAAAGCAAGAGAATTATAAAACCACCATTAGAGAATTTCTTAACATACACATAATGATAAGAAGAAGTCTTACTATACCCATGATCTTCCATGAAGGAATCAAACTTCGTGTATCACTGCCTTGGCACTTGCTTCAGCCCATATAAGCTCTTCTTCAACTTGCATACAACGTGATCCTTTCCTTTATCCTCAAAACCCTCTGGTTGTTCCATGTAAATTTCTTTATCTATGTCAACGTGAAAGAATGCAGTCCTCACATCAAGCTGCTCAACCTCTAAATTTAAGCTAGCCACCAATCCAAGCACAACTCGAATAGAGGACATCTTCACAACTGGAGAAAAAATCTCCTTAAAACCAATACCTTTCATTTGCTCAAAACCTTTCACAACCAATCGAGCTTTGTACCTTGGCCGTGAGACATTTTCATCTTCTTTCAATTTAAACACCCATTTATTCTTGAATGCTCTCTTACTTTTTGATAGCATCATCAATTCAAATGTATGATTCTCATGCAGGGATTTCATTTCTTCTTGCATGGCCTTCAACCAATCTTTCTTATGCTCATCAGATATAGCTTCCTGGTAGCTCTCTGACTCCCCAATCTTAGTGTTCATCACATACTCATAAGGAGAGTATTTCTGAGAAAGATGACGCTCTCTAATAGATCTTCTCAATTCAAGCTCAACTGGTAGTTCAAGTAGGACTTCAACATTTGGTGGTACTTCTGCATCTAGCACCTCAGGTTGAGGTGTAAGTTCATAATGTAAATTATCACCATCATTATCAACTTGTACATCTCCCCCATCAACAGGAAGTCTAGTGGAAGGACTATGTCCATCATCAACAGAACGTCTAACAGTTATTGTTAGTTTGTCTGTCTTCTCAAGGTCTTCAATAGTTTGGTCTTTGAGAAAAATCACATCTCGACTTGTAATATGTGGACTAATACAATATAGACATGTGGCTTCATTAGTCTTAGTCAATTAACAATTAAATAATTTTAGAAACTTAAAATTTAATGAATTTTAAAAGTATATTAAATATTATTGTATACAAATACGAATACGTATATACTTTAATCGTATATGATTAACTATGGTTAAGTATTTTTTTATTATTAAAATTAATACAAAATTAAAATGAAAAATATCTTCCCTTTCCCATTAGAGTTATCTTCCTAAAACACCCACCAGTTATTATTTTTTGTTCTAAGTCATATTCCTAAACACCCAACCCTTCAGATCTGAACCTTTCCTACCATGGTCGTTCACCGTCGCCGTTCACCGACACCACCAGATCCATTCTATCTCTCGCGCCTTCGTCTATCTCCGTCTCCATCACTCGTCGTTAGCCTCCGTGACCACCCCCACTGTCTCCGCTTCCAACAGTAGTGTCGCCGCCTTCTCTCACGTCCTGAGCCTCCGTGACCCCTATGTTTGCCACCTCCGATCCACCAGCGTAGCGGCGTTCTCCATCACCGTCTCTGACGTCCACACCCTTGACATTAGGTTAGGTGTTCATCCTCTGTTCAAATAATGAATTTCATTTTTTTTGTTCTCTGGGCTTATTTCGATGCTTGCATGTTCAAACCGTGAGTTTCATTTTGTTGATTTCCTTATGGATCAAATTTGCTGCCATGGATACAATTTTTTGAGATGTATATCTACTATATAGATTTATCAATTAGATTAATTGCACTATATGTTATGATTGATTCTGGAATCTAAAGTAATCACTCGCCTAATTGGAATATCTTTTCAGTTGTTGAGCCAGTACAAGTTCACTGTTTAATCCTAAAATTGCTATTTGGATTCTTTTTTAATTATCACTCCAAATTACAGAAGAAATAATAAATGATTGGTTGTGTGTATACCAATTCCATGAAAAGCATTTGCATTAGTCCAATAGGTTGCTGATTACTTTTCGTTCCTTGAAGTAGTCTTCATATTTTTCATCCATTCACATTTTAAGATTTTGTTTAACAATGAGAAATTAAAACATTATTCACAATAAATTATTGTCAATTTAACAGATTAAAGTTTTAGGAAGAAAAGAATGAAGAAAAGAAAGAGAAGAAAAGCTTAAAGAGCGAATTTAATATTTAATTTTCTCTTGAATGCAGCTGAGTTATGTTTGATGTTTCAGAATTCGACCTATCATGAAACTCGGTTAAGATTTTTTTTCATTTTTGTTTGGAGTTTCGAAACTTGACAAATCATGGCAGTCTAACTTAATTGAATTTTTTTGTGTTTGACGACAGCTTCATCATTTCCATTCTTAATTTTTTTTATCTAATTTAATTTGGTTGTGTTTGTCTTCCATCTCTCATGTCTATAGGCATTTAAAAATTTTCATGTTCAGTTTAAGTGGTATCTCTTCTTTGATTATCATGAGTTGTGCAGAGATGTTATTAGTTTTAATCCATCACATCTTCATTGCCAATCTACAAACCACACCCAAATAAAAAGGAGAGAGAGTTAGGTGGTTTCACTTTCATTCGGCCAAAATTGCCTAATTTTTGTGAATTAGCCTTATGTAAGACAGAAGGAGCATTGTGGGCTACGACTTAGATTAGGAGAAAGAGAAGAAGTTAGGGATCAATTATTTTTTTGTAACGTATTTAAATGAGTAAGTATTTGAAGTTATTCACACCTTTAAAACTGATTACTAACATATTATTTGAAGTTATCTCATTTAAGAGTTTTTTCAGACAAGGTTGGAAAGTTAAATTGTATATTATTTACTTGAATAATAATACTAATGGTCAACAAATATTTTTAATATACGTGTAATTTCTAACAAATATTTTTTATCTATTTATATTATTTTTTATATTTAACAAAAGAAATTATCACATAATCTCATCAGTATTACTTTTTTGAAATCATTCTTTTGAAAAAAATTCTTGAAACAAATAAATAATTTGTTTTAAAATTTGAATTGAACTTGATTAGTATTAAATTAATTACTGATTGTCATCATTTAAGTATAAAGACAATAAATTAAATTAATGTAGTAACGTATTAATAATCATACAAATAAAGTATAAAGTAGTAACGTATTAATAATTTAATAAGGTATGTTTAAAGACAATAAATTAAATTAATGTATCTTTAAATGGAAATACCGAAATAGTTGTTCTTCAAAATAAAAAAAAATTATAAAGACATTAATTTGGGGCATAAAAACAATGGCTTCAATTGTATTATGCCACTAAATATACATGGATCATAATTTGAGAAAAGTGTTGATAGATTTAAAAATTTTTAATATTTGCATGCTTATCTAACTCATCATGAAATTGATTTTATACACATATTAATAAGTTATTAATTCAATTGAATGCATTAACACATGAATCCATCATGATTTTGAGCCATTAATTGAATTGAATTCATTCACATGTATGAGTCCATTATGAAATTAAAATCATATATGTATTAACAAGTCAAGACTCATGAAAAGTAATACTCAAATTAAGTATTTAATTTCTAAAAAAATATTTATTAAAAACTCAAATTATAAAAGTAAAGAAACTTGTATTTCAAACTCCAAAAACAAATATTAAAAACTACACATAACAATCTCAACAGTTCTACCACATTGTTCTAAAAAAATTTAAATCCAAATAAAATTATTTTTTAACTAAATTCTTATTTTTCTCTTCAATCTTCTTGTAGTTCTTTTCTGCAGCTTTCAAAATAATTTCTTGTTTTGTATTGTATCGTTTGATAACCAAATCAAGAGCAATGCGCATTCTTGTTGTATCGTCAATCTAAAATTGAAAAATAAAATAATAAGTAACAAGTCATGAATTTAAAACTAATTAATAATTATTTAATAATATTAAAGTGTGCATACCTTGATGGAATAATTGTCATTTTTAACATAATCATTCATCCAAATTGCTACCCAAATTCTACAATTATTACTATTTTAATAGTATAGAAAAAATCACATATAAAAAAGTATACAACATAATATTAAGAGAAATAAAATAGAGATAAGATTAGATCATTACGAGCTAATTTTTTGTTCTCCTATTTCTATATGCTTTGGATCAACAAAACGAGAAACTTTAGGCCTAACAGTGGTTTCAAGATCATAAAATGAGTCATCTTGAAGCATCTCTTCAGTGTACATAGCATGTTAATTGGTTAAGTTAAATTAGTTAAATACTACTCCTATAAAAAAGCTTACATATGAATTATAGGTGTTAACATTATAAATTTAAATAATTACCAGCTTCCTAATATTAAAATCCTTTCTCTCCATTTTTTCATAATTTGCCTTAGAGTTCAACCAAATTATATGATATTCGTGCATATCAAACACAACAAGATACCAATAGATGTTGTCTTCATTGACAGGTACAAATATCTAAGTTTAAAATCAAATTAAATAAATTTTAATAAAAGTAAGTATTGAATATTGAGTTTATATTTAGTTCAAGTTAAAGTATTTTTACCTTATGAAGAGTTTCTACCTTTCTCATAAAAGATTTTTGATCCTGTACTATCATCTTAGAAGGAGGATTTTTTTCCATGAGTGCAAGTTTCTAAACAATAATAAAAATATACATTAACGATATGTAACATAATATATAAGAATAAAATAAGTTAATTACATGTAATTAATAATTAATTATTTACAAAAAATATAGTAGGCATATACTAATGTCTTACACCCTAAATCTGACCTTTTCTCATTAGTTAGTATATGAGCATACACACATAGTATCTAAATAGAAAAAGATCAGATTCAATTGGCTCATTTTTTTAGACAATAAAACATGAAATTAATATAATTATATTTATTTTTTTTAAAAAGTGATAATTAAGAAAAAAATACTTACATCTTCATCAATCCATCCCTTGGAAATTAAGTTGAAAAAACTGTCCCTATTTACATCAAACTTGAAACCTCTGGCTAAAATTTTATGTTTGTCATGATTTTTTTACAATAAAAAATGTAAATTATATGTATGGTTGATATCATATCTAGCTACTAATTTTATCTTCTTTGTCAGATCCAAATATATATGTGGCCACTTGTATGTCTGTTTCATCTAATTTCATTCCAGCAGGTGGTCTAAATACAACTAGAAGCCACTGTAATTAAACCAATACATAAAAATAAATTAGGAAATTCTTATAACATTAAAATTTTAGAATGCAAGCAAATTTAAAATATTCAAAAGATTCACTTAAAAAAAGAACAAAAAATTGTAACTTACAAATGGTGCTTCAATTCCAGAATTATTCCCACGCAAATTTAAGTTAGGCAAAGTATTGTGGTTGATGGAATATCTAGTTGGAGAACCTTTACCCAACAAAAACTTTGGAATTTCAGTTGGTGACGACTTTGGAGAATAGAGTTTTTTTTTCCCAACTGAAACCGAACCTTTGCGTGGAAATTCTTTTTTACGCCCAGCATTAGTATTAGTCTTCTTGACTATTGTTTTAGCACTTTTGTCTACGGGAGACTTGAGTTTTTCCATAATAGCATCAGTTAGTGGTGTGTTGGGAATATGGGATGCAAAGGGAGGAGGATATGTAACACCCTAACTACCGAAGTACATGCTTGCGGCTGCGTGATTCTGATAGATCAGACATTACGACGACTCTTATACTATTTAATACTAAAAGGATTTAAGCAAATTTTCATAAGAGAGCATACACCTAACTCTATCATTGATAGTGCGACTCGTTCTCTCTGCAACTCCATTATGTTGAGGAGTCTTAGGAACCGTCTTCTCAAGCTTGATCTCATGTCCTTTATAATACTCTTCAAACGGACCCTATATTTACCACCATTATCTATTCGAATACATTTCAATTTCCTTTCTGTTTCTCTTTCAACACTTGCATGAAAGTGTTTGAAGATACTGAGTATCTGGTCTTTAGATTTTAAAACAAAAGTCCACACTTTCAAGAATAATCATCAATAAAAGTAACAAAGTATGATGCACCACCTAGTGTCTTAGCATCCATAGTGCAAACATCAGTGTGAAATAAATCTAGAACATGTGATCTCCTATGAGGTCCAAAATTGTGAAATGATACTCTATCATGCTTTCCAACAAAATAATGAGTATAAGTATTTAAAGTTGTACCTTTCAATAGAAGTGAATTCTTCTTGGCTAAGACGTTTAGTCTTTTCTCGCTCAAGTGACCAAGACGTATATGCCACAAATCAAAAGAGAAATTATTAGCTACATTCACCTCTTCTTTGCACAACTTTGTTTGCAATAGGTAGAGAGTAGTGAGACTATTGTCTTCTTTAGTAACGATGAGAGCCCCTTTGGTAATCTTGCATTTTCCACTACCAAAGGAAGTGTAATACCCCTCTTGATCCAATGCCTTCACTGAAATAAGATTGAACCGCATATCTGGCGCATGCCTAACATTCTTCAACTGCAACTTACATCCCATGTTGGTTTCAAGCCATATATCACCCATACCAATGATATTACACACTTCTTTATCTCCCAATTTGATCTTGCCAAAATTTCCAGTAGTATAGGAAGTGAAAAATTCACGCCTTTGAGTGACATGCCATGAGGCACCAGAGTCCATAATCCAAGTGAAATCATCACAGACAAGATTCACATAATTTTCATCATATGTGATAAGAACATCTTCATAAACAATAATAGCAATTTCTTTATCACTATCTTTATCTTTGTCTTTGTTTCTTCTCCTTGATTGTTCTCTTTTCAAAAAGCTACAATACCTCTTGATATGCCTTGGCTTGCCACAATGGTGACAAATGAACTCTTTTATTGGCTTGTACTTTTCTCTTGACTTGTTTCAACTCTTTAACTTATTAGAACTATGAGGTTTTCTACTTTGACTTCTCCCCCATAACTCTGAAACAAGTGCTTCTGACTGAGAGGATGTATTAATCAAACCTCACTCTCTTCTTCTGACTTCTTCATTCAATATGCTCTCTTAAACCATTGCTAATGTCAACTTCCCATTTGGAGCTGAATTAGTCAGTGTCAAAACTAGAACTTTCCAACTATCAAGCAAAGAGGTCAACAACAACAAGGCTTGCAACTCATCATTCAAAGTGATTTCATTATTTGTCAGTTGGTTCACCGTCTCCTGAAAAATACTCAAGTGCTCCGGCATTGATTTACCTTCACTATACTCCACATTGACAAGCTTCCTAATCAAGAATGCTTTGTTTTGCACATTCTTCCTCTCATACAACTACTTTAATTTCTTCCACATCTTCTTGGAATTCATTTCGGTGTCAACATATGGATACACGCTAACACCAAGCCATTGCCTAATCAAAGTAACTGCCTTCCGATTCAGCTTCTTCCATTCAGCATGAAATTTGATACCTTTAGATTTATCCCCCTCCACAGAATCATACAAGTCCTTACAATACAACATATCTTCCATGAGCGTCTTCCAAATGGAGTAATTTTAGGAATTCAATTTGATCATATTTGGCCCATGAATATTTTCCTCTATTTAATCAGTATAGAGATGAACAACCAAGGCTCTAGATACCACTTTGTTGAAAAAACTTAACAAAGGTTCAAAGAAGAATTTGTCTAACAGCAAAAGCACCAAAAATATGTTTTCCACAACCTGTGCGATTAAATAAGCAATACTAAAGATACTCCAAACAGCAAATATAATGACAGAAATTAAATAATTAAACACCAGAATTTTATCGGGGAAAAACTCCCAAAAGAGGGACAAAAAATCCACGGGACCTAGTCCAGTAAAATCTTCCACTATCAAAATAATGGATACACAATATGTCTTTCTAGTAGCACTAGGACATCTCAACAATAAACAAAATACATCATCAAAACTGATGAAATCAAAATAAACCCTCCACAAAGTGGGTATCTCAAATCAGACAAAAAAGAAGGCAATACAACGAACAAGTTATATCCTAATGCTCATCTCTACACCAAGAATAACATACTAAAATTTCATAACAAATAGAGCGAGTTTACCAATTTAATCTAATCAAAATGGCATCCTCGAGTTTTTTCACTAAAATAAAATAAAAAAATTATTATTTTTCCAAACATGATTTTTGAACTTTAATTCCCCAAATACAATTTTTTTTCTTTGCATTTGGGCAAGTTCGCCACATCCCCGGTGAACTCTATAAAAATTAGCAATTTCGCCTTACCCCCAGTAAACTTCACTTTAAATATATCATATTAAGTTTGTAACACCCCGTTACCCTAAGTCTTACCTTAAGCCGTAAAAAAGAATAACAAAATGCCACGACAGTTCTAAAACTTATAATATATAATATATGTCCAAAAATTTATATAACTAGAAGCCCGATGAAGAAATAAATCTCAAAGTCACGTAAAGTAGAATTACGAAACGCAAAGCGTTCACACACGATAATAAATGCGTAAGCACAGACAGGACAAGACATAAATACATAAAAACTTTGTAGATAGCTCTAGGATACACAAGGTAATAATTAAAATAATATATATATAAGTGTGAAATACCAAAAAGAGGACTAGTCACAACCTGCAGAGTTTAGGCCGACTAGTCAAACTGAAATACAAAAGAGCTTCGAAGTTTAACACGGCAACAACCTATCTATCAAAGTTTTTCAGACATAAAGCCTCCAAGAAAAAAGGTTAAATATACAAAAGGTGAGAGTACTATAGCAAAAGTAAACCAGAAATAAACAAGGAAGGAACCATACTCCACTCTGTCACCATGTCTGCAATTTCACTAAGGTGAATTACGACCTACATCTGAAAATCAACAACAATATATAGTATGGGAACCGGAGGTTCTCAGTATGGGAACAGTACCCAATATATAAGATGTAAGGTTTCGGTACACCTAAAGCAATTCTAGAACTTCACATCGATACATATATTCAAGCTTAAAACAAAATAAATAACTTAACCCGTAAACAATAAACAAGGGTATCTAAGCTTAGGGATTTCTAACTAAAACTAGTCACCGCTGTCCCACAGCCTTCACCAACATACCCTTCGTGCGATCCCATCGCCACCGCCTACCTAACCTCTTCAGCACCAGATACTCACAGATAATGCAAGCAAGTAAAACACAGGTAGTATTCATATATAACAAGTAATCCAAGCAGCAAGTAGGCATATTATACATTTAGGCAAACCACAAGTAATCAAAGCAATCAAGCACATAAGAGATGCATATGATGAATGCCTATCCTATTGGCTGTGATATTACATGTCGGTTATAGTGCCAAACCCGAGACATAATCCGGTCGGCAACTCCCGGATTAGTCTCTCGGTTGCACATACTCAGGAGGAACAATTCCAAGGGATGAGTGCCCTACCACCTTCTCCTTTTAGAGGGAAATGTTCTGAGGGAGAGTGCACTACCACCTTTCTCTGGATGCCGCATGATTCCGAGGGATAGTGCCCTACCACCTTGTAACCAAAGAGAAAACGCATGCTCAAGAGGAATAATTCCGAGGGATGAGTGCCCTACCACCTTCCTCTTGAGCGAGAAATATGAGTGAGAAGCTCAACTTCAACCCTCACATCCAAATGTAGGCGGGAGACTGCCACAGCCCCTACGATGGAGAATAATGCATATCATAATCACATATTCAATCTCAGAGGCCACTGCTCATACCACACTTCTGCTCATACTCATTCCATTAACCATAATCATTCATTTCCAAGTCTTAATCTCATCAGCCATGCTTAATATCACATGTTCATCATCAATATAGTATGTCGTCAGATACCCAACTAGTCCATCCCCACGTACACCAGAAACCTAAACCTTCGTCTTCTAACTAATTACCAAAAAATATCTAGTTAAACTCACTTGGGGAGTCTTTATGTTCCAAAGCCTAAAAACAAGTTAAGACATCCTAAATAAGCATTACGGAAGTTTACAAGCTTGCCAGAAAGGTAAAACAGTTAAAAACAAGGTTTTCTTTAAAAAATAGAGCAGTGTGTATACGCATAGGGTTGTGTGTACGTACACCCAGAAGGATTTTCATGAAGTGTGCGTACAAATAGAGGTGTGCATACGCACAATAAGTAAAAGTTTCCATTCTGTGTACATGCACAGATGCATGCAAATGCCCTCAATAGAATGCACCTTCAAGCATGTGCGTGCGCATGAGGTTGTGCATACGCACAACTTGCAAATTTTGCAGGGTGTGTGTGCGCTCCAGGGTGTGCGATCGCTCACAGCAGTAAACATCTCCCTGTGTGTGCGTGCGCACCAAAGTGTGCATACGCACGTTTTCAAAATCTCACAGGGTGTGCGTGCGCACAACGCTATGCGTACGCACAAGTTAAAACATAGCCAATGTTCAGAGCTCAGGCACAGCAGTATGCGTGCACACACAAACCAGACATCACAAAATTCTACATCATCACAAATTTCAGATTTTTGACACCAACTTTCAACGATCATATCTATTTCTACAAAACTCCAATTTCTACAAAATCTATACCGTTAAAGCTCTTTGAATTATCTTTAATTTGATACAAAATTTAATAAATTTTAAAAACTGTAGCTCAAGATATGATCCGTCAAAGTTGACCTAAAATCCATTTTCACCAAAAACATTAAAAAATCAATTTCACCAAATCTCTCAATTCAAAATCAAACTACTCACAATCCAAACACTACCAAAACAATACAAAAGGCCATACCACTCATTCCTTAAACTTAACCATCAATAACCTCCAATTTACACTATTCCACACCATCAAAATCATTATTATTCAACATAAAAAACGATCATAACCACTCCTAATTCTCCTCATTCATCAATAATATTTTCATAAATCATTATCAATCAACAACAATACCAACAACTCTCAACAATCGTAATAAATCTCAACATTCATCATCAAATTGGTCAACATCAACAACCATCAACATATAATATCCCTCCTCAACCATATCCACCCCATACAACATTATATCAACCACTAAATCACATTTCACATTCAAGTAGGATATACATTCAATTCAATCCTATTTTAAAATCAACTAGCCTAAGTGTCCAGAAACATTATATATTACATAAAGAAAACTGAAACCATACCTTGGCTGATTTCCAATATGCTCAAACACCAAACTTGATTCCAACAAGCTTCCACCAAGCTCCAAACCACCGAAGCCAAACCAAAAGTCACAACCAACTCCAAAAATAAGCTTCATACATACAACATAACCATGCATTAATAACTAGAGCTCACACTATAGTAAACCACAAGGATATAGAGGTTTCTTACCTTATTCAACAGTGATTGGGGTAAAGTCCAACTATTAGTCGCTACTAGAGATCACTTAAACAACCAAAACCACAAAATCCACTCAAAAACTATAACAAAAAACACACAGAAGCTAGGGCAGAAAATTGGAGCTTGAGTTTTGATTTCTTACATACAAAGCTTAGCTATAAATGATGGGCTCGGCGAGGGCTTCTCATGGCCGCAAACGGCTCGTCAATCGGAGCTTCGTAGCTCAAGTTATGATCAAAACAAGGTTTGGGTGAATAGTAAAACCTGAAACCCCTTCTCTTCTCTCTTCTCACCGTCCCCCTCTCTCTATTTTCTGAAAAAGATGCTGAATGTCTCTTAGTTAGGGCATTTATATGTTGGAATTGGGCCCACTTGGGACCGGTCCAACCTGCTAAGTGTTTTGGTCCATTTGTCCCATTTTGGGCCAAAACCTTTAAGATTAGTGTCCGATTTTTAATTCTAAATTATTTTTGTCCTTTTAAAATAATAAATCAATTTTCTAAATATTATTTTCCAAAATACACGATACTAGACAGACTAGATCTGGTACTGCCGGCTTAAGCGCCAGTGCGTATTTTTACAAAAATTTTTCGAAAAAGATACATTTTCCAACTCAGAAAAATTCATTGAAATCAAATTTCACCTTTTTATTCTTAAAATATCATTTCTATATTTTCAAACCTATTTTGGACAATTAAATTATTATTTTATTAAAGCGGTTAAGCCGGTTCTTACATTCTCCCCTCCTAATAAAATTTTTGCCCTTGAAAATTCGAATTAAGCGATATATCCTCCCCAAAGCGCTCTACCGTGTCGATATTCCCTCTCGCCTTCTGCTGCGTCACTCTGACTAACGTCATTACAAATCCAAAATTTTTTTCTTAAACCAAATATCGATTTTGTAACATTTTGCAAAGTTTTCAAAACAAGTTCAATCTAAACTAGTTCATTGTTTAAACTTTTCAAAAGAGTCAGAAATAATTTATCCTTAACTCAATTACTTTAAATCATGATTTTTCTTAAATTCGTTAAATTCCTTAAATCATAGTTTTTCAATTTGAATCCCTTTCGATGAGTTAAATTACAAAACAAAAGCAAAAATTTGACAAAATCATAAAATAAAACTCACTTTTCTTTTAAGTCGTATCATTTAAACCAAGAATTTTGACTTAGTTTCAAAACCAAAACATTTAAACCAAAAGTTTCAAACCAAATTTCAAAATCATTTTAAGCTTTAAAACTTTTTCAACAAGATTCAAGACCAAACAAGTTAGAAACTAAAAATCATAGTTAAAAACCACAAAAGCATCCGTCGTTACTTCCATTGCCACTAGTGCTAAGCCGCACCCATCAACCGATATGTCGCAAACTCCATGAACAGATTTTTCTGGAACATGTTGAACTCGTAACTTTTAGGCTAGGTTAGTTATCCTCGCTACCTCTCCGTTAACGTGATCGACCTTATCCGTGAGTTGCCATTCGAGTTTCCTTTTCACACTAAACAATCGATATCGAGGTGATCAGTCTCAATATTTCCAGCCTCGTGCTTCAATTATCCCCAAAGGCACTCACAAACGAGCATGCTATGCATTACAAACAGATAACCTAAATAACATGAAAGAAAAATGACCAGAGAGTGCAACGAAGCACAATTGGTCCATTCCTCAGGCTCATGAGGACGAACTTAGCTCTGATACCACTAGATGTAACACTCTATTACCCTAAGCCTTACCTCTAGCTGTAAAGCAAAGAATAACAAAGTGCCACAACAGTTCTAAAGCTTATAATATATAATATATGTCCAAAAATTTATATAACTAGAAGCCCGATGAAGGAATAAAGCTCGAATTCGCGTAAAGTGGAATTACAAAATGCGAAGCGTTCACACACGATAACTAAACGCGTAAGCACGAACAAGACAAGACATAATACATATAAACCTTGTAGATAGCTGATAAACCATTATTTTATGGTTTATCTTGTGCTTAATTGAGAGGATTTTATCAATCTTTCATACACTTACTCATACTAAATGCATGGGTTTACATTCTCCTTCCTGATTTTGTGCTATGATTGAAAACATACTTCTTTGGTCTTAATTTTGCTATGTTTAATCCTCTCTTATTACCATTCGATGCCGTGATATGTATGTTAAGTATTTTCAGAGATTATAGGGCAGGAATGGCTCAGAGGATGGAAAGGAAGCATGCAAAAGTGGAAGGAATACAAGAAACCGAAGGAATTGCCAAAGCTGTCAGCCTGGCCTCTTCGCAGTCAAATGGTCATAACTTGAGCTACAAAAGTCCAAATGATACGGTTCTAGTTGCGTTGGAAAGCTAACACCCGGGGATTCGATTTAGTATATAATTTTCCATAGTGGCCATACAGCTAGGCAACGCGAACGCGTGCTCCACACGGACGCGTCGTAGTGACAAAAATCAGCGTCGCAGATTTCGCAATCAGTGATTTCTGGGCTATTTTGACCCAGTTTTTGGCCCAGAAAACACAGATTAGAGGTATAAAGTGGGGGAATCCATCCATTCATTCAACACAACATAGAAGATTCATAATTCACTTTTCATAATTTAGATGTAGTTTTTAGAGAGAGAGGTTCTCTCCTCTCTCTTAGGATTAGGATTAGGATTCCTCTTAAAGGATTTAGGATTTCCTATTATTTCAACTTACAATTTCTTCTAAGTTCCAGGTTTAATGTCCCTTTTATTTATTTTCTCAATATAGTTTATGAACTCTTTATGTTTATATTGATTTTCTATTTAATACAATTTGAGGTATTTCAAACTTATGATTACTTTCTTTAATTTATGTTATTGATGCTTTCGCTTTATCCAAATTATTTTCATTCGAGTAGATTTTCTTCCCTTTTGGCTTTGGATGATTAGTTGGTAACTCTTGAGTTGTCAAACTCATCGTGATTGATAATTGATATATTTGCTGATTGATTTAGATTCCTATAACTCTAGTCTTTCCTCAGGAGTTGACTAGGACTTTAGGTGTTAATTTGATTTATCCACTTGACTTACCTTCATAGTTAGAGGTTGACTTAGTGGTAGCAAAAATATAATTCTCATCACCATTGATAAGGATAACTAGGATAGGACTTCCAGTTTTCATACCTTGCCAAGAGTTTTCTTAGCTATTGATTTATTAATTTCTGCAAATTATTTCTCTTGTTCAAACCTTTTTAAAACCCAAAAATATTGTTTTCCATAACCAATAATAAATCATACTTCCCTGCAATTCCTTGAGAAGACGACCCGAGGTTTGAATACTTCGGTTTATAAATTTTATTGGGTTTGTTACTTGTGACAAACAAACGTTTGTATGAAAGGATTTTCTGTTGGTTTAGAAGCTATACTTACAACGCGATTATTTTTGTGAATTTCTTTACCGACAGAAAATCCGATCGTCAAAATGGTGCCGTTGCCGGGGAATTGCAAACATGTGCCTTATTATTGGTTATTGTAAATATTTTTCAAAAAAAATTTCAGATTTTTATTTTAAAATTTTTTTATCTTATCTTATTTTTCAAAATTCAAATCTTTTTAAAAAAAATCATATCTTTTTCAAAATCTTATCTTATCTTTTTTTCAAAATCTTATCTTATCCTTTTTCAAAAATCATATCTTTTTCAAAATCTTATCTTATCTTTTTTTCAAAAATCATATCTTTTTCAAAATATTTTCTTTTTGTTAGTTTTTGTTTTTATTTTCTCTTACTATTATGAACTCTCACCCCTTTGGCTATGAGTCTGGTTACAATTATGTTGCAGGAAGAGGAGATTATAATGACAACTTGCATCAAGGATGGGACAATCAAAGATGGGAGGAGCCACAAGGATTTGATCAATCCTCATGGCAACAACCACCTCCAATGAACTATCAACATCCGTTCTGTGATGCATATCAAGGCAATGGCTATGGTGAGCGCTCTTTTGATTATCAACAACCACCACCATATGCCTATGAACCCCCTACTCAACATGACTTTGGACCACCATACTCACAGGCCCCTTTTCACCATTCACCTTCATATGACCCTAACCCTTATCCACCATATCAACCACCATATGAGCCATATCTAGAACCACCACCTCAATATACACCATGTCCATATCCATCAATCCAAGAGCACTATGATCCTACTTATGATAGCCAAGTGGAACAAGAGTCAAAGGATCGTTTCAAGGAGACAATGGATCGACTCAATGCAACCATTCAACAACTGGGCCAAGCGATAAGCCGACTAGACTCCCGACATCTGGACACTCAAGGAACTCCCATGGCTTCATGTGGAGAATCTACTGAAGAACACAGCATGAAGGAGAAGTTAGAAACTCCGGTAGACAATGAGCAGCATACTTTGTATTGGAACAATTGGAGGAAGCTGTAATCGTTAAAGAGGAAGAAGTGGTCGAAGACTTAGAAGATACTGAACCTCCATGGAAAAGTCAAGTCATAGAGCCTCTTTACAAGACGGGTGACTTTGATGTTTAGGAGGGTGTACAACCTCCAAGGAATATCACAGTTGAAGACTTGGAAGAGGTTGATCAAGAGATAGAGATTCAAGAAGAAGAGGCACAACCTCCCATGCCCTTTGTGAGCAATGAAGAAGAGATTGAATTGGAAGAAAGCTACCAAGAGGAAGAGGTTGAAATTGAAGAAGCTTGCAAAGAGGTGAAAGATGTCAAAGAAGAGCACAAGGGAGTGGAGCTTGCAAGTTCATTAGAAACACCTCTCCCACGGCCACTACCGTCCAACACAACGTTCAAGTGGGTAAAATTCTTATCCTTGACCTTTACCTTCCCACTTGAATATGGGCTACTGGAGACGGATGGTCAACTTAGAGCTCTTTGTGGCATTAAGAGTAAGAGGAAGATGGTTAGTGGTGGGCAACACAATCCTAGGTTCATTATGGCTAAAAGCTCAAGGTTTAAATGCAAGTATTGGTTCAGAGCTCAATTGAATGGGTCCTGGATGTTGTTTGGCTGCTTCAGTAAGAATTCAAATTGCTTGCCACCCAGTTGGAACAATGATGATCAACTTGAGGACGGGTGTCGAAACAAGATTTGGGATCCGAGAATATATGAGGATCAACTTTGGGAGCTCAAAGCTTGTGAAGGACTTCATCAATGCTTGGTGAATTTATTTGGAGATGTTGAAGCTTATTGGAAGTCCAAGCGTTGGTGGCAGTTTCAAGATGAGTTCAAGTACAAGCCACCATGACAAGGAGCTCGCCAAATGTCCAACATAAGGACTTTAACCAAAAGTGCTAGGTGGAAGACAACCCATCGTGGTATGATCGTTCCATTTTCAATTTTATTTCCTTTTGTTTGTTTTTGATTCTAAGTTCCAGGTTTAATGTCCCTTTTATTTTTTTCTCAATTTAGTTTATGAACTCTTTATGTTTAGATTGATTTTCTATTTAATACAATTTGAGGTATTTCAGACTTATGATTGCTTTCTTTAATTTATGTTATTGATACTTTCGCTTTATCCAAATTATTTTCATTCGAGTAGATTTTCTTCTCTTTTGGCTTTGGTTGATTAATTGGTAACTCTTGAGTTGTCAAACTCATCGTGATTGATAATTGATATCTTTGCTAATTGATTTAGATTTCTATAACTCTAGTCTTTCCTCACGAGTTGACTAGGACTTTAGGTGTTAATTTGATTTATCCACTTGATTTACCTTCATAGTTAGAGGTTGACTTAGTGGTAGCAAAAATATAATTCTCATCACCATTGATAAGGATAACTAGGATAGGACTTCCAGTTTTCATACCTTGCCAGAGTTTTCTTACTATTGATTTATTAATTTCTGTAAATTATTTCTCTTGTTCAAACCTTTTTAAAACCCAAAAATATCATTTTTCATAACCAATAATAAATCATACTTCCCTGCAATTCCTTGAGAAGATGACCCGAGGTTTGAATACTTTGGTTTATAAATTTTATTGGGTTTGTTATTTGTGACAACCAAACGTTTGTACGAAAGGATTTTCTGTTGGTTTAGAAGCTATACTTACAACGCGATTATTTTTGTGAATTTCTTTACCGATAGGAAATCCGATCGTCAATAGCTCCAAGATACACAAGTCAATAATTAAAATAAACAAGATATATATATAAGTGTGAAATACCAAAAAGAGGAATAGTCACAACCTGCAGAGTTTAGGTTGGCTAGTCAAACTGAAATACAAAAGAACTTTGAAGTTTAACACAGCCCAATAACCTATCTCTCAAAGTTTTTCAAACATAAAGCCTCTAAAGCAAAAAGTTAAATATACAAAAGGTGAGAGTAATATAACAAAAGTAAAACAAAAATAAACAAGGAAGGAACCATACTCCGCTCTGTCACCATATCCGCAATTTCATTGAGGTGAATTATGACCTGCATATGAAAATCAACAACAATATATGGTATGAGAATCGGAGGTTTTCAGTATGGGAACAGTGCCAATATGTAAGATGTAAAGTTCCGGGACACCAAAGGCAATCCTAAAACTTCACATCGGTACAAATATTCAAGCTTAAAACAAAATAAATAACTTAACTCATAAACAATAAACAAGGGTATCTAAACTTAGGGGATTTCTAACTAAAACTAGTCGCCGCTGTCCCACAGCCTTCACCAACCTACCCTCTGTGTGATCCCATCGTCACCGCCTACCTAACCTCCTCAGCACCAGACAGTCACAGATAATGCAAGCAAGTAAAACACTGGTCGTATTCATATATAACAAGTAATCAAAGCAGCAAGTATGCATATTACACATTTAGGCAAACCACAAGTAATCAAAGCAACCAAGCACATAAGAGATGCATATGATGAATGCCTGTCCTATTGGCTATGATATCACATGTCGGTTATAATTCCAAACCCAACACATAATCCGGTCGGCAACTCCCGGATTAGTCTCTCTGTTGCACATACTCAGGAAGAATAATTCTGAGGGATGAGTTCCCTACCACCTTCTTCTTTCAGAGGGAAACATTCTAAGGGAGAGTGCCCTACCACCTTCCTCTGGATGCCGTATGATTCCGAGGGATAATGCCCTACCACCTTGCAACCAGAGAGAAAACGCATGCTCAGGAGGAATAATTCCGAGGGATGAGTGCCCTACCACCTTCTCCTTTCAGAGGGAAACGTTCCGAGGGAGAGTGCCCTACCACCTTCCTCTTGAGTGAAAAATATGAGTGAGAAGCCCAGCTTCAACCCTCACATCCGAATGTAGGCGGGAGACTGCCACAGCCCCTACGATGGAGAACAATGCATATCATATTCACAAATTCAACCTCAGAGGCCACTGCTCATAGCACACTTTCACTTGTACTCATTCCATTCACCATAATCATTCATTTCCAAGTCTTAAACTCATCATCCATCCTTAATGTCACATGTTCATCATCAATATAGCACACCGTCAGATACCCAACTAGTCCATCCCCACGTACACCAGAAACCTAAACCTCCGTCTTCTAACAAATTACCATAAAATATCTAGTTAAACTCACTTGGGGTAGTCTCTATATTCCAAAGCCTAAAAACAAGTTAAGATATCCTACATAAGCATTACAGAAGTTTACAAGCTTGCCGAAAAGGTAAAACAGTTAAAAACAAGGCTTTCTTTGAAAAACAGGGCAGTGTGCGTATGCATAGGGTTGTGCGTACGCATGCCCAGAAGGATTTTCAAGAAGTGTGTGTACGCATATAGGTGTGCATACGCATAGTAAGTAAAAGTTTCCATTCTGCGTACACGCACAGATGCGTGCGAACGCCCTCAACAGAATATACCTTCCAGAGTGTCCATGCGCACGAGGTTGTGCATACGCACAACTTGCGAATTTCGCAGGGTGTGTGTGCGCACCAGGGTGTGCGATCGCTCTCAATTGTAGGCATCTCCCTGTGTGTGCGTGCGCACCCGAGTGTGCGTACATACGTTTTCAAAATCTCACAGGGTGTGTCTGCGCACAAGGCTGTGCATACGTACAAGTTAAAACATAGCCACTATTCAAAGCACACGCACAGTAGTGTGTGCCCAAAAAAACCCGACATCACAAAATTCTACAACATCACAGAATTCAAATTTTTTACACCAACTTCCAAAGGTCATATCTTTTTCTACAAAACTCTGATTTCTATGAAATCTATACGAAATTGAAAGAAAAGCATTTTGCATAAATTGAAAATCCATTAGGTTTTTTTCATCTTTTTTTCTTTCTTTTTTATATTTTATAGTTCTTTGAATTATCTTTAATTTGATACAAAATTTAATAGATTTCAAAAACTGTAGCTCAAGATATGATCCGTCAAAGTTGGCCTAAAATCTATTTTCATCAAAAACCTTAAAATCTTAATTTCACCAAATCTCTCAATTCAAAACCAAACTACTCACAATTCAAACACTACCAAAACAATACAAAAGGCCATACCACTCATTCCTCAAACTCAACCACCAATAACCTCTCATTTACACTATTCTACACCATCAAAATCATTAGTCTTCAACATCTAAAATCATCGTAACCACTCCTAATTTTCCTCATTCATCAATAACATTTCCATAAATCATCATCAATCATCAATAATACCAAAAACTCTCAACAACCATAATAAATCTCAACATTCATCATCAAATTTCTCAACATCAACAACCATCAACATATAATATCACTCCTCAACCATATCCACCCCATACAACATTATATCAACCACTAAATCACATTTCACATTCAAGTAACATATACATTCAATTCAATCCTATCTTAAGGTCAACTAGCCTAAGTGTCTAGAAATATTACATATTACATAAAGAAAATCGAAACCATACTTTGGCTGATTTCCAATATACTCAAACACCAAACTTGATTCCAACAAGCTTCCACCAAGCTCCAAACCACCAAAGCCACAACCAACTCCAAAAACAAGCTTCATACATACAACATAACCATGCATTAATAACTAGAGCTCACACTACACCAAAACAAAAGGATGTAGAGGTTCCTTACCTTATCCAACAGTGATTGGAGTAAAGCTCGACCATTACCCACTACTAGAGATCACCTAAACAACTAAAACTACAAAATCTACTCAAAAACTATAACAAAAAATACACAGAAGCTAGGGCTGAAAACTGGAGCTTGAGTTTTGATTCCTTACCTACAAAACTTTCAAGAAATAATGGGCTCAGCGAGAGCTTCACGTGGTCACAAACGGCTCGTCAATCTAAGATCCATAGCTCAAGTTATGATCAAAACAAGGTTTTGGTGAATAGTAAAATCTCAAACCTCTTCTCTTCTCTCTTCTCACCGTCCCTCTCTCTCTCTATTTTCTGAAAATGAGGCTGAATGCATCTTACTTAGGGCATTTATATGTTGGACTTGGGCCCACTTGGACCCGGTCTAACATGTTAAGTGTTTTTGGTTCATTTGACTTACTTTGGGTCAAAACCTTTAAGATTAGAACCCGGTTTTCAATTCCAAATTATTTTTATTCTTTTAAAACAATAAATCAATTTTCTAAATCTTATTTTCCAAAATACGTGATATTTGACAGACTAGAGCCGGTGCTGCCAGCTTAAGCACTAGTACGCATTTTTACAAAAACTTTTCGAAAAAGATACATTTTCCAACTCAGAAAAATTCATTGAAATCAAATTTCACATTTTTATTCTCAAAATATCATTTCTGTATTTTTAAACCTATTTCGGGCAATTAAATTATTATTTTATTAAAGCCGTTAAGCCAATTCTTATAGAGTTTGGAAAGTTAACAATAGTAACTATTATCATCGTCTCCAAAGTACATAAGAGTGCACAAGAGTACACAAAAAACAAGTCGTACTTTATTTTTGGGAAATAATTTTTTTAATTTATAATTAAAAAAAATCTTTGTTAAATATGACTTATTTCGGTGTATTTGTGTATTTTTTGAGACGATGATAATGGTTGCCATTCTTAAATATGGCTTTTTTTTAATTTATAATTAAAAAATCCTTGAAGAAGTCATACTTGTTGGTTGTGTATTTTTTGTATACTCCTATATATTGTTTGGAGACCTATATACTATTTTAGAGACGATGATATGGATTAAAAACGTGGGTTTTGAAAATTTTGAGTGGAGTTCGACGGAGTAAAGTGAACTCTATAATTTTTACAGAGTTCGCTAGAATGCCGCAAAATTGCTCTAAAAATTGTATTTGAGAAATTAAAGTTGAAAAATGGGGTTTGAAGAAATAATAATTTTTTTATTTTATTTCAGAAAAAAAAACCTGCCCTTTTCCCCCTAATTTTCTTCTTCTCTCTGTCGAATCCCCTGCTTCATTTCTTTCTTTCTTTTTCAAATTGAGTGTTAAAACTCTCTCTCCCTGTGGTGGCTTTTAGTCACTTCTTCCCTTTTTTATTCGTTTTTAACTTGTGGGTCCCACTTAGTTGGGGACCACTTACAATAAGAACCACACCCGTAGTCAGAGAAAAAAAATAGTGTTTGCACAACTCTATTTCTAATAGAATGCCATATTTAGCAAAAGCTATAAAATACGGACACTTTACTGAGTTGCCGTGTCTGTGTGTCAGACATATTTTGGACAGAACACTCATTCAACACGCGTTTTTGCTGTGTACAATCGTGTCTTAATAAATAATAAAAAATTCTTTTTCGGACACGTCTGTACACACCTAAATACTATCACGTGTCAGCGTGTCCAGTCTTATTCTTAACATATGTAAAATTTAATTTATATTTTAATATCAATAAAATATCAAAATATCATTACGATTTATCTAAAAAATACTTTATATTTTATATTTATGCGTTTCTCCGTGTCATATAAAATTTTAAAATTCACGTATAGGTGTGTCCCGTATCGTGTCGTGTCCTGTATCAGTGTCCGCATCATAGAGCAAAAGCAAAGAAGGATTTGATCTATTGTTATCGAATTTCCTATTAGGCGTGCTAGCCCTATTTTCAGGAATTATTGAATCAAAAGCATCCCAGGAGTCATAGACTGTTTTCGACGTGAAGAAGACTCGGTTGTAGATCGCTAGGCCCCTTTCATAAAGTTTGATAGAACTAATGCTACATCTGATCTACTAATAAAATGAGATATTTTATCTCTTCCTCGGAACAAGTGAATCATAAATTTTATTCACCTAGGAGAACGCTTGAAAACACTATTAGGATAAACCTGTTCTACGCAATACCACACAATGAAGTTGATGGCAACGTGCCAAGAGTGGCCAATAAGACAGAAATTCTAACGGTTGATCGGTTGCAGACTAAACACGAAAAAATTCAAGGACAGATTCTACTAGGTTTACTTGATAGCCACCTTAGCCTAATATAGAGGATAGAGGGCTGACAATAACAGATCTCTTTTCTTTCCCT
>NC_029775.3:93432823-93471179 GCF_000817695.3 Arachis duranensis | reverse complement strand
GTGACTGTGAAGTGCGATTTGTTCCCGAGGGATTCTAATAGACTTCCTGGACTCCTCCCTTTTAGCGAGTGTAGGATTTATATTACAAGTAAGCGATGAGTTAAGACAATACTGAGAATTTTGATGATGACAACATTTAATTGAGATATAATTAATTGAGTGCACTAATTTTATATTCAAAATATTGCAAAAAAGTCTTGATGGTTCTAATTTTCAACAACCAAACATCAAGTAAATAAACATTCATTTAATATATTTTTACCAAAACAAGGCAACAAAAAAGGGAAGATTTCATCATATCAGATTTGATATTGAAGAAAGAAGCTTCACTCTTGAAGATCTACATTACATATTTGACAATCCTCTAAGAATGAATTCAAGAAAAAAGAAGCAAGCAAGGATCTCAATTAGCAATCTATTATTCGGCAAAATAGCACATAACCATCATTCAATTAAATAGAAAGGTGCAAGGTTACCTTCTAATTTACCACGAACTAAATCATAGTCTAATCCTAGTTCCTCACTCTAAATATGAATTAAAAAATTAAATTTCAGGTATTTGAAATCTCGAATTAGTAAAAAAAATATTACTTAAAGCTAAAGAAGGAAATAAGGAAAGAAAAGTCATTTATTTTTTATTTTAGTGTTCAAAGATTATATTTTTTAGCAAAAAAAAAACGAATTCTTTTTTCTTTTGGCTTTAACGCTTAAAGATATTATTCACAACGAAAATACAAGAAAGATCAGCCGAGAGTACTAATGAATGTATTTGACTAGTGTGTAAGCAGTACCAAAAAAACTAACTATAACTTGAATGATTTAAGAGACCCGACAGGACTCTTAACATGATAAGGTAAAATTAGCATTTTGACTATTTACTTAAAACCCTTTTCTTTTAATATATACATTTTATTGATTGACCAATTTTCAGAATAGCTTCCACTTCTGCTCCAATGCATCACAGATAAGGCCTACGCAGCATTTTGCACCAAGTGGATAATCAGAAACTGCAAAGTAAACAAAAACATAGCATTACTTTTAACTATTATATCCTCAAAAACATGGTTCGAACAGGTTTCTCGAAATTAGAGAAGATTTAAAGATCCATCAACAGGATAATAATATCTGAGTTGTTAGGAGCCCAGGCGTTGGGAGTATGGGAAACATTAGATTGCCCATTATCCACGCTATCCTTGTTTAGTGGTACAACTCTATATGCCCTAAAGGGCTATTACCTCCCAACCTAAGGGGCTAAATTCTCACTTAAATTATAGTGGATCTTAAAAGTGTTGAAAATGATTATTTCACCATTTATATCGTGGCCATCAGTTTACAACACAATCAGCAAGATTTGCACACTGCTAGAGAAACTAGAACTTCCTATTATAAATGGAAACACACACGATAAGAAAGATCAAGTCTCTACTCTCCTACAAAAGAAGTGCAACCTTAGCTTAAGAATAAGTTTATAGGTAATAGAGGGATCAAAAAGAAAATGTGGCAAAAGAGAATCAGTTTTCTTGTTTTGGAGTTCAAATATATAAAGGAACAAAGATGATTTCAAAGGGAAGTATTTTCCCTTCCCCCACCGAAGTCCCTCTTCTGTTCCCTCTCCAACTTGACAATGAGAGCCACCTACCTACATTTATAACTTCTAAAAGATATCAAAGTCCAATATCATTCCCTTGCACATTAATAAATCTAATGAACTTCCATTCGATTCCATTGTTATTCTCCCAAAAAAGAGGATAAATTTTATTCCATTTCTTTCCTTTCCACTTCGGTCCATTCTAATTAGTTCTATCCTATTCCATTAATGAAAAAATATCTACAAATAATATTAGTGAGACTAATTCAACCTCCCTATCATTTAGTATGAAATTCTTTGTAATCTTGATACCTAGATAAAATTATAGACTGAACAATGTGCTCAAAGTTTCAGCAATATTAAGCAAGTTAAGACCATATAGATCATTATAAATGAAATATCCAAAATAAAGATATCCACTCTAAAGAGCTTTCACATCTTCCTAGATATTTAGGACAAGTTCCTCCTCAATTATTAAATTCTATAAACCGAAAACACTTTAAAGATACATAATAATTTATTACTCCAATTATTTAGAGTTGAAGTATGTGTAAATAAAAGAAGTAAACTAGATCTAAGAAATTCAAACGTATTACAATTTAATTTAATACCAGAAATGTAATCATGTGTATTGTCCCTTTTTACTTTTCCATTTACCATCGCACCCACCTGAAAATAGATAAGAATCTACCATGATGAATAAAACTCAAAGATCAAAGGCATTCTATTTCATTAATAAAATAAAGTGTACCACAAAAACAGGAGTCACGTCATCACTTAGGTCACAGACATAGTCATCTATGTCGACCAACATTTCTGAGCTATAAGATAGGCCTGCATGTTCCACAATAACATTGTTTACCAATGTGTGTCTAAAGATTAACAAAACCTGAAATTAGATCTGAACAACTATACAACCAACCTATAATATGATAATTGACTGGTAAATGACGTGTCACAGGCTCTTCAAGAACACGAATAAGTACCTCATCTGTATCTTTAGCACGAACACAAGACTTTCGAAGCAAATCCACTAGATATTTTAGAAACAATTTTAATTAGTTAAAATTAAAAAAAAAAGGGTTTTATATCTAATAAAAGAGTGAAACTAAGAACAAATGACTTACCTATTAGACCACAGAATCGTTTGCAAGTTCGAGGAATGCGAACATGTGGCTTGATTTCAAATAAATTTTTATGAATATAGAACCCACCAAACCATATTTATTAAGTGGACTATCCATAATACTCCGGAGTGCCTGAAAAGTATAACAAGTAAAAATCACTTATTCTTGAAAACTTTCTTCTTGCTAGAACTTGAGTAGTTAGTGTACATAGTACAAACCTCAAAAACAATATCAGGTCCATAATCATTAAGATTCTTGTTTTGCTTCAACAGAAGGTTGGCATCATCATGCGAATTGAGGATTTTCCACTCCTAAAACAAAACCCCCTCATTGAATTAAGAAGGAATCAATTTAATTTCCTACATCTAGGATTAATGTATACATCATCATTTTATCTATTAATCCCCTTTGAAATTAAGGTCTGCATGGTAGGGCTGCATAACTAAAGTCACCGCCCTACTTATTCTCTAGGCCAAGGGCAAAACCACATGCATTGACAAGCAATGTATCCCAGTCTGAACATAAACACAACTGAGCCATGGCATGCTTTAGTTCTCAAAGGGGTGTTGGACAAAGAAAGTGATATGTATTTATCTATCATAACATTATGAAATATATGTCCAATCAATGTGGAAAAAGAAAAGTAACCTTTCTAACGAGTCCTTTCTTGAGTGAAGCGTTTTCCAGTATAAATATGGCACGAGACCTAACATTATGATCCTGTGGAGAACCAAGCACCTTGTCCACTTCTCCAATTTTACTATCACGTTCTCTTGGCTCTTCATCCTCTTCACTGCATTGAGTTTGTTTCACAGACATCTTACGCTTCAGTCTACTACTGTTTGCACATGGAGTGAGCATATTGTAATGTCTACAATAACATCCACCAATTGAGAACAATCCCTCCATCAGTAATTATTGTTATAGCAAATTAATTAATAAATGAAAACTGAAAAAAAAAGAGACCAGTGACCAAACGACGGCAGCGGAGAGGACACCAAACCAGGGGCCAGAAGATTAACCGCGAACCAGAAGCCACTAGTCCACAAAGAGACGCCGGCGACGGAATGTGTGAGCAAAGCTGCCGCTGCTTCTGCGTGTGTTAGAATGAGTGAGACCGCGGGGCACTGGAAGGGAGCGAATTAGGTATTTATTAGACACGTAGATAAATACAAGAGTAATTACCTAAATTAGTGCCAAAGATTTTAAAATTAGACATTTTAATTCTTAAGAAAAATTAATATACAGATTAATTTTTAGGTTTTACTTTAGTAGACAAATCATGCCCTCCAAAGTTTCTGTAGAGCATCAGAGATGAAGATCAATTTGGACAAATCAAAAGTCATGTGCTCTAAAAATGTCATTAATAGAAAGAAGGAACTTTTCACTGGTGTCTCTTCTATCCGTTTTACCCAAGATTTGGGTAAATATCTTGGAGTTAATCTTCACCATACTAGAGTTACTAGAGCCTCTTTTAATGATATTGTGAATAAGATCAAAGATAGGCTTGCTAACTGGAATGGCATTTTCAATAGAGCCCATAGGCTTTGTCTCAGTAATTCAGTAGCGGCTTCCATTCCAACTTATCGAATGCAGGTATCTTTGTTCCCTTCTTCTGTATCTGATAAAATTACTTATATGATGCGGCTTTTTCTGTAGAAAGGAAAGGTTGATGGAAGAGGTTTAAGTCTGACTAATTGGAATACAGTTATCACCGCGCTAATGTTGCTCTGATAAGGAAGCTAATTTGGCAGCTCTTTAACTGTCCGAAAAAATTTTGGGTCTAACTGATTTTTCATGAATACCTCAAAAAGTTTGATACTAGTCTCTTCATGCCTCCCAAAAATACAGCTCATGTATGGAGGAGTATTTGCAAGGCCTTTAATCTTTTAAGAGATGGTTTCACATGGAATATTGGTCCTCTTAACTAATCTTTTTGGTTTGGAAAATGGAGGATGGAAGGTCCCTTGGCGAAGGAAGTATCATATGTTCATATTTCTAATTTTGAGAGTAATATCAGTGATTTTTTGGGGGATGAACAGTGGAAGCTTGAGAGGTGTCATACTTCCTTACCTGACTTTGTTAAACAGAGTATTCTTTCGTATAATTCAGATTGTCAAATGAGTGAGGGGGCTAGTTGGAGGTGGTCAGCAACCCCTTCCAATATTTATTCTTCTAGAAATGGCTACTTATAGCTTTGTAAATGTGTTTTCGGTTGGGAGGAGCAGACCAATTGGCTTTGGTTATGGCGGACCCAAATTTCTGAAAATTACAAAATTTTCATTTGACTATGTATTCATAATGCAATCCCCACAACTGCTTTTCGATTTCATAGAAGTTTGGGCAGTTCTGATTTGTGCCCTCAGTGTAATACGAAACCTAAAACAATTTTTCACTATCTTCGTGAGTGCCCCAAGGCCAAAGCTATCTGGCATAGTTTGAATTTGGAAGTTCACGGTCAACAATTAGATTGCTGGTTGCACAGTGACATGAATTCCAATGCCTT
Source organism: Arachis duranensis (assembly GCF_000817695.3). Classification (NCBI taxonomy): domain Eukaryota; kingdom Viridiplantae; phylum Streptophyta; class Magnoliopsida; order Fabales; family Fabaceae; genus Arachis; species Arachis duranensis. The sequence continues at coordinate 93,465,958 of NC_029775.3, read as the reverse complement.
GCTCTTCTCGGCGACTATTTGGTGGATTTGGAGGGATCGTAACAATGATGTTTTTAACCCAGCTAATCCATGGAAAATGGGTAAGGTTATAGCTCTTATTCATGCTTCTCAATTTGAACTTTATAAGTTCTTATCTATACATCATGTGTCTACTCCTTCTTATTTGCTGCTTTCTTAGTCTCCTCCTACCCAATTTTCGGTTAAAGTAAACTATGATGCTAGTATATTTGATGAATCTGTTGGTTTTGGGTGTGTATTGCGTGATTATAATGGCTCTTGGTTGCATGGTTGTGCTGGTTCTTTACCACCTGCTACTATTCTTTGAAGTGAGCTTTTTACAATTTGGAGAGGGCTAATTCTAGCATGGGAAGCTGGGTTTAGAGAGGTCACTTGTGAGACGGATTGTTTGGATGCTTTTATCCTTGTTAATGACAGAAATAACCAAGTGCAAAGTTCTGATAATGATTCAATGACTAAATTCAAAGAGGTTTTAAGCTAGAATTGGAGAGCAGAAGTCAATCTAATTCAAAGATATGCCAACCGAGTTGCTGATGCTTTGGCTAAATATGCAGCATCTAATTGCATACAGCAATTGGAATGGAATGAACATTGGAAAGATTTAACAGTGTTGTTGCAACGGGACTACGTCCTTAGTGTTTAGTGTGTTTTCTTTATTTCTTCTTATCTTTAGACACCAAAAAAAGATTATTGTCCAACAGAATAATTACCAAGATCAGTCTCCAACGATTTTAAAAACGAATATTTTAATGATGATGATGATGATGATGATGATGATGTTCAATAAAGTTATTAGAGATTATTCTACAAAAAATTTAAAATTAAAATTATTTGATATTTTTGTATTTAATATAATCAAAAGATGTCCTATATAAAAAATATATTTGTATTAAAAAATATGTATTAAATAAAAATATTTTAATTTGGATTTATATTAAATACATGTTTTTTTTAATACAAACATATTTTTTAAAATAGGATATCTTTTTATTATATTAAATACAAAAATATCAAATGGTTTTAACTTTAAATTTCTTGTAAAATAATCTCTAATAATTTTATTGATTATTATTATTGAGTGACTATATATATATATATATATAAATACATACATAAGAATCTAATGAATAAATTTATCATTATTTTTGTCAGAAAATAAACTGGAGACTGATTTGTCTGCCGGAGTAAAACCTTGGAGATTGATCTGTATATTAATTTTTCTTAGAGACTAAAATGTCTAATTTTAAAATTCTTGAGGATTGATTTGGGTAATTACTCTATTTTTTATTTTCTCCCATACACTTTTTCAAATTTTCAGTTTACTCTCAAATATTTTTTAATGGAAAAGTCTAGAGGCCAGCAGTTTTATTGAATTTTGGCTAGCATATAACCAACAGAGAAAGGTGAGCCATTGAATGAAATCTCATACCAATCTCTCAAATATTTTTTAATTTCTACAATCCCAAACTACCTACACAATAGCAAAAAGCACTACTCCTTTTCACGCTCTTCACTTCTTGATTTATCCAATTTTCAAAACAGTCCTTAAAATATTTCATACCCACCCAATATACATTATCCTAGTTCTGAGCCAGCCACCACAACCTAGAAATAAATTGACAATGTAAAAAGAAAGGTGATTTACCATTTTTTGTGCTTCGCCACACATAATACAATTTTCTTCTCCTTGATCAATGATATTTTTTCGGAGGAGCCTATCTTTCATGTTCAAGGAATCTGTTATCACGAACCACAATAATAACTCTATTTTTGGTAGGACCATTCCATTCTAAATATTGTCAAAGATGTGCTTCATATCTGATAATTTATGTTGTTCTCCGAAAACTGAGTTGATAAACGATCTGGTTGAATATCTCCCATCTTCACTAAAAGTCCACGTTACGTTATTTCTGTTACTTGCACACAAAAACATACTATCCAAATATTTTTCAGTTCATTATATAGTATTTGCTCTCACTCAAGGAAACCTCTCCACCATTGAAAGTCCTAAACCTAAGAAGCACCACACCATACCCCACAATCCTCTACCACCCACTTTTTTTGGTTTGACATATTATACAATCTTGGGAATCTACCCTTCAGGCTGGTATTACCAACCCATATATTTTTTCAAAATATTATTGTTCGACCATCTCTCACACACATTTTTCACCCCTCTTTACTAATCTTTCTATAAATTTTATTTTCTTCTACTATATTTATAATATCTTTCCATGACTTGTTTGATTTGTCACACCTTTGTTCTGCCACATGTATCTCCGATCCTTATCTACATCATAGCATGAACCCACTATTTTTTTCATAACGAGTTGACGATCAAATTTTCCATCGGTAAAAAAATTTAAAAATGTAATCGCGTTGTGAGTATAGCTTCTAAATCAATAGAAAATCATTTCATACAAACGTTTGGTTGTCACAAGTAACAAACCCAATAAAATTTATAAACTGAAGTATTCAAACTTCGGATCGTCTTCTCAAGGAATTGCAGGGAAGTATGATTTATTATTGGTTATGGAAAATAGTATTTTTGGGTTTAAAAATGTTTGAACAAGAGAAAAAAATTGCATGAATTAATAAATTAATTACTAATAAAACTCTTGGCAAGGTGCGAAAACTGAAAGTCCTATCCTAGTTATCCTTATCAATGGTGATGAGAATTATATTTTTGCTCCCACTCAGTCAACCTCTAACTATGAAGGTAAGTCAAGTGGACAAATCAATTTAATACCTAAAGTCCTAGTCAACTCCTGAGGAAAGACTAGAGTTATAGGAATCTAAATCAATCAGCAAAGATATCAATTATCAATCACGATGAGTTTGACAACTCAAGAGTTACCAATTAATCAACCAAAGCCAAGAATATAAGAAACTAAATAAAAATCATATGTCTGAAATACCTCAAATATTAATAAAAGAAATTAAATCTAACATGAAAAAGTTCATAAGTTAAATTGAGAAAATAAATAAAAGGAACATTGAACCTGAAAATTGAGAAGGATAAATCCTAATTCCCTTAAGAGGAATCCTAATCCTAGATCCTAAGAGAGAGGAGAGAACCTCTCTCTCTCTCTCTAAAACTATATTTAAACCTAAAATTGTGTGTATGATCTGTTGTATGAAGTCTCTCTTGAGTCTCTGCATGTTCCCTTACTTTAATCTGCGTTTCTGGGCCGAAATCCGGGTCAAAACACGACCCGAAAATGTCTCCAGCGTATTATGTAATTTATGCAGATCGCGCAGGTCACGCATACGCGTCGTTTGACGATTTTTCTCTCCACGCGTGCACGTCAGGCACGCGCTCGCGTCGCTTGCGCGAACTCCAATCCACGCGTATGCGTCGTTGTGATTTTGCCCTAATCGCGCGCACGCATCAGCCTTGTGTGCGCGTCGCTGTTCGCTGGTTGTCTCCTTTATTTCTTGTGCTCCTTCCCTTTTTGCAAGCTTCCTTTCCATTCTCTGAGCCATTCCTGCCCTATGAAGCCCGAAATACTTAACACACAGATCACGGCATCAAATGGTATAAAGGAGAATAAAAATATACAATTAAAAGATCTTTAGAAAGCAAGTTTTCAACCATAGAACTAAACTAGGAAGGAATTGTAAAATCATGCAAATCATATGAATTAGTGGGCAAGAATTTGATAAAAACCACTCAATTAAACACAATATAAACCATAAAATAGTGGTTTATCAACCGTCCCACACTTAAGCATTAGCATGTCCTCATGCTAAGCTCAAGGAGGCAAAATAAATGAGTAGGGAAAAGCAAGACTCATGCAATGCAACCTATGAATGTGAATGCAACTACATGCTAAGATGTTACTTGGTTAAAAGAAAACAAGTTCTTCAAGACAAATACAAACCAAATTCCACTAATTCAAATCGTACAATAAAAATAAGTAAACTTGTAAGAAGATAGCTCATGAAAGCAGGAAACACAGAATTAAGCACTGAACACTTACTGGTAGTATATATCTCTCTAACTCTCAAGTGTCTAGGGTCAATCACTCTACTCTTCTCTAATCATGCTTTCTAAACTTTGTTCTTCATCTAACCAATCAACAAATATTTAATATACCAATGCAAACATCATGAGGTCTTTTCAAGGTTGTAATGGGGCTGAGGTAAAGGTAAGGATGTATATATAAGGCTAAGTGAGCTAACAAAGTGAATCCTTGATTAGTCTAAGATCTCACCTAGCATACACACTTTATATAATTTCAAAGTTCTTTACCTAGCTACCCAAATTTTTCCACTTTTGTATTACATGCTCATGCAACAAATTTATTTTTGAATTTTGTCCCATGTGCATTGGTTCTTTTTTTATTTTGCATTGGGATAATTTTTGTATCCCCTTATTTAATTACTTAAATTTTTTTATCTAAATGCGCATGGTAATTTAATTATTTTGATTTCACATGAGCATGCTTCCCAAATTTTGAAATAACTTATTCAGTTTAATTCCCTTTTTTTATCATCCCATGTTCCCATAAAATTCCCCATACTTAAATTATACACAATATCTATCTTAAGCTAACCAAGGATTCAACTTGGGATTTTTAATTTATTTTTTCGCTTAAGGCTAGGAATGTGGTTATAAAACAGAAGGGGATTAAAAAGCTCAAAGTGGCTAACAAGGGTGACATAAAAAGGTAGGCTTATTTGGGATAAGTGAGTGAAAACAAGTAATGGCCTCAATCATATGAAAGCATGTAAATACACTAAATAATGGATATATAGGATGGAACAAAGCAAAGATTGCAATTATAGAGAAGAAAACACACAAGAATAAAAAATTATGGTTAAATAATGTAACCATATAAATAAGCTCAAAATCTCACAAGTTGTGTGTTCTTTGGCTCAAAAACCATGTTCTAAATACAACTTCAAACAAATTTAACACAAAAAATTTTTATTTTAAATTATTGAAATTTTTCAAAAATAGGGTCTTTAGAAGAAACTTATTATTTTTCAACCAAGTAGAATATGCATAAAATCAAATAAACATGCAATCAAATATGCAAATGCAACAATAAACAGACAAAGAAAATAGAGTATTGGTGTTGAAAAGAAGGTAACTAACCCCTGGAAGTCGGTATCGACCTCCCGACACTTAAAGATTGCACCGTCCTCGGTGTATGTTAAGATGTGCAAGTGGATGGGGGTTGTGGTTCCTCAGCTGGTGCTCTTTTTGTTCATTTCCTTGCCGGTAGTTTGGGAGTAGCTTTCTCTCTACACTTCTTGGTGGCCATCCTGAAAAAGAAAAAAGAAAGTAACTTTTAAAGCTAAGGGTTAGAGCAAGGAAGAGAACGAGAAAGGTGGTAATCAATGCACAGTAAAGTAGAATGACGTTAACACATGGTCATGACTACATGTGGAAAGTCATCAATGAAAATATAGCAAGTGCATGTGATGACAGTTAAATGCAAGGTATTTATTGGCATGCCAGCAAAGGCATGAGTAGCATAGATCAAGCATTCAATGTCCAAGTTAGATTACCAAGTCTTTCAAACTAACAATATGTTTGTAAGGATAATTATATTTAATTAATAAAATATAAAAAGGGTTTTATGAAAAACAGGCATTTAAAGTAGTAGGATAATATAAAAGTAGTGCATGATGCCATACGGGCTTTTTCACAAACACTTAGCATGCATGGTAAATAAGTTATTGAAGGTATTAAATTGAACATGCAAGCAACCCTTTAAAAAGTAATATATAATTGTCATACAAATCCTTTAATAATCCACAAGAAAAATATAGAAAATAATGACCCAAATAAATTTCTAACACCAATGAAAATAATGCAATGAATGAAAGAATGCAAATAAATTAAATGAAATAGAATGGAAGTGAAGAGGGATGAGAAGAAAAAAGTAAGAAAAGGAAGAAGAAAGAAGAAAAGGTAGAAGAAAATAGGATTAGAAAAGAAAAGATAAGATAATTGGCGCTGATCTGGATAAGCTGTGCGTCGCATGTGACACAAACGCGTGAGTCACGCGATCGCGTGGTGTGTGATAACTATTAGGTAACGCGGACGCATGGGTCATGGAATCGCGTGGCTTGATTTGAGCGATTGGCGCGAGTGCAGCCTCGTGTTCGTGCAACTCTCTGTTTTAAATGCATTTTTCCAAAAATCTGGGTGACGCGTTCGCGTGGGTGACGCGATCGCGTGGGTGGCCATATTTTGAAAATGACACGAACGCGTGGGGCACGCATTCGCGTGGTAAGGCTTGTGCTTCTAGCACCGTTCCAACCCCACTCCATCGTAACTTTCTGCCATACACCTTATTACGTCGATTTTACAGGGCCACGCGTTCGCATGGGTGATGCGGACGCATGGGGAGGCTATTTTGCACATGACGTGGAGGCGTCAGCAACGCGGTCGCATGGATCAATTTGTGCCAAAGGCACGCCTCCATCCACACTTTCGTGTGACTCTCTGTTCAATTTTCTTTTCTTCCCAATGCACTGGCGACGCGGACGCGTCGACGACGTTGTCGCGTCGCGTGCAATTTTTTTTTATAATAATGCAGTATGCATAATGCAATGCAATATGAATGTTATGCATGATTTCAGGTTCAATCAAAACTCAAAAATAAACAAAATAGACTAGAATTAAAACTGAAAAAGGAACAATCATACCATGGTGGGTTGTCTCCCACCTAGCACTTTTAGTTAAAGTCCTTAAGTTGGACATTTGGTGAGTTCCCTGTTATGGTGGCTTGTGCTTGTATTCATCCAAAAATCTCCACCAATGTTTGGAATGCCAACAGCCTCCGAGGTCCCAAACAATGCATGTAAAGCCCTTGAGCAGTTTCAAATAGGTTCTCAGGCTTCCGGGGTGTTGAATGTCCGAATAGATTCCATGATCCCAAACTTTGCTTTTACACCCGTCTTCTTGTTGATCATTATGATTCCATCCGGGTAGCAAGCAATCTGAATTCTCACTAAAGCGGTTAAACAACTTCCTAGACCTATTCAGTTGAGCTTTACACCAACCCTTGTATTTAAACTTTGAGCACACAACCATGTTAAACCTTACTTGACAACTTCTACTACTGACCATCTCCCTCTTACGCTTAAGGCCACAAAGGGCTCTAAGCTGACCATCTGTCTCAAGTAAAGCATATTCAAGTGAGCTAATTAAGCTTAGAGATGAGAGATTTACCCACTTGAATGAAGGAATGGACAGTGATGGCTTTGGGGGAGAGGTCTCCAACAACTTTGGCAAGGTGATTTCCAGCTCCATTCCCTTGGGCTCTTCTTTGACAACTTCCACCTCCTTTCAAGCTTCTTCAACATCAGCCTCTTCCTCTTGGTAGCTTTCTTCTAATTTGATCTCTTCTTTATTGCTCACTAAGGGCATGGGAGGTTGTGCTTCTTCTTCTTTAAACTCCATATCAAGTCCAATGGAAGAGGATTCAAATGTAGATAAGAGTTCATCAATGATTGAATCCATCTCTTGATCATCCCCTTCAAAGTTTTCAACCATGATATGCCTTGGAGGTTGTACACCCTCCTCAACATCAACATCAAACACCTTGTAAGAAGGCTCTATGAATGGACTTTCCAATAGAGGCTCAGCATCTCCTAAGTCTTCGACCACTTCTTCTTCTTTAATAATTCCAGCTTCCTCTACTTGTTCCAGTACAAAGTCATGATCCTTACTGTCTACTGGAGTTTCTAGTAACTCCTTCATGCTACGTTCTTCATTAGATTTCCACATGAAGCCATGGGGGTTCCTTGAGTGTCCAAACGTCTGGAAGGTAATTGATTTATTGCTTGCTCTAGTTGATGAAGGGGTGCATGAAATTGATCTACTGTTTCCTTGAGGCGAGCCTGTGATTATTGGGTCGATGGATATGGATATAGTGCATAGGGAAGTGGTGGTTCTTGGGAGTAATTGGATTGGAATTGGTGTGGATATGGGTTAGGTTCATATGGAGGTGAATGGTGGAAATGGGCTTGTGAGTATGGTGGTCCAAAGTCATGTTGAGGAGGGGGTTCATAGGCATATGGTGGTGGTTGTTGATAATCAAAAGAGCGCTCACCATAGCCATTGCCTTGATATGCATCACAGAACAGTTGTTGATAGTCCATTGGAGGTGGTTGTTGCCATGAGGGTTGATCAAATCCTTGTGGCTCCTCCCATCTTTGATTGTTCCATCCTTGATGCATGTTCTCATTGTAATCTCTTCTTCCTACAATATAATTTTAACCAGACTCATATCCAAAGGGGTGAGAGTTCATAGTAGTAAGAGAAAATAAAAACAAAAACTAATAAAAAGAAAATATTTTGAAAAAGATATGATTTTTGAAAAAAAAAAAGATAAGATAAGATTTTGAAAAAAGGATAAGATAAGATTTTGAAAAAGATATAATTTTTTTTAAAAAAATTTTGTGAAATTTAAAACTAAGATAAAGATAAGATGAAAACTTTTTTTTTAAATATTTACAATAACCAATAATAAGGCACACGTTTGCAATTCCCCGGCAACGGCGCCATTTTAACGATCGGATTTCCTATCGGTAAAGAAATTCAAAAATGTCATCGCATTGTGAGTATAGCTTCTAAACCAACAGAAAATCCTTTCGTACAAATATTTGGTTGTCACAAGTAACAAACCCAATAAAATTTATAAACTGAAGTATTCAAACCTCAAGTCGTCTTCTCAAGGAATTGCAGGGAAGTATGATTTATTATTGGTTATGGAAAACAGTATTTTTGGGTTTAAAAAGGTTTGAACAAGAGAAATAAATTGCATGAATTAATAAATTAATGACTAATAAAACTCTTGGCAAGGTGCAAAAACTGGAAGTCCTATCCTAGTTATCCTTATCAATGGTGATGAGAATTATATTTTTGCTCCCACTCAGTCAACCTCTAACTATGAAGGTAAGTCAAGTGGACAAATCAATTTAATACCTAAAGTCCTAGTCAACTCCTGAAGAAAGACTAGAGTTATAGGAATCTAAATCAATCAGCAAAGATATCAATTATCAATCACGATGAGTTTGACAACTCAAGAGTTACCAATTAATCAACCAAAGCCAAGAATATAAGAAACTAAATAAAAATCATATGTCTGAAATACCTCAAATATTAATAAAAGAAATTAAATCCAACATGGAAAAGTTCATAAGTTAAACTGAGAAAATAAATAAAAGGAACATTGAACCTGAAAATTGCGAAGGATAAATCCGAATTCCTTTAAGAGGAATCCTAATCCTAGATCCTAAGAGAGAGGAGAGAACCTCTCTCTCTCTCTCTCTAAAACTACATCTAAACCTAAAATTGTGTGTATGATCTGTTGTATGAAGTCTTTCTTGAGTCTCTGCATGTTCCCTGACTTTAATCTGCGTTTCTGCGCCGAAATCCGGGTCAAAATGTGGCCCGAAACTGTCTCCAGCATATTCTGTAATTTCTGCAGATCGCGCAGGTCACGCGTACGCGTCAGTTACGCGTACACGTCATTTGACGGTTTTCCTCTCCACGCGTGCGCGTCAGGCACACGCTCGCATCGCTTGCGCGAACTCCAATCCACGCGTACGCGTCAAGCACGTGTACGCATCGTTGTGATTTTGCCCAAATCGCGCGCACGCGTCAGCCATGCGTGCGCGTCGCTGTTCGCTGGTTGTCTCCTTTATTTCTTGTGCTCCTTCCCTTTTTGCAAGCTTCCTCACCATTCTCTGAGTCATTCCTGCCCTATGAAGCCTGAAACACTTAATACACAGATCACGATATCGAATGGTATAAAGGAGAATAAAAATATATAATTAAAAGATCTTTAGGAAGCAAGTTTTCAACCATAGAACTAAACTAGGAAGGAATTGTAAAATTATGCAAATCATATGAATAAATGAGCAAGAATTTGATAAAAAATACTCAATTAAACACAATATAAACCATAAAATAGTGGTTTATCACGAGTCCTTCTCGTCAGCGAACCATGTCTACCATTTGAACAACATGGTTGGATTCTTCAATGTTATATCCCCAACTCCTAGGCCACCATACTCCCTTAGTTTTTGGATTATACTCTATTTTATTGTTGGCATAGCTCTTTTATCCTTTTCTTTTTTCCAAAAGAAAGCTACTTGCAAGAATATAATCTTTTTAGCTATTCCTTTTAACATTTTGGACAATCTCAGATAATACATTTGTAAATTATTTATTACCACTTTTATGATAGTTAATTTTTCTACCTTGGACAAGAGAATCACCTTCGATTGACATAACTTTTTTTCTCTATATTCTCAATGATGGGCCTCCAAGTTGCTATTCTTCTCGAATAAGCACCTAATGGGATGCTTAGATATGTGATTGGCAGGGATCCTACATCACACCCCATTTCTCTTTTCAATCTTGCGCATACACTCTGTTGACAATTAACCAAGATTATGATTGATTTTTCAAAATTGATGGTTAGTCCCGACATAAGGCTAAAGCACTACAAAATTTTCCTCTAACACCTCATCACTTTCAGTTTAGGAGGGGCAAAAAGAATGGTATCGTCCACAAATTATAGGTGTGTTAACGATACCTTTCTCCTATCCATCTACGAACCTTCAACAACCTATGGTTGTACGGCTGTATTGATCAGTTTGTTTAGTACCTCTACCACAAAACAAATAGGAAAGGCGATATTGGGCCGCCTTACCTTATCCCTCTCTCCATACTAAATGGCTTTGTCGGGGAGCCATTTACCATCACTAACATAGTTGTTTTCTGAAGCATGCCTTACACCCACATCCTCTATATCCTTCTAAAACCCATCTTCTCTAGCACATGATCTTAAAAGCCCCACCTCACCGAGTCATAAGCTTTCTGAAAGTCAAGCTTGACCACCATACCTAGATTCTTCGACTTCTTCAACCAAGACACCATCTCACAAGCTATGAGTGCCCCATCTATAATTTATCTATCCTGTATAAATGTTGTTTGTGTTTTTCTCACCAGACCTTCCATTAGAGGTCTTATTCTCGCCACTATGACTTTTAAGACCACCTTGTAAATACTCTACATTATACAAATCAGCCTCAAATCCTTGATTTTTTTCCCACCATCTGGCTTCACAGTTAGTGTTACCCAAGTCACATTTGCTTCTCAATAAATAGACGAACTGATTCAACATTCTGATCTACAAATAGGAGAAGCATAGAAGAGTTAGGAACTTCAATCTGAATACCTCATCATCACTCTAAAAGCTCTGGAAATTTCCAATCACACTGAAAAAATGAAAGATCATGGAGTTCAAGTGCATGTGAGTGTCTAGAGTCAACCTCAATTTGTTTTACTTTTATTTATTTTCTTTACGTATTTTATTTTTATTCCTTTTCTTGAAACATTTTGCTCTCTTTTAAATTCTAGGGTAAATACCCTTTCTGACTCATGTCCCTTTTTTCATGAGACATAGCGCACCCTAATCATTCTTAAATCTCATCCAAGTCCCTATCCACTAAAACAAATAGACAAAATGACCACTAGAATTGAATAGCAAATGGTTACCAGTGCTAGGTGTGCCACATGTCAGTCCTTTTGGTTGGAAGGACCAAAAACCCCTATTAATATCTTCCTCTTCTTTTTCATCCTCCTCATCTTTTCTACAATTTTCTTAAAAGAGCTCTGACCTTTCTTACCACTACTGCTACCTGCTTCCATGTCACTCCAAAATAATCTTTTCTTCGAACTCCCCATCGAGTTATAGCTCGCCGAACGCTGCATCATCATCACCCCATAGTTCACCATAACATACCTCCTCACATCCTTTGGCAACCTCAGTGTATACCTCTCCACACACTCTCCTACTTTTACCACTGAGTGCCCCCTCATATTATACCTCTTCAAAACTCTCCCCTTCCCACCCCGTCATCCCTCACTCACCTCACGTGCCAACGGACTCCCCTCAATCATGCTATGTTCTGCTCTATTTCCATAACCATCTTTTTCATGTTCTTCTTCTCTGCCGTAGCTCACCAAAATAAAAACATGGGAGGAATCTTGGTTGAGATTGGCACGACAAACGGGACAGGGTGACATGAAAAAAAAGTTAAGCGTCGATGCAGAGAGGGTGGAACATGTGGCTGTAGTATGGCAGCAACTAAAAATTGTCATTGCCGGTGAACTCGGTGAGGCAGACAACACACTCTAGCGGAGCCTCTTTGTGGATTCTGAAGTCTTTGATGCTGGAATAGAATACAATGAAAAAAGTTTCGGGGATGTCGGAGCTGATGCCGCCGTTGTAGTAGGAATAGGGCGATTGAAGGTTCCCAGGGTAGTCGTGGAAGGAAAGTGGTTTCACCGACTGGACCGAAGACTATGCCTCTGTGAAATTGCCATGCTGATGGAGAATGAGAATGAGCATGAGGTACAAGTGTAACAGTTTAGGGTACTGGCATGGTTAAGGGTGTGCACCTGGTTGCTGTTGGGGATATTCGTGATAGTTTCAAGGCTGATCCAATGGAAGGTGGTTTAGGGTGCTGGTGGTTGTAGTTTAGGATGAAAAAGAGAAGAGGAAGAGGGAACCATGTTAGTAGTGGTGAATGTGAAGCTCAATGTTGATAGTGATGGAGATGGAGATGAGAAGAAAATGGAGGAAAAGAGGAGGAGGAGGATGAAGAAGAAGAGGAAGATGTTAAGAGGGGTTTTTAGTCCCTCCAACCAAAGGAACTGATACGTGGCACACCTGGCACTGATAATCGTTTGCTATACCGTTGTAGGGGTCGTTTTGTCTATTTCTTTTTTAGTGGATATGGGCTGGATGAGGTTTAAGGATGATTAGAGTGTGCTATGTCTCACGAAAAAAAGGTCAAGGGCCGGAAAGGGTATTTACCCTAAATTCTAAATTTACTTTCTCCAAATTTACTTTCTTATCTATTTAAAGCTTCATTTTTTCTTGTATTTCCATTTATTATTTTTATTTACATTATTTGATTCAATTTGTACACAAGTAATCATTCAACACATACAGTAAGTAAATTCCGAGTCGAGTTCACTCTTTTAAGAGGAGCCGTATCTGCTCTCCAAATTAAAATCTTGATACAAGCTTAATTTGAAATCTTGTCGAGATTACCATAAATCAAGCAAAACAAAAATTTATTTTGTATTTCAATGTGTATTCTATACTAGTAACTGATTTTAGTGTATGCTTAATATAGTTGTTATCTATAATGTTGGAGATCGGTGGAAGTATAATATTGTTTGTACGAATTTTGACCAAAATTTTGATAGTGAATAGAATTTATGCCAATCTCAATACAAAAAAAGTACTATACTGCAGCATAAGGTCGAAAAATATGATAGTCAAAATGAGAAAGGGTCTTCTTGCCATATAGTGACTAAAGAATGCTAAGCTTGACAACGACAGTCAAAGTAGCAAGGTTTGGTTTAGGTTTCATATCATAGGATTTCATGATTCGACCAAAGTAATAGATGTCGAAGAAAAATGCTGAGATTCTCCAAATGAACTCATGCGATGCAAAGCAAAACTTACCATAAAGTGACAAGTACTTCTAGAAAGTAGGTGTCTAGATCATCACAATGAAAGTGATGGTCAAAGGAACAATACACTTGAAAGATTTTTCGAGACTGAGTGAAGACGAAGACAATACAAAATATAAGCTAAGGATCACAATTAAAATGTGTTTAAAATATCAAATCTAATCCTATTTAGTAACTACCATGAACGTACAGTGGTTTATTTGAATACCAAGTAAGAGCAGAATGTGTTTAATAACTAAAGAATGGGGTTGAAAGCATAAAGCAATTGCCTATAAATAGACAGAAGATTGATAGAGGGACTTTCATTCTGCAACTCATACATATAAAAGCTCTAGAGAAATTCCTAATCACACTAACGCAAGGAAAAATATGGAGTGCCAATGCATGTGAGTATTGCGACTCAATTTCTTTTCTTATTTATTTAAGGTTTAATTATTTTGTTAGTCCCTATAGTTTCACCAAATTTGTAATTAGGTCCCTATAATTTTTTTTTTTAATTGGTCCCTACAAAGTTTTTAGTTTTGTAATTAGGTCCTTTCTAATATAAAAATATTAGAATTAACTGAATATTTCTCCACAGATTGAAGATATCAACAATTAAGAACCTAATTAGATTTTTTACCATATATTTTTTTGGAAGAAATATTCTGTTAATTTTAACATTTTTAACATGAAAATATTCTAATTACAAAATTATAAGCAGTGTAAGAATTTAATTAAAAAAAATAAAGATCTAATTATAAATTTGATAAAATTATAAGAACCAATAGAATAATTAAACATTTATTTAATTTCTATTTTGTCGTTCAATTCTTTAATGTTCATTATTCCTAATTTATTTCCAACATTCAAGTCACTTATTCACTTTCAGTTTCAAGTTCACGTTAGATTCATGTTTGATTTATTTTTATACTCAAACTGGATCAGAATTGTGTTTGTAAAAGGTTTTATTAAATAATAGAAATTTATATTATTTTTCACTCATTGTAAAGTTCATTTTGACATTTAGTTGATAAATTTTGAATTGAGCTCTCCTCAAAAGTTATATATGTTCCTCAAATTAAAATCGTGATACAAATTTGATCGACATTTTCTATCGACATCAACAAACCAAAATTCAAACGAAACAAATATTACAAATTATATTCCTTAAATATACAAATAAATTCTTTCTTGTGGGTCAAGGCTAATTCAATTAGTCAATCAACTTTAGCAATGAAAATTAGTACTAATTCCACAATTGAAATTTCCCACTATCCCAGAAACAGTCATAGATCCCAGGCAAATCACATTATCATTATCACTTCGACCAAAACTATACGACATAATTGCGCTTAATTATTATTGTTAAGGTAAACTAAAGGTCTCTGGATTAAAGTTAGAAACAAAGGAGGTGAAGGTAAATGTCAATCCAAGAAAAAAAAGGTAAAAGTAAATTATTTTTTATATAAAAAATATTTTTAAATAATTTGAAGATACTTATTAGTCCTAAAAAAAAGTTGTTAAGGATAAGAAAATAAAAATCTTTAAGTTTATCTATGCTTTAATGCTATTCGATAAATAGAAAGTCTTATTTTCCTTGTAAAACCAAAAATAAAATAAAATAAGAGAAAATATAAAATTTTTTATTTAATATTTTATTTATAAAAATACATAAATAGTGAGATATTTACAAAATTGTATTACGTGACACATCTCGAATGTTGAAGGTATAACCCAAAAACAAACATATCTCAGCATCTGAGATCTTGTTCTGTGACTGGGTGACACCGAGTCATATCCTGGGTGTACCCGGAATATGTATTAGAGCTAGGGGTGAGCACGAGTCGGGTTGGTTCAGATTTATGGTAAAAATAAAATCAAACCAATTGAATTGTAATTGATTCGATTTAGTTCGAATTTACATTTTTTTATGTATGTACCCGAACCAAACCGAATCAATTAAGATCAGATTGGTTCGGTTCAGATAATTGGATACCTGATAAAACATAAATTCATAAAAAAAATTAAAAAATAAAATATTTCTCTTAAAAATTCTGTAAGCACAATAAACATATAAAATCAATAGAAATAAATAATAATTGAAACATGTTAAACACCAAATATATTAAAAACTAAACACATTAAAATCTAAATATATTAGACATTAAAATCCAAACATGTTAAACACTAAATACATTAAAATCCAAACATGTTAAACACCAAACACATTAAAAGCTAAAAACAAATATATATTTTAAATTTTTATTTTTTTATTTAATTAATACATGGTCGAGTCCACAGGTTGGTTTGGGTTCCACACCCCCAAAACCGTTATCCGAATCAATTACTAGAGAGAGTCATTGGTTTGGTTTGGGTTGGAACGAGTAATCGAGTACCCGTTACCCGTGCTCACCCTAATTAGGGCGGAGATCAGGTACTGAGTACCCGAGATATGCGGAAAAAGCGAATGGGGTCTTAACACCCGAGATATATACACTACCATAATTTCACCCTCAGTATCCGAGATATATTCAACGGTCTATTTTGGGTCTCAGCACCTAGAATATGTGTATTATGGTTCAAGTGTCTCTGCACGCAAGATATGTTGGAGAATAATTCTATTTATATAGCCCATCCCAATACCACCCCTCACATAATTTACAACCAAATCTTTTCTTTCTCTTCTTTCCATTTTGTTCTGATGGAGAATAATCAATTCTTCTTTATTGTTGTTTATCCCAATGGGATAGTCGAACACAGTGATGAGGGAGTGATTTTGAGTTTAATAAGACTGTCATGTTCACTAACCGGGTTGATACCCTACATGCGCTAAAGATGGTCATCTGAGCAATATGAGGGGAATAGGTACCAAGGAGGTCAGGCGAGTTGCATATATATTTCTGCACGCGCTTTCGAACGGTGGATTTACCAACCGGTTATTTTGAAGTGATGGGAATAAGCATGTGGGGGCAATATTCGACGTACATGCACGTCTAATGCCGCAACATGTGATGAAGTTGTATGCTGCGGTCCGTGACGTGGTTGTTGGTGGTGGGCTGTGCCCTTCGAGTCCTGAAGTTGTCCTGCTCGAGGCCACACCGATCTGCTATACCTTGTCTCATGATAGTGCCAACAAGGATGACAGTGAAGGTGATTCAACTTATGTTGCCGGGTTTGGGTCCGAGACCTCTAGCGATACAGCTTCTGAAGATGAGTATGTGCCGGAGACTTCCACCGACGGTGTTGGTAGGTTTTTTCTACCTCCCCCATTGGCTATTTCTCGATTGTCGAATGTTCCTAGCTATTATCAGATATTGTACTTGGACGCAATGCAGCCCAACGGTCTTCTGAATGTTGGTGACAAGGAGGATTACAATACAGATGGTGGTGTGGAATTTCGAGTTTGCCATAGGTTCAGGATCTGTAAAGCAGTTCTAATGGCGATGAAGAACTACAGTATTTGACGGAATGAAAAGTACAGAGTGTTGGAGTTAGATAGGCTTAAATACCACTGTAGTTGCAAGAAATTTACCAATGGTTATCCATGCTGTCTTCGTGTGGCACTACGCCAGAACTTGAATTACTGGTATATGTTACAATTAATTTTGGATGCATTAGAGCCTATTACGTTAATTTTGTGTTTTGCTGAAAATTGACATCCACGAGAAATTTGCAGGGAGGTGTAGAGATTTGGTAGAGCACATACTTGTCTGGCACCAATCATGTCTCAGGACCATGCTCAGTTGGATAGTAGTGTTATTTGCAAGGTCGTGTTATCTATGATAAAGATTGATCCGTCGGTGTCTATCTCGGTGTTGCAAAGTACGGTGCATAAGAGTTACTATTTAGAAAGCGATTGCCAAGATTTATGGCAACTGAGAAAAGTCGCACAACAGGATACCTGCACTCTTACAAGCTTTGCAGGAGTGCCTTCCAGGTATGATTCATGGTTGTGCTGTTCCTTATTACAATAGGGACATGGTTGACAGAGAGTGGAGTCAGTTTGATAAAGCTTTTTGGGCTTTTCCTCCATGCATTAAAGCGTTTAAGTATTGCAAGCTTTTTGTATCTGTGGACAGGACACACTTGTATGGAAAGTATGGAGGTGTGCTGTTAATTGTTGTGGTTCAAGATGGTAATAACAATATTCTTCTCATAGCTTTCACACTAGTTGAGTCGGAGACAACGGAGTCATAATCATTTTTCTCTCAAATTTGAGACAACATGTGACTCCGTAGCCTAGCATCCTTATCATATCAGATAGATCGCACACCATTTGTACTGCCCTTAATGCACCTCATAGTGGATGGCATCTTTCGTCAGCATATCATGCTTACTACATCCGGCACATGGGTTCAAATCGGCTGAGGGTAAAAGGTACTTTATAAATGTTGTGTACAGTCTAAGAAATTAGGGTTGCAATTGGTACTTGGATGCTTTGGGTACACTATCCCGTGACATGGTGGATTGGACTCTTCATTTTAGGAAGGATTTGTGGATGCAACATTGTGATGAAGGTCGTCGGTATAGTCAAATGACGACAAATCTATCAGAGTGTATAAATCCAGACATCATCTTGAGGTTGCCTCCTCGCGCGTCATCTCCCATCTGTGGCATCCCATGGTAACTGAAACTCATCTCTCTGACCTGGAATCACTGGGAGGATATTAGTCAGTGGGACTATTGCTCTGGGATTGGCAAGGACCTCCTCCCCTTACAGAAATTTGACTCTACAGGCCTGCTGCCACCAGGTAAGGTACTCCTATACAGGATGAAGGTCCGAATGGCCATCAATCATAACCAAATGCTGTAGCTGGTAATGATCCCTGAATAGATCATATTACTCACAGTGCACGTCGGGCCACCAAGTGTCATCTCCCCTTATCGTCTTGAAAAGATACTCGTCGACATTCACCGGATCCACTGGCTTGTGTTGCTGCCCCTAGCTACCTTATCACTCTGTCAACGTGATAAAACTCAACAAAGTAAAAGCAGACAATAGAAACGACAACCTTCCATGTGTAAATCTTCGCGTCACTCATAAGCCAGTCAAGTGCAATTTGTCGCAGCTGGAGATCCTCGTAAGGTGTAAACAAAAAATGTTCACATCGGGTTAAAGTACTATAATTAGAAACAATATACGAATGCATTGAAAAAATATAGAACCCCAAAACGGTCATATCTGGTGAAATGTCAGGGCATCGATGCAACGTCATAGACTCTGGATCCTGCCATCATGACGATCTCTACTTTATTGCCCCAGTCCTCCCAACTTACACAGAATAAAAATAGTTGAACATAATTTAATTGATTATATTCCATAATGGCTAACAAGTGTTTAATGTATACTAGTTGGTAACTTAAAAATTATTTATAATATGTATATACCTAGCTGCAAGTGAGAACCTGACGATATCGTATCCCGCCGAACTAAAATACAGAAACCTATGGTAGATCCACGAGATAAGAAATGACATACACCCTATAATGCCAATCACATCACGCCCTGTCGCGGTGCACAACAAGTGATACGTATGACAGAACAATGCAGACCCTATGACAACTGGCTGCAACGGTCAAAATCCTCCAACAGTGGCAACCATCTCAAAGGGACAAGTGTAGCAGACTTGTCAGTGAATAGAAACCCTCCAATGAGCATCATCAAGTAGCATCGGGCGTAATGACGAAGTGTATTCGGAACTGCACCTTCTAGAATGTATGCAACCCTGTCCCTCATGCAGGTCATCCTCACCCCAAAACCTGCTTCGCTCCCTGTGGCTGTGGTGGCGGCTTGATGCTAAGTAAATCCTCAACCCACTCCCACGTGGAGTGTCCATGCCATCGCTGGAAGTCTCTAGTGCAACTCTCGATCGGCTTTCCACCAGTGCACAGACCAATGTGGTAGGCAACATCCTGGAACGTAATGCTGACCTCACCCTATGAAAGGTGGAACGTGTGGGTCTCGGGCCTCCATTGCTCGACAAATACAGAGATAAAAAATATCAAACATGAAATTTCTCAACTCTACTGCATGCCCAAATCCAGCATCTCTTATATAAGGCAACAAGATGTCCGGCGAGGGGAGACCCAGGGTCAACGGTGTGGCAACAGTAACCGTAGTCTCTGCAATTCCCATAACATTTACTCTCGCATATTAATCTCGTCTAAACTGTTAATTGTTGCTACAGATTACTAAAAATTATAAACCACCTAGATAAACAATTATATTAAATACAACAGATACCTATTAATTGGACTAACATGTGAATTGAGAGCTACTTATTTTATTTATTTAACTTAACTCACAATTATTTATCTATTTTATTTATTTAACTTAAGTAACAATTACTTACAATCAATTATACACATTATAAAACCATACTAGGTATACCAACAAAATTAATATAGATCTTTTAACTTAGTCTACTCAATATACTTACCCCACTAACTAAGTTATTAAACACTAAACATCTAAATTTATTATTCACTAAAAATAAAATAAGAAAAAACTACTAACATCAAAGTCTAAAGCTCCAACTACGTGCCAAATAGCATTCAGTCTGTTGATGTCTCCTTTGCAGGCATATTCTCAAAGAGCCATACTTTCTGAAGGAATTCGAACTAAAGCGTTGAGAACGTCACAAAAACTTAAAAAATGACAATTATGCACAGCAATCTCGGATGCTGTGACATTATATAAGTATGCGAGCAGTGGCGGAACCAGAAATTTTATAAGAGGGGGGCCAATTAAATATAAAATATAACAAAAAATTAACAAAATATGATTTGTAGCATATATATCAAAAAAGTAATTATATTATATAAAAGTCAATGTTCAACTACATACTAAAACTTTATGGTCCAAACTTTATGTATGCTCTACGAATTTCATCTTGTTGATTGATAGGATAATTCCAAATTTGCGGACGCTTTCCGGGATCACGCATCAATGTATCAATATTAACTTGATCTATTTCAGTCCTTGCTATTTTGGAAGCAGGGGTTGAATATCTTGCTCAACAAGTTGTGTCACAGGTTGTTCAATAATATTTTGAACATTACTCAAAGAATCTGAAGCTGAATTTTGTTCATCATATATTCTCTCTTTTCTCTTGAAAAATGAGTGAATTGTTTTCATCTTTGACATTTTTAACTTAACTTGAACTATCTAACAAAAAAAACAAAAATAATTGCATATATATTATTTTCTTTAAAAAAATATTAAACCTATTGAGCAATAACAAATAATTTTAGAAACACAAATATATAATAACCAAAAATAAAGTTATTGATTTACCTGATTATTTTTTGTTCCAAGTCTCACAAAAAAATAATTCTATTGAGTTTTGTCCTCACTTCAATCTTTGAACACTGTCCATTATAAAAAAAAATAAATTAATCATTTTAAATAAATAATGTAAATAATATTGACATTGTCATTAACTTAAAAAAAAATTGAAATATACCTCTTTGAATCTTTGTTGTGCATTCAATAGTTAATATTTTGTTGTTCACTTCTCTTCAATGGTTTTTCTTCATATGTCTTGTTTTGGTATGGAAAGAAAATTAAAATGAGAAGAGTAGAAGACCAAAAGTTTGGAAACCACTAAAAGAGAGAGAAAAGTGGCGCTGATGCCTCTAATGGCTTGAAACAAATATTTGAAAAATGTACTAGTGTTACTTTAATTAATAGTATGGGCTTGGGCTAGTATAATAGAACCATTTTTATTAATTATTAGAATGGGCTATTTGTTAACAAGAGCAACAATAATTCAAATATCTAATACATAATGCAGTTTTTAGTTTTTTTAATTTATAAAATTTTGTAAGTTATATTTTTTTTAATATTATATATAAAAAAATTTAATATTATTAATTATTACTATTTACTATTTTTTTTAAAAAAATTTGGGGGGGACCATGGCCACCTTAGGTCCCCCCGTGGATCCGCCACTGTATGCGAGTGTATCTCAGATACTGAAACCCCAATCATGGGGCATTTACATATCTCGGTTGCTAAGATCCCATTCGCTTTTTGCGCATATCTCGAGTGCTTAGTACCCGATCTCTACCCTAATACATATCCTGGGTGCACCCAAGATATATATGACTCGGTGTCACCCAGTTACTGAACGGGGTCTCAGACGCTGAGATATGTTCGTCTTTGGATTATACCCTCAGCATCCAAGATGTGTCTCGTAATATAATTTTGTAAATACCTCACTATTTACGTATTTTCGTAAATAAAATATTTATTTTATTTAAATAAAAATGCAAAAATATACATATAGGTAAATTGTCATTTATATAAAGAATTTAATATTAATATATTATCAGTAAAAAATAATTTTATGTGTACATTCAATTATATAACATCACATAAATAAAAATAATTATATTTTATATTAATTGTATAAATGTCTATTTAAAAAATGTGATTGAACGATTTTATAAAATATTTTATACTATCAATATATTAAAATTAAACTCCTATAAAACATGATTCTAAGATGAAATTTGAATTACTATCCAAGTCATGAAATTTAAGAACAAAGAGATATAGCTAATGAGTTTAAGAATATTTTAAACCTTTAAATATTATATATGAATTGATTAACCATGACTAATTTTGTCATATACTATAATTCCGACCAATGTGTGAAATGTGACTAATACTAAAACACTACAAAAAGTAAAATAGATACCATAATATCACGTGTGGCACATGGGTGTTACTCTCTGCCACTAAAATTCTGTTCACATTGGGCTCTGCATGTGATATCAGTATACACCGACCCATGAGTTAATGAAAGTGCTTCTAATTGCCCAAATCCAGTGACTTCCCACTTAGATAATCAAAACACACACGGAAAAAAAAAGAGATATATTTTTTTATTTAATGACTCAGCTAAGAGTTAAAACTACTTAGAAATTTTTTAAAAAGGGTTTATATTGCAAATAAAATATTATATAGAATTATTTATTAAAATATTTTTATCTTGACAATTTATTTATGAGTAAATAGTTAAATTATTTTTTCGAATTCCACTTGTTTAAATTGGTTTTCAAATTTTTGCAAAATTAAATTGATTTTCATATTTACTAACGACAATCACGTTGGTTTTCAAATCACCCTGAACAAGTATGAATGTCAAAGACTAATTTAAAAAAATAATTTGATTATTTACTTGTTAATTTATGATAAAGTTATTTTAATTTTATTAATATAAAGATAAAAATAGAAAATACAAAAAGAAATATATTGAAATGCATAAACGACATATAAATTGATATAAATTTTATTACTCATGTAAGTATTTTTATTAGTTTAATTCAATTTAAATGGACTAAACTCAATAAAATTTACTTAATGTGAAATTATATACTTTTTTAGGGATAAGTATTGTTTTGGTCTCTAACATTGAGAGTCAGAATCGAAACCGTCCCTAACATAATTTTTGATTTAGAATCATCTTTAACGTTTTTTTTCGTATTAAAATCGTTATTTAGGGAGGAAAAAGAGAAGGAGAAAGGAAGAGGGGGAAGGGGGGACGGCGCCGGCGAAACTTGGAGCCGCCGTCGCCGTTGTCATGGCCGTCGCCATTGGGGATCGTGAGGGAGAGAGGAGACGCGAGCCACTGCCGCCGCCTCGCCGCCTCATCTGCATCGCTTTCTGCTTCTGCATCTTGTTTTTGCTTTCTTGCTTTCCTGCTTTCTTGCTTCTACTTTCTTGCTTTCTGTTTCTGCTTCTTGGTTTGGTGTTGTTTGGTGTTGTTGCTGTTGTTTGGTGTTCTTGGTGTTGGTGTTGGTTGGTGTTGGTGGTGGTGTTTGTGTTGGTGTTGGTGTTGGTATTGGTGGTGGCGGTGGTGTTGGTGTTGGTGTTGGTGCTGGTACTGGTGCTGGTGTTGGTGTTGGTGCTGGTGCTGGTGTTGGTGCTGGTGTTGGTGTTGGTGCTGGTGGTGGTTGTGGTGGTGGTATTGGTGTTGGTGGTGGTGGTGGTGGTGGAGGAGGTAATTGTGCTGGTAGTGGTGAGGGTATTTTTGTCCAAAAAAAATAAAATGACGATTTTAATATGAAAAAACGTTAAGGATGATTCTAAATCGGAAATTACGTTGAGGACGGTTTCGATTCTGACCCTCAACGTTAGTGACCAAAACAATACTTATCCCCTTTTTTTCATCTGAAAAATAACATCAAAATTTCTTTTAACTGTGATGTAATTTTTTTTATTTTGACACTAAAATTTCTCAAAATTCTAACATTCATGATGCAGTTTCTTTTCTTTTTGTTTGTTTTTTTTTCTTTTTTTTAATTCGTAAAGAATTTTTGTATTTATAAAATTATGTATTTTTCCTTTAAAATTTTTGTGTTTATTGTAAAAAAGATAAATAAAAAATGAAATAAAAAGTTATGCAATTTTTTTTTATTTTTTTATTCTTCTTAGAGAGTAAAACAATAAGAATTATGAGAGCGTGTAAATAAGAAAAACTATGAAAATAATATAAAGGAGGAGAAGTTATTTCGAAAAAATATAAAAAAAATAACACCAAAATTTTTTAACTGTGACATAAAATTTTTTAATTTTGACATCAAAATTTTTTAAACGTGACACATAAAATAGAATCTACAGTTTTTTATTATTATTTTTTTGAAAGAAGAAGACGATGACGATGTTGAAGATAAAGCAGATGACGACGATGTTAAAGAAAAAGAAGAAGAAAAAGAAGATGATAATGATGATGGAGGAGGTGGTGGTAGTGGTGGTGGAAGAGGAGGAGGAGGAGGAAGTGGCAGAAAAAGAAGAAGTGATAATGATGATGATAATGAAAGAAGAGGAAAAAAAAGAAGAAGATGTGAAGAAAAAATGAGCGGCTAGGACATTCGAGTTCAATCATGATGAGAAAAATTATCGAAAATTTATCTGGTCATCCTTTAAATGAACATAAAATTATTCAATTTAACAAATTCTCATGTGCTGCTTGTTTTCAAAAAAAATTAATTACAAGACCATCACAAGAAAAAATTGGAATTGAATCACCTTCTTTTCTGAAATGTATTCTTGGTGATATATGTGGGCCCATTCATCCACCATGTAGACCATTTAAATATTTCATGGTTTTAATATATACACTTCACGACAGTCTCATGTTTGTTTACTATCAACTCGTAATATGGCATTTGTGAGATTGCTAACTCAAATAATTAAGTTAAAAACTCATTTTTCAGACTATGTTATAAAGACAATACGTCTTGATAATGATGATGAATTTAGGTCCCAAGCATTTAATGATTATTGTGTGTCAACTGGAATTACGATAGACGAACCTGTTGCTCATGTACACACTCAAAATGGTCTAGCCGAATTATGAATTAAACACCTTTAATTAATAGCTAGATGACTTATGAGAACTAAACTACCTGATTCAGCATAGGGACATGCTATTTTGTATGCTACAACATTTATACATATCAGACTAACAAGTTATCTTAAATCCTCTCCATTACAATTGGCTTGCGGTGAGGAGTCAAATATTTCTCATCTTAGGATATTTGGGTGTGCAGTTTATATTTCAATTGCTCCAAGAATCTATTGATAATGATTTATTTTACTCTAATAAAATAACATTTCAATTAGTTGGATATGCAGATGTAGATTTTTTTCTGATCCACGTCACAAACAGGTTATCTATTCACAAGTGGAGGAACAACTATATCTTGGCGCTCAACAAAGCAAATCATAGCTGCAGCCTCCTCAAATCATGCAAAAATATTGGCAATTTATGAAGCAACTTGAGAATATATTTGGCTTAGGTCAATCATCCAACATGTTCAAGATATGTGTAGTTTACCTTTTAAGAAAATACCAATAGTCATATGCGAAGATAACTCTACTTGCATACATCAACTAATAGAGATAGAACAAAACATATTTCACTAAAACTCTTCTACCTTCATTATCTTCAACAAAGTGGTGATATAAATGTTCAACAAATTTGTTCCAATGATAATTTAGCAGATTAGTTCACTAAAGCACTACCTACTTCAATATTGAGAAGCTAGTACATAAGATTAGGATACGCCGGCTAAGAGATATCAAGTGATGTAATTATCAAGGGGAGTAATATGGATTGTACTCTTTTTCTTAACCATAATTTTTATTCCACTTCAAATTTTTGCTGGTAAAGTTTTTAACGAGACAGTTACCTAACGTATTATACTAAGGACATCCAGGGGAGAGTGTTATAAATATATTTATTATAGATGCCTTAAACTATAACCATAATTTAAAATTCAATTAGATAGAGTCAATTATAAATGTAACCTAGCTAAGTCAATTAGGAGTTAGGCCCTTAGCTATAAATAGCCCCTTGTGATATTCTTTGTACAATACAATCATTAATAAAGTCATCTACTATTCACCCTATCTTCTTTCCTCTTCTCTCTCGTCTCAAACACTAATCCATATTTTCATAACATCTTAAATTTTAGGAATAAGTATTGTTTTGGTCCATAACGTTGAGGGTCAGAATCAAAACCGTCCCTAACGTAATTTCCAATTTAAAATCATCCTTAATGTTTTTTTCGTATTAAAATCGTCCTTTTTAATAAAATTTTTAATTTTGGTGGCAAAGCTTGGAGCCGCTGTCGCTATCGTCGTGGTCGACGCCGTTGGGGATCGCGAGGGAGAGAGGAGATGCGAGCCACTGCTGCCGCCTCGCAACCTCGCCGCCTCGCCACCTCATCTGCATCGCTTTCTGCTTTGCTGCCTCATCTTGCTTCTGCTTTCTTGCTTTCTATTTTCTTGCTTCTGCTTTCTTACTTTCTGTTTTCTTGTTTTCTGTTTCTGCTTCTTGGTTTAGTGTTGTTTAGTGTTGTTGTTGTTGTTTGGTATTTTTGATGTTGGTGGTGGTGGTGGTGGTGGTGTTGGTGTTGGTGGTAGTGGTGGTGGTAGTGGTGGTGTTGGTGTTAGTAGTGTTGGTGTTGGTGTTGGTGTTAGTAGTGTTGGTGTTGGTGGTAGTGGTGGGGATGTTAGTTGTAGTGATAGTGTTAATGTTGGTGGTGGTTAGAGGCGGATTTAAGGGAGACCAGCATGGGCCATGGCCCCTAAATTTTCGAAACTCAAAATATATTTTCACAAAATGTTTAAAAATTTTAGGAACATACTTTCTTGTTTAATGGTTAAAAAGAGGCATTTTATACTTCATAGCATGGGTTCAAATCCCATGGCATGTATTTTAAATTTATTTTCTTTTGTTCTTTCAATTTTTTCCTTTTTTTTTGTAATTCTTCTATCAATTATCATATAAAAATACTTTAGTTTTTATAATAATTTTTAATTAAATATAATAAGAAAATATATACATAAAAATAAATTAAATTAAATATTATATTTTATAATATTAAAATCAAAATATATTAAGTAAATTATTTATTAATATGAATATATCTTATATATTATATTCACTAATTTATTTTAAATACATATATTAAAATTATTAGAGAAACAAATTTATATTATTTATGTTATATCTTTTATAATAAGGATAAAAATTAGAATTTTATAAAAAATTTTTTTGATATATATAATTTTTTTTAAAATTAATTTTAGTTTAAAATAATATTAAAATATACAATTATTTTTTTATAAAAATTTTTTGTTTTGATATGGAACTTTTAATTTTTTTTTTATTTCTGGTCCCTCTTTAGAAGATTTCTGGATCCGCCGTTGGTGGTGGTGGTGGTAGAGGAGGTAAGGTAATTGTGTTGGTAGTGGTGAGGGTATTTTTGTCCAAAAAAATTAAAAGAACGATTTTAATATAAAAAAAAACATTAAGGATGATTCTAAATCGAAAATTACGTTAGGGACGGTTTCGATTTTGACCCTCAACGTTAGAGACCAAAACAATACTTATCCCTAAATTTTATTTTATTTTTATTTTGTCCCATAAATTTTTAATTTGCATCAATTATACCACTAACAACTAAATTTTAAGAATTTTAGAATTGATTCAGCAATAATACTTGATATTAGGAGCTAGTGGCATAATTTTATGTCTAGTTTACTTGTATTAAACGTTGTAATTGTGAAGTTATTGTTGAATTAATTCTAAACTTTTTGAAAAATTTGTTGTCAATGATATATTTAATGCAAATTGAAAATTTATGAAATAAAATAAAAAAATAAAATTTAGAGATATTTTTAACATTTTTTACAAATTTTAAAGATAAAAATATATTTTATAAAAAAACTAACTATTTATTGTTAAAAATTAATAGTAGGAATAAAAATAGGAGTTTAATTTTAATACATTGATAGTGTAAAACATTTTATATAGTCGTGCAATCACATCCGTTCTTTTGAACGATCATTCACACGCTATTAATGTGAAAAGTAATTAATTTTAATGATATGACATTACGTTACCTAATTAAATGCCAGTGTACAACTACTTTACACTGTGAGTGTATCAAAATTTAAAAATAAAACTTATTTTAAACAATGTATTTATTGAAACAAAAAAACTTATTTTTTGAAATCTTTTGAAAAATTTAAGAAAGAAATAATTTATCTTTTAATAATAAATAGTAAGTTGAAAATTTGCACTTTAAGATACTCAATCCAAAAAACATAAAATTTTCTATTTTTATAATGCATTTATTAGAAAGAAAAAACACTTTAGAAATTTCTAAAAATAAATAAACTTAACAAACAATCCTTTCATATAAGACCTTAAATTCTTTTTCCAAAACAAATCTGAAAAGAAAAAAAAAGAATTGGTGTTCCAATTCTGTGATGGGTCAAAAACACGGCACAAGGGAACAGAAGAATTCATTCAATTCCACAGTTGAGAGAATCAGTACAGACTCTAGGGTAAACACGCATTGGTTTGTTGGTCTCTTTTGAACACAACACACACACAACTTAAAAAATTCATTAAAATAATAATAATAATAATAATCGTAATATGACCAAATTGCAGCCTCAACGTTTCGTACGCACCTCCCACCTTCACCTTCATATAAATATTAAGTCCCACATTCAGCTTTGAAAGCCAGAATTGCAAACCCTCTTGATTCCTCTTCTTCAAAGGTTTTTCATCGCTGCAAAGGGGTGAAAAAGCTTGTGTTTTTGTTTTTGTCGTTGCTAACAAAGGGGTCACGTTTGATTTGATCTGAAATTTCCTCAATTATTATTGGTTTTATAATAATATATATTCTCTGATTAAATTATTTAACAGTATTCTCTGGCACTCTTAATTGCCTCGGGTTGCATATCTTCTGTTTGATTTATTGCCTTTTCTGTCCCTTTTGAATCTAAGGCTCCAATTCTTTTGGGTCTCTAATGGCAACTTGGGTTTTATCAGAATGTGGCTTAAAGCCTCTTCCACCAACATTCCCTAGACCCAAAACTGGTATTGTTAATTCTAACTCAAACCCTTCACAGGTTAGATTTTTAAGCACAAAACACAATGGTGTTTCTTTTTCAGATCCAAAGTTTCAATCCAGAAGAAGCTTTACAAATTCTAGCTTCAGGGATAGAAACTTTGGGTTAAAGGTTAGTGCCCCTTTGAGGGTTACCCCTATTGAAGAAGAGGAAGTGAAGAAAGATGTGAAAATCAATGGTGGTGGTGTTGAGAATGAAGTTGGTGAATTTGACCCTGGAGCACCACCACCATTCAATTTGGCTGATATTAGGGCAGCAATACCAAAGCATTGTTGGGTGAAAGATCCATGGAAGTCAATGAGCTATGTAGCCAGGGATGTGATTGTTGTTCTTGGATTGGCTGCTGGTGCTGCTTACCTCAACAGTTGGCTTGTTTGGCCTCTTTATTGGGCTGCTCAGGGGACCATGTTCTGGGCACTTTTTGTTCTTGGCCATGATTGGTAACTAACTACTAATCACAATTTTTTGGTTCATTCTACTTTGGTTTTTGTTTTTCACTATTTCTGTTCTTGTTCATCTTGTTGTATTAACTTTGTTTTTTTGTCTTTTTGGGTTGCTGAATTTGCTTTTAAAATTGGGTCTTCATGTGTGCTTAATTGTTTGTTTTTTGGATTTTATCTTTTTTCAGTGGTCATGGAAGCTTTTCAAACAATCACAAACTAAACAGTGTTGTTGGACACCTGCTACATTCTTCAATTCTAGTTCCTTATCATGGGTGGTATGCTCCAAATTGTTAAGCTTCTAGGTTTTTTTTTTTTTATTTTTTTTTTAGATTTTTTATTTGTTTTATGCTATCCTTTTTCTTTTATACCTTTTTTTGGGGTTTTGACTATAGTTTTAAAAAATAACTTTGAAACTCATATTTGTATTAATGATCACACAGGAGAATCAGTCACAGGACTCATCATCAAAATCATGGCCATGTTGAAAATGATGAATCTTGGCACCCGGTAAGATGATAATTACTACTATTCTAGTCTTTTTGGTCCCATTTGGTAATTGTCTCAATCCGTAATTTGAGATAGAAATAGAAAAACAGTAGATACCGAGAAATACAAATTAGCTGAAGGAAACAAATAAAAAAAATGGATAAATACAATTTTTCTATCTTATCTCTGAATTCGAAATCTCAGTGTTTCTATATTTTTTTCCCTAATCAGACAAGGCCTTTTAAGTTATTCTATTCACAATTTCATTTTTTCCAAGCATATTTTCTAACACGAGAAAATATTGTCAAAATTTGCAGTTATCTGAGAAAATCTTTAGGAGCCTTGACACCATGACTCGGACTTTAAGATTTACTGTTCCTTTTCCACTGCTTGCATATCCTGTGTACCTTGTAAGTTCCCAGTACCTACAAATCTTGACCATTATTTGTTTATGGTTGACTCTTTATTGTTATGGTTAGATATTTGACTTTGACAAATTTTGTGGTCATTGATTTCAGTTTAGTAGGAGTCCAGGGAAGACTGGTTCTCACTTCCATCCTGATAGTGACTTGTTTGTTCCAAGTGAAAGAAACGATGTTATCACATCTACAGCTTGTTGGTCTGCAATGGTTGCAATTCTTGTAGGATTGGGTTTTCTAATGGGCCCAATTCCATTGCTTAAGCTTTATGGGGTACCTTATCTTGTAAGTTCTCATTCATTTCCTTGTGGATTTGACTATTCTTTGGTTTTTACTTTTTACTATTTTATATCAATCATCAAGCATTAATTGCTTATTTGACTTTTGGTGTGAATTTCAGATCTTTGTTATGTGGTTGGATCTTGTTACATACTTGCATCATCATGGCCATGAAGACAAACTACCGTGGTATCGCGGAAAGGTAGATATATTGATAGGAAAAATATCTATGCCTGGGGACATAATTTCTCTTTCAGTGGAGACTTACATACAGTTTATCTTTATGTGAAATTGATAGTTGAAAACCATTAGATGATTTTACATGTTTGAATAAATTGTTATCTAATGATTTTCAACTGTCAACTTTACATAAAGACGTAAGTTTCCACCTTCTCTTTGTTTTCTGTCTGCCCGATATATTACGACAATAGAGAGTAGAGACGGATGATTTTGACTGTCTTTGTATTTTGTGTCTCGGGTTAGTTCACATTGGACAAATTTCAAAGTCTAACATTAAATTTTCAATTTCATTGAATAGGAATGGAGTTATCTCAGGGGCGGTCTTACTACGCTTGATCGCGACTATGGTTGGATCAACAACATCCACCATGACATTGGAACCCATGTCATTCATCACCTTTTCCCTCAGATCCCACACTATCACTTAATCGAAGCCGTAAGTATTTTGTATTTTGCCACGGATAATCCATTCTAATCTGTAATTTCAGGGTAATTAAGTTATAATGTTGTTTTTATTTCCTTTGCTTGCAGACTGAGGCGGCAAAACCAGTGCTTGGAAAATATTACAAGGAACCAAAAAAATCTGCTCTGCTTCCATTTCACCTCATTGGAGACTTAGTGAGAAGTTTAAGGAGAGATCATTATGTCAGTGACACTGGTGAAGTTGTTTACTACCAAACAGACTCTGATCTCACTGATTGAAATTGAAGATCTTGATTTTTTTTTAAATACATAGAATTGTTTGATTA
The DNA here is from genome assembly GCF_000817695.3 of Arachis duranensis. NCBI lineage: Eukaryota > Viridiplantae > Streptophyta > Magnoliopsida > Fabales > Fabaceae > Arachis > Arachis duranensis. Next base: position 93,434,372 of record NC_029775.3, on the reverse strand, counting down.
TCACTTCCTACTACTAATAAGTGGTAACTAGATTGTAGATTTCACTTATCCTTCTTGAAAAGTGGAAGTGTTTGTAAAAATGCAGCAATTATAATTATTTTTGATAAATAGAATTCTCATGCTTGAATTTATGTTAGTTTTCTGTTTATAGTTTGTTTTATTATATTCATGAAGACACAATTTACAGTTTAAATTACAATGTCGTAACATATTTTACCAAGATGTAAATTTATTCCAATTCTTGTGTAATGTGTTGTGATTTTTAAGAGAGAGTTTAGTTTAGGTATTCCCTAATTGGACATGTTTTTTTTGTCATGGTTTATTTTATAGTCCTTAATACTTCACGTTTTGATCAGATTAGATTATGATTATGATGGATAACTGCCATGAAAATCATGTGATGACAGAGGGTATTTGTCTTTTATTCTTTGTACATTTTTTGATTGGTAGTGCCTAATGCAAACAAATGGGTTGGGATTGTATATGAACTTATGAAGCCGAGGTGATAAGAAAGTATTTATATATTTTTTTTCAAAAAAATATTTTTTATTAAAAATTTTATTTTGATAGAAAATTTCGAAAGTACTTTTTCTAATGAAGAATTCATTAAAATCTTTTTACATTTTTGTTTCTTAAAATGCACTCATGTTGCTAGTTTGGAATAAAGAACTTTTTGTATTTGTTTGATAAGAGTATTTCTTTTAATAAAAATTTTATCTAAATACTCTAAGGATTTTATAAAGGTATCTTTTTAAAAAAAATGGAAATTACTTTTTCTTCAATAAAAAAAAACTCAATCCAGTCATACTCATATTTTTGTGAGACATGGATTCATTGCATCACTTAATTGGTTTCATAATAAACCAATTTAGTTTCGTAGAATGATTAGACACCTCATATGTAGTTCAATTAGACGTAGAGTATAGCATATGCTAAATTAAGATTTTGGCTCGTGTTCTGGTTTGGATTGCTAAATTCGAAAGAAAAGTTTTGTCATCCTCTTAAAAAATATTCTAACTTATGAAATACGAATACTTTTTTTATTTGTCGTATATTTTAGACACGACACTTATCGACACTCATTTGACATGTATGTATTTTGTTTAATTGTATCTTAATAAAAAATAAAATTTTTTTTCTGAACACACTTAAACATATTTAAATACCATCACGTATTAGCGTATTCAATCTTATTTTTAATATGTATTCTTGAAATAAGTTTTAAAATAGTATATATTATTAATTATTAAAACAAAAATATTTTAAATACTTTATATAATTTAAAAAATATTAAAAATAATTATTTTATATTTTAATATTAATATTAATAAAATATCAAAATATCATCATAATTTATCTACAAAATATTTTATATTTTATATATATTCTGTGTCTCTGTATCTTATAAGAATTTAAATTCACGTATCCGCATATTTCGTATTGTATCCTGTCGTGTCCCGTATTTATATCAATATCCATGCATTATAGATTCTAGCCAATTTAACTCGTGCAAAGATTGACTGCCTCTACGATAAAAAAAATTGTGGTT
>NC_029775.3:93417797-93432810 GCF_000817695.3 Arachis duranensis | reverse complement strand
TTAAATTTTTTAAATAAATATAAAATAAATATATTAAAAATTTAAATTTTTTTATATTTTTAATAAAAATATTTTTAATTTATAATCTTAATATATATTCTTAAAGTAGAAGATAAATAAACCCTAATAATAATAACCTTATCCTCGTTGGTCTTATGCTAATCCTGAACATTACAATTACTAAAATAGTCCAAGCACAACAAAATAATGATAAACAGTATAGCAATAAACAATAACAAAATGTACAAAAAAAATAAGAAGAATGAATGTGAAGTGTATATCTCAAGTATCTTAAGCACTCCCCACTTATTTATTTTCTCTCTCCACTAAGTTTGTTACGTAATTAACTATGCTATTCTGTCAAGGAATATTCATCTACAACACATCCAATTCATGTTTCATAGTCTTTCGTCCATACTGGTTGCCTCCTCTCTCTCTTTACTCATATTCTCCTCAATTGGATCACCTTAGCAACAGGACCATTCCATTATCACCATCTAGATTTTCGATGTATGATTGAAGATTTTTCAATTTTCATATATTCAGACTAAAAATGTGATACTTTAATAACGTTGACACAATTAATTTCAAACTCAATTAAATGTTGGTATCATTATTTTCCAGATCATTTATGCCTTCTAATTTGTTTTCCATCTATGGGTTTACTTTATATGTGGGTCCCACAGGGTGGTGCTGGTTATATATTTATATATAGTATACACTGAATCCTTGATTGAGGATTTTAACTTCCTTCTAATAAATACGTAAGTTTAATAATCTTAAGTACTAATCCATACTCTTTTCGAGAACATAAACTTTGTTCATACACCACCATATTTATAAAATTCCAAGTTAACTTTTGGTGTTCTGTGTTCGTTCCTACGCTAATCGCCTACAAAGTTAGCTATGTTCATTTTTCATTTTTTTATTTTTCATTTTCACTTGAATTATTTTATAATTTACCAATTATATTTTCTATGGCACCTTAAGAATTTGGACCTCTAGGGCTGCGTTCCACTTTTTCTGGTGGAAGAAAATACATCCCATGAATCATGATCATTGAATTAATCATGAATTTAATTAGGTTGTTGATTCCACGGCTTGGCTAGGTATGAATATGACATTCAAAAGAAATAATAATTAAGAATAAAAAGTCAATTTGTATATTAAACCCAATAATTTCACATCATATAGTAGTCTCATATAATTTAATACATGCATGCACCCTATCATCAATTTAATACTAATACATAAAACACAAAACACGAGTTTCTCAGGACTAAAATATTTAGGTAAAAGTTGGAGACCACTTTCTTCCTTACCTATTATATATACCCACAACGTCCCATGTCTCATTCTATTGTCTTTCCTCGCCCATATTACAAATTAGGGGTGTTCACGGTACGATTTGGTTCGGTTTTTAAGAGAAAAGTCATCCGATCTGATCGTTTAATTTAACTGCGGTTCGGTTTGGTTCGATTTTTTTATCAAAGCCATTCGAACCAAACCAAACCAATTAAAATCAGTTTGATTTGGTTCGGTTTGTTCGGTTTTTTTAATTAATTCAAAAAAATACTACCATACTATTTTACAAAGTCATAACATTGAAATCAACAAACACAAATACACAATAGCTAACAAAGTCTTGGTCTAATGAAATTTAATGACAAAAGGAATTCAAAAACAACAATTAAAGAAGTTTAAAGTTCAATAGTCAACACAACTGAAAATAAAAATAAATTTTTATTAAAAGATAGCCAAGTTATGGTGTCTTCTCCAACAAAACAGCTAAACTTCTCAACGCAAACCAACCTGAAATAAAAAAGCAGTTACATAATAAGAACAATAATAATAATATAACACTAGTAGAAAAACATTCTACTCTAGTTATACATTCTAATAATAAAGAGAACAATTCATACCATGATACATGTGCCCGAATCAATGGATTAACTCAAAGTTTAAGAGCATATAAGTCATGCTAACTACACACAACTCAACAAGAATATTCAGTAAATAAATATTTATCTCTCTATTCTTAATTCTTAGTTAGTACTTTAGCCAACGAAAAAGGTGAATCTTGAATTATATCAGTTATCAGAACCTTCTATGCCACAATAAGAGCAAGACTGCAGTTAGATCCATCAATCCAGCAACCATCTAATCAACCCATTGATACATACATACTTAATCCATCATCTAGAATCATCTGATTAAAATAAATTTTAAGAATAAACACTCAACACGATAAAGAATAAAGACATCTACAAGATTTTCTGATTTGATTAATAAAGACATTTATTCAATTCAGAATGACCTCATCAATAATCAATAATAGCAACAGTGAACCCTAAACTCAAAATAAAAAACAAATTAAAATGAAGAACAAATTAAAAATTTAATAATGGTAGTGAACAAAAAACAACAATCAATAATCAAGAACAAATTTATAACAAGAAAGCCACGAATTTGAATCGAATGGAAAGCTACAAGAAATGGTGTTGGAAAGTCCAAGTAAAAGCAGAGGCTCAACAAAATCAGACAGCAGAATAGAAATAAAAGTGAAACATATTCAAGGAAGGAAGAAGAAAAAACCGAAATAGTACTGAGCAAGAGTGCAACAGATATAAATACATAAAATTTATTGAACAATGAATCAACAATGATAGCAAGTCAGCAACAATGAATCAACAAACAACAATAAAAAAGCAAAACAACAAAACTAGATATTAGATAATTGGATAATTCATAAAATGCAGGCAACCACCCAAAACAAGAAAAAGCTTTTTATGTTAATTGTTAAGGACATCCTCTGAGCTTGAATATTGAACCATGAACAGTGAACAACATAACAATCAGAAGCAATTTCAGGAAATCAAGAACAAATAAATTAAACCATGAACAACAATCAGAAGCAATTTCAGTAAATCAAAAACAAATAAATTAAACCATGAACAAAAACCAGTAGCAAATATATACTGAAACGGAAATTGAACAACAATATACAAAATTCAACAACAATTTAAACCAAGAACAAAAATTAGCAACAAATATACACTGAAACAGAAATTGAACAACAATGAATCAATGATTATTGAACAGAAATTGAATACCTGAATTGGAGGCTCTATATCTGACTTGACTCGGTGGCTGGGTGGTGGGTGCTGTCTGTGTCTCCACGAGGCCAGAAACGATGCTGTGGATGGCTGGGTGGTGCTGTCTTTGCGAGGCCAGAAACGATGCTGTGGGTGGCGGCGGGGGTGGTGCTGGCTTCACGACGATGGTGTTGGCTGGTGCTGTCCGCGAGGAGGTGCTGGGACGAAGGGTTCAGCGGCGCTGTGTGAAAGCTGGAAGGGTTCGGCGGCGCTGGGAGGTGGGGAGAGGAAGGGGTTCGTCGGTGCAGAGAGATGGTGGGAGGAAGGGGTTCACGCAAGTTGGGAGTAGGAGGTGCTGGCTGTTGCGAGAGTGGGAGTCGATTTTGAGAGTAGAGAGCGCAGAGTGAATGTGAGGGTTGGCGGCTAGGTTAGGTCAGGTTGTAGGGGGTGGAGGTGGGGGAAGGGTTGGTTTTATTTGAGTTTTTTTAAACCAGTTCGGTTCGGTTCGGTTAGGATTTTTTCGGTTTTCAGTTTATTCAATTTTCGATTTTTTTGGTTTTCGGTCTATTCGGTTTTCGATTTTTTCGATTCGGTCGATCGATTTTGTTCGGTCCGGATCGATTTTGAACACCCCTATTATAAATGATCTCTTTTTCCCTAGAGAAGTTGATTGGATATATATATATATATATTACTATAACTAAAATTAAATGTGACTTGAATTATAACAATACTTTTTAGGTGTTGTTAAAGCTATTTAGCCAATATAACAAGTGCATTCATATGCATCATAGATGAGACAGAGAAAGTGCATGTGTTGATTGATAATTAATTAGCATTGAGATAAAATATATTATGTAGAACCTAATACCTTTGTATTGGGAATAAAGTGAAGGAAAAATATATATATATATTAATTAAATTTTTATGTTATTTTTAATTTTATAATTAAGTTATTTTTATATTAAAAATATTAAAATTAATAGAATATTTTTTTTTAAAATACATACAATCAAAGATTTAGTTAGATTTTTAATTATGAATATTTTTAATTTACAAAAAATATTCCGTTAATTCTAACATTCTTTTTATTAAAAAAGATCTAATTATTAAATTGAAAGTAATGTGAAAATTCAATTGAAATAAGAAAAAGTATAAAAACTAAATTGAAAATTTGGTAAAAATATAGAGACCAACAGACAAAGATGGATCTAAGAATTTTAATATATGGAAGGACTGAATTTTAGATGAATTTTTTTAATTATTTTTATTATATTTTTTCATTCCATAAAATCAATTTAGACATGTTAATGAGTTATAACTCAAATGGTATAGTCTCTCCATACTCACCTAAGAGGTCGTGGGTTCGAGTCTCTCTATTTTCGGTAAAAAAAAATCAATTTAGACCTAACATATAGTTATTGAGTTGATTTTTCAAAAAGTTTATCAATATATATATTAAAAAATTATAAATTCTTTTTCACAATTTTATTTTTAGCGTGATAGTTATATAAAAGAAACATAATAATATCAATAGTAAATTATGAAATTATAAAATATCAATCATTTATAGTGTGTTTAGTTAAAAAATTATCATATTTTATTAATTAAAATTAATTCTTTCAAAAATTTTAAAAAATTTATAATCAAATTATAAACTATTAATATGTGAAGGACATAGTATTTGTTCATACCCTATCCCAAAATATAAAGCCCGACCCAACAAGGAAGAAGGCCCACCCAAAAAAGGGCAGCTACTTCTGCATGCCCAACCTATTAAGAGGTTAGATGCAACTAGGGAGGTTCAGTTCTACTTATCCAAATAAGTAACTACATCCCCGAATTTCTCCTTCTATCTCAACCTCATCTAGAAGGTATATCTCAACAAACTCCCAAGATAAAGGGAATGGTTATCCACCAACAAAGGTAGAACTACTCCAAAAGGTGGTTATCTATTCTACTATAAATACACTAACACACCCCTCAGGTATATTTACGTCCCAGTCTACTAAAAACCTGCCTAAAGCCCTTACTAACTTAAGCATCAGAGTTTCTTCCAGGTACCACCCCTAGCTCCTCACGAGGAACTCGGATGGTAGCACCTCGGCCCCAGCACAAGTCGGACGCTGCCTCATAAGGAGTCTGGATCTCATGTCCAGGCCCAAATCACTGTTTCAGGTAATCCTCGGAACATTGACATTGTTGTCAGGGACCTGGAAGTCTACATCCGAATATGGCAGACAATCAATACGAAGACGGTCACACGGCGTCTGAGTCAAAACCAAAGCACCACCATGACAACTTGAGACTAGCATTACCTCCACCTCGAGAAAGAACGAATCCCTCCATGGGGAAGGAACATCGGGAAACTTCAACCACGACAGATTCGTTCAGAGGTCCACCTTCTTGAAGACGAAGAACTTCCTCATCCAATGGAAATATTGGTATTAGCTCACGGCCACCATGGGCGACTAGAGCAACTCAAACTGGAAGCTAAACGACAATGAGAAGCGGAATGGGTATTACAAAGGGAGGTACGATGACGAAAAGAGCTGGAGAAAAATCTCTTGAGGTTGGATGCCAACCTCCGAAGACGGAGCAATCGAGCATATTGGAAAAAAAGTCCTTTGGGAGGAGAGCATCCATTTGTTGAAGAGATCATACGAGCTAGAGCTCTCAGGAATTTTAAAACTCCCGACATGGATCTCTATGATGGAACTACCAATCCGAGGCACCATCTCAGCAACTTCAAGAGTCGGATGTACTGATGCGTGAGCATCTTTTCTATCTTTTCCTAGTGAATTTGTATTTGAATTACTAAGTTTAATCAAGATTCAATTACTTTTAGCCATTATGAATGCTACTTTGAGTTGTTTGTAATTTTTGTTTATTTTAGGTAACATTCGGATGGATTTGACGGAGTTTTGTAGCAGAAAAGGAAGAAAGTGAATGATGCTGTCAACTCCGACCTCCTTGCACTCAAATAGAAATAACTTGAGCTAAAAAGGTTCAATTGATGTGATTTCAGCGGCATTGAAAAACTAAAGGGAGAATGCGCATATCACCCCAAGTTCAGCGTGGACTCAAAGAAAAACCAATGAAGAAGCCATTGCCTCCTCCACACTGAACTTGGAAATTCTCAAGTTTAGCATGGACCTTAATGAAACAAGTGGTCCCCAATACATCCAGAGGCTGCACGAGAAGCAATTAATAAATTTTGATTTAACTTTATTTCTTTTATAAATAGGAAAATATATTATTTAATTTTTAGAAAATATATTTTACATTAATTAAGATTAGATATAAAAGGGAAAAGATTCAGTCTTTCGGAACCTCTTCTCTTATACCTCATTCTGCACTTTACAGTTTTTCAGAATCCTTGTTTTTCTCTCTGAATCATGAGCAAATAAACCTTCACTGTTAAGGTTATGAGCTCTTTTTATTCTATAGATTAATACTATTACTGTTTTATTTTAATTCATATATTGATTTCAATTTCAAGAATTGTTTTCGTTCTTTATCTTATGAATCTGGATGGAACAGAAGTATGACCCATATTCTAATTGAGTTCTTGTAAAACTTGGAAAAGCTCTTTACCTAAACAATAGCTTAAAAATAATTTCTCCTAAATTTCTAATTATCTGGACTTAACGGGATACGTAATATATAATCCTCTTATATTTGGATAATTAGGATTTCTATGGCATATAAAGTAGAATTGAACTTAACCCTCTAACTGGAATTAAGTGACCAAGGAATTGGTGATTGATGAAGGTTAGAGGAGACTAAAAAGGTTTAAGGAATTAGAGTTTAGTCACATATAATTTGGCATAAATTGAATCTTGCATGATTAAATTAGTTGGTAAGAAAAGTTAATCCAGAAAATAAATATCTTTGGAACCTTAATTGTTTCTTGGTTTAATTACTCTGTTAGTCCTTATAGTTTCGCAAAATTTTCAATTAGGTCCTTATACTTTTTTTCCTTTTAATTGGATCCCCATACGTTATTTTTTTTAATTAAATCCCTACCGTGACAAAAACGTCTAAAATAACAGAATATTCCATTAAAAAAATGAATATTCTCTCTTTTAGAATAACAAAACACTCTTATAATTTTTAAAATTCCAAAACAACCAATTCTCACTTCAACACTCACATATAGCTCTCTCTGTTCGCAATTTATATATAAACCCGAACAATAGTAGTGCGTGAGCTCCACCTCCTCAACGGTCTCACTCTGACACACTCTCCCTCCCTTCGCTTCCTTCTGCAACCTCTCTCTGCGGTTCTTCCCTCACCACACCACTACTTTCTCTTCTTTCTTCTTCTTCTTTTTTCTGTTTCTGTTTCACAGTAATAGGGTTTTAGGGTTCATCTTCTTCCCGCACATTTCAATGTCGGAGAAGTCCAGGAAGGTACCTTTCATGGCCTCCTCCGGCAACGTCTCCTCCAGCGGCGTCTCCTCCAGCAGTGACCTCCTTCTGCAACGTCTTCTCCAGTGACGGTCTCCTTCGGCGACGTCTCCTCCTGTGACTTCTCCTCCAGCGACATCTCTTCCAGCGGCTTCTCTTCCAGCGAGTTTCTCTTTCGGCAGACTCACGAGTAGGTTCTTCTCTCTCTTTGCCTTTGTTCTCTTGAAAATATTTCATTCTAATCGATGGTCTTAGGCTTGCCTTAGATTAGATGAACAAATTTAATTAAAATTAGTTTGAATCTCAGTATAGTAGTCAAAATATTTCTCGTTTTTTATTCTCAGCATGTATGTGCTCTATTTTGTTGTTCAATTTCCATAAAAGAAAAGAGGAAAACACTCTTTGTAATTATTATATTCTTGTGATTTGCTATAAAATTATATCATTGTTTTACTTTTTTGGATGAGTTATGATTTGAGTATGACAGAATACTCTTAAAATTAACTTTCTAAGAGATTATATTTAGTTTATTGGACTATAGCAATTTCTCATGTTAGTATACTCATCTTTGTCAGGGCTTTGTCCTGTCTGATCCAAATAATAGGATGTTCCTTTGCAGTACTTAGTAACTATGATTTTTGCAAGTTACTTGAGCCTGTCTTCTGTATAATTGCACAAGACCATACCACTCCTTTACTCTAGTTTGCTGATCACAAGACACCAATTTTAATTTTTGTTTATTACAAAATTTGGCTCAAGAGTTTGAAGATCAAATTTTTAATTATCGGAGTTGAATGTTCATGAAATGATTAAGTAGTATATTTTAGTTTTTAATTGTTACCATGGGAGTTGATTGTTTATGAAATGTGTGGTATTATCTGTAGGTTTTCTTTCCATTGTTTCTTTCCTTAAGTCACTGGAGAAAGGGGTTGCCTTTTGTCTTCTTTTTTTTACTATCCATAATTTTCTAAATTTAGATTTAAGACTAAGCACCCAGATTGTATACTTATGTATAGATGTAAAATATTGAAGGTTATTGCTTAATGGTTCACTTTGTCTAGAGTGTTATCCCATATCTTTAGATATGTAAACTCAATGATGATGAATGCATGTTTTGGGTTTGCTAAATTATCTCTTTTCTGATGTTTGATGTAGTGGCCGCTATAAGAATTTTATTTCAATCTATGATCTCACCTTCACAGCTAGGTTGGCAAGTGAGTGGTGATGATCTGTGTGGACAATATTGGAAAGGCATAACATGCTCAAACAACCGAATAGATATAAAACTCTAGACTAACAAGTAAACTTCAACGGCAAAGACTTTTCTTTTTTCTGGCCAGGGATGCTATTTATAATTTAACTGTGCTATCTTATATATATATTGTTGAGCTTCAATTTTGTTCATGTAATAACTAATACTATGGAAAAGTAAATATGTAAAGCAGATATATTGGTTCATATCATGGCATGGAAAGAAAATGAAGGCGATTTTATTATCTTTGTGCACTGTACTAAATTACAATATATCTCCACAACAGTTTTATGTTTGCCACTTACCTGGAAAGAATGATGATTGATGACCACTCCAAACAATGCTTTTATGATGCCATTTTCATTAGATCTTGAGGCAGAGTTCTAATGGTTTTTCATATGCTATTCTGTTCATACAGCACTTTACACAACCCTTTTTATATTTTATCTAATTTCAATTTAGTCCCTATATTTTTTTTCTTTTCAATTAGGTCCCTAAGGGTATAAAAGTAATTTCACAATTCACTAATATTTTTTTGACGTTTAACGTTAATAGGGACTAAATTGAAAAAAAAATAACGTATAGGGACCCAATTAAAAGAAAAAAAAGTATAGGGACCTAATTGAAAATTTCGCGAAACTATAGGGACCAATAGAGTAATTAAACCTTGTTTCTTCATATATTTCGCAAACTATTTACTACATGCTTTCTGATATTCTGAATTTACTGTTAATGTTATTGAACTCTCAAACACTATTTTCTGTCTGTCTGATTAAGTAAATCACTCAACCATTGTTGCTTAATCCATCAATCTTTGTGAAATCGACCCTCACTCAGCTAAGGTATTATTTGGTACGATCTGGTATACTTACCAGTTAATTTGGAGTTATAAATTTCATATCAAATTTTTTGGCGCCGTTACTCGTTATTTAATTGCTTAGATTAGATAATTTTTCTTTCAATTAAATTATTTTTAGTATTATTAATTTTTATTGTCCATTCATTTTTTTTCTTCGTTTACGTACCCCTTCCTCTTTTGCCTGTTACCTTCCTTTTAATTTTCATTTGCTTTTATTTGTTTCATAAAATTAATTGGTTTATCTTGTTATTTTATTTTTCTTTTCTTTCCGTTGTCTTCTTTTTATTTTATTTTGCTTCATTTTACTTTCGTTGTTCCTTGCATTAAATTTATTTTTTTCTATTTTATTAGTTCTAATTATTTTTTTACTTTAATTTTGTAATTCTACATCAATTAAGGTTCATTATTATTTGAAATGTTTGGTGTTGCTAATTATTTTATTTAATTTTTTTATTTATTTTTATTTTTTTATTTTTAAAATTTTCTTTTTCCAATTTCTGTTTAGTAATTTTTGAATTGTTCTGCTTTAGTTGTTCAGTTTATTTCATTTTATTTCTTTTACACATATTACCTCACTGGAAATTCTCTGCATTCTGACGTAAAGATTTCGACTTTCATTTATTTTCTGTTTGTTTATGAGCAGAAACAGGGATAAAGAGCCCCTTTTAGACTTTGATCCTAAACCTAAAAGGAATTTGAGGCGGCATTTGCAACAAGCAAGACTTTACAAGGCTACAGAGTCCAACATGGATCATACTAATGCTGCTAATGCCAATGTGGCAAATCCAATTAGGAATGAAGAACCCAGAAGAGTGCTTGGCTCAAACACTGCTCCCAATGCAGATCTTGATGGAAAAAGCATTGTGGTGCATCCTATAGTTGCAAACAATTTTAAATTGAACCCTCAGCTTGTCACTCTTGTGCAACAAAATTGTCAGTATCACAGACTTCCTCATGAAGACCCAATCTGATTTTCTGGAGATTTGTGATACTGTGAAGACCAATGGAGTGAATCCTGAGGTGTATAAACTCATGCTCTTTCCATTTGCTGTGAAGGATAGAGTAAAGTGTGGTTAGATTCTCAATCCAAAGAGAGTCTGGATACTTGGGACAAGGTAGTCACTAGATTTCTGACTAGATTTTTTCCACCACAAAAGCTAACTAAGTTGAGGGTGGAAGTTCAGACTTTCAAACAGAAAGAAGGTAAGAACCTTTATGAAGCTTGGGAGAGATTCAAGCTACTGACTAGACAATACCCTCCAGACATGTTTTTTAAGTGGACTCAGTTGGATATCTTTTATGAGGGCTTAGGCGAAATGTCCAAGATGAGTTTAGATCATTCTGAAGGTGGTTCATTACACATAAAAAAGATGCTAGAGGAGACTACTGAGCTTATTGAGTTAGTTGCTAACAACTAATTTTTATACGCTTCTAATAGGAATCCTGTGAACTCTGAGACCTCTTAAAAGAGAGGCATTTTGGATGTGGAAGCTGTTGATGCTCTTCTTGCTCAGAACAAGCTTTTGTCTCAACAAATAAATCTGATTACTCAATGGTTGAGTAGAATGCAAGTTTCAGCTGTCAACACTCAGAATGTACCCTAAGAAGCCTCTTATGACATGACTGGCAGCTTTATGCAAGGTGAGAATTATAATTATGCTCAATCTTCTACTGAATAGGTCAATTACATAGGGAATGCTCCAAGAAATCCCAATAATGATCCATACTCTAAGACCTATAATCAGAGGTGGAGAAGTCACCCAAATTTTGGGTGGAGAGACCAACCTTAGAGACCCCAGAATTTTAATAATAATTCTCAAGGTGGTTTTTAACAGAATAATTTTAATAACCACCAGTTTCAGTCATCTCAGCAAGCAACTCCTCAGTCTCAGAATGCTACTAATTTGGAAGCACTAATGGCAAGCTTTATACATGAAACCAGAACATCAATCAAGAACTTGGAGATTTAGATGGGTCAATTAGCCACAAAAATTAATGAAATTCATCAGAGGACCACTAATAGCCTTCCTGGTAATACAATTCCAAATCCAAGAGAGGAGTGCAAGGCTATCACCTTGATAAGTGGACAAGTGGCAAGTACGGAAGTACAAGTTACTGAGGAGCCTGTTGAAAAAGAAGCTCCAGAGGAGAAGAAAGAAGAGGTGGAGAACGTCCCTCCTAGGCGTGCAGATAATCCATTCCCAGTCTCTCTTGACACTCATCCTACATTGCCTAAGGTGTCTGAGTACAAGCCTAAAATGCCATATCCTCAGAGACTTCAAAAGGAGACTAAGGACAAGCAGTTTTCAAAGTTCTTGAAAGTCTTCAGAAAGTTACAAATCAATATTCCTTTTGTTGAGGTTTTGGAGAAAATGCCTCTCTATGTCAAGTTCTTGAAGGAGTTGTTGTCAAAGAAGAAACCTTTAAAGGGTGATGAGACAGTGGTCCTGACTAAGGAATGTAGTGCCATCATTCAGAATAATTTGCCAAGGAAGATGCCAGATCCAGGGAGCTTTCAAATTCCATGTACTATTGGGAGTACCACCTTTGATAAAGCCCTATGTGATCTGCGGGCAAGCATAAATTTAATGTCCTTGTCTGTGATGAAGAAGTTGCAAATCCAAGAGGTACAACCCACAAGGATAGCATTACAGATGGCAGATAAATCTATAAAGTCTGCATATAGATTAGTGGAGAATGTCTTAGTCAAAGTGGCCCAATAGATTTTGTGATTCTTGATACGGAGGAGGATGAGAATGCCTCTATAATCCTAGGAAGACCATTTTCTAGCCACTGGGAGAGCTCTAATTGATGTGGAAGAAGGTGAATTAGTGCTTAGAGTGCATGATGAGCAACTAGCCTTTCATGTCTTCAAAGATATACATTCAGTAGGTGAAGAAGAGAGGTGCATGCAGACTGAGCTTATTGATTCAAACCTTCAAGAACCCCCTGATGATACACAGCAGAAATCGCAGCTCAAACCTCCTTTGGTGACAACCAATAAAATTCCTCCTGACATCAAACCTATGTTTGGTGTCGGGAATGCATCATCCACCAAGGCGGAGGTTCCCAAAAATAAGAAAGTACCCAGGGAATGGAAAAACAAAAAGATTCCCACTGAAGACTTTCCCAAAAAGAAGAAAGTACTCAGGGGATGGAGAAACAAAAAGATTCCCACTGAAGACTTCTCCCGAGGAATGAAGGTGGTGTTGACTAGCAATCTAGTGTTCACTTATACAGTAAACAGAATCCTCTCTCTAGAGCATATTGAGCTACTTTATGAGGACACAGGGAGAAGATTCACAGTGAGGGGTGAGGAGTTGAGTCCCTATGATTCTCCTCCTTAGAGGAGCTGACCGTCAAGCTAGTGACGGTAAGTGCTTGTCGTGTGGCAACCCGATGATTTCATATCCTTAGTTATTTTTCTGTTGCATTGGTTTTATTATTTATTTGATTTTTTTTGAGTTTTTACTGTTTTTTCTTCATTTTATGTGTGGTGCACGAAATTGTGATCATCAACAATGGCGCCAAAAACTTGGAGTGCTCTCAAACGTGAATCACACTTAGTCATAACTCCGCACAACTAACCAGCAAGTACACTGGGTCATCCAAGTAATACCTTACGTGAGTAAGGGTTGATCCCACGGAGATTGTTGGTATGAAGCAAGCTATAGTCATCTTGTAAATCTCAGTTAGGCGGATAGTAAATGTTATGGAGTTTTCGAATAATAAATAAAACAGAAAATAAAGATAGAGTTACTCATGTAATTTAATGGTGGGAATTTCAGATAAGTGTGTGGAGGTGCTTGTCCCTGTTGGATCTCTACTTTCCTACTGTCTTCCTTCAATCCTTCTTATTCCTTTCCATGGCAAGCTATATGTAGGGCATCACCGTTGTCAATGGCTACATCCCATCCTCTCAGTGAAAAAGGTCCAAATGCTCTGTCACGGCACGGCTAATCAACTGTCAGTTCTCGATCATGTTGGAATAGAATCCCTTGATTCTTTTGCGTTTGTCATCACGCCCAACAATCGCGAGTTTGAAGCTCGTCACAGTCATTCAATCCCGGAATCCTACTCGGAATACCACAGACAAGATTTAGACTTTTCAGATTCTCATGAATGCTGCCATCAATTCGAGCTTATACCACGAAGATTCTGATTAAGGAATCCAAGAGATATGCGCCTGGTCTAAGGTAGAACGGAAGTGGTTGTCAGTCACGCGTTCATAGGTGAGAATGATGATGAATGTCACAGATCATCACATTCATCATGTTGAAGTGCAATGGTGCATGAATTGTGATCATCAATGGCGCCATCAACATGGTGCGCACAACTGTAATCGCAACTCTTTATCACAACTTCGCACAACTAACCAGCAAGTGCACTGGGTCGTCCAAGTAATAAACCTTACGCGAGTAAGGGTCGATCCCACAGAGATTGTTGGTATGAAGCAAGCTATGGTCATCTTGTAAATCTCAGTCAGGCAAATTCAAATGGTTATAGATGATTTACGAATAAAGCATAAAATAAAGATAGAGATACTTATGTAATTCATTGGTGAGAATTTCAGATAAGCGTATGGAGATGCTTTGTCCCTTCCGTCTCTCTGCTTTCCTACTGTCTTGATCCAATCCTTCTTACTCCTTTCTTTGGCAAGCTATATGTAGGGTTTCACCATTGTCAGTGGCTACCTCCCATCCTCTCACTGAAAATGTTCAACGCGCTCTGTCACAGCACGACTATTTAGCTGTCGGTTCTTGATCATGTCGGAATAGAATCCAGTGATTCTTTTGCGTCGTCACTAACGCCCCACAATCACGAGTTTGAAGCTCGTCACAGTCATTCAATCCTTGAATCCTACTCAGAATACCACAGACAAGGTTCAAACCTTCCGAATTCTCTTGAATGCCGCCATCAATTCTAGCTTATACCACGAAGATTCCGATTAAGAAATCCAAGAGATAAACATTCAAGCCTTGTTTGCTTGTAGAACGGAGGTAATTGTCAGGCACGCATTCATAAGTGAGAATGATGATGAGCGTCACATAATCATCACATTCATCATGTTCTTGGGTGCGAATGAATATCTTAGAACAAGAATGAGCTGAATTGAATAGAAGAACAATAGTAATTGCATTAATACTCGAGGTACAGCAGAGCTCCACACCTTAATCTATGGTGTGTAGAAACTCCACCGTTGAAAATACATAAGAATAAAGTCTAGGCATGGCCGAGAGGCCAGCCCCCATGATCTAAGAACTAGACGTCCAAAGATGATATAGAGATCTAAAGTGATCAAAAGATGAAAATACAATAGCAAAAGGTCCTATTTGTAGAGAACTAGTAGCTTAGGGTTTACAGAAATGAGTAAATGACATAAAAATCCACTTCC
>NC_029775.3:93413758-93417741 GCF_000817695.3 Arachis duranensis | reverse complement strand
TGTAGAGACTCTTCTTGGAGTTAAACGCCAGCTTTTGTGCCAGTTTGGGCGTTTAACTCCCATTTTTGTGCCAGTTCCGGCGTTTAACGCTGGGCAGTTTTGAGCTGATTTGGAACGCCAGTTTGGGCCATCAAATCTTGGGCAAAGTATAGACTATTATATATTGCTGGAAAGCCCAGGATGTCTACTTTCCAACACAGTTGAGAGCGCGCCAATTAGGCTTCTGTAGCTCCAGAAAATCCACTTTGAGTGCAGGAAGGTCAGAATCCAACAGCATCTACAGTCCTTTTCAGCCTCTGAATCAGATTTTTGCTCAGATCCCTCAATTTCAGCCAGAAAATAGCTGAAATCACAGAAAAACACACAAACTCATAGTAAAGTCTAGAAAAGTGAATTTTAACTAAAAACTAATAAAAATATAATAAAAACTAACTAAAACATACTAAAAACATATTAAAAACAATGCCAAAAAGCGTATAAATTATCCGCTCATCATGCAACGAATATCTTAGAATAAGAACAAGCAGAATTAAATAGAAAATAGTAGTAATTGCATTAAAACTTGAGGTACAGCAGAGCTCCACACCCTTAATCTATGGTGTGTAGAGACTCCACCGTTAAAAATACATAAGTGATGAAGGTCCAGGCATGGCCGAATGGCCAGCCCCCAAACGTGATCAAAAGATCAAAAAATACAATCAAAGGACACTAAATACAATAGTAAAAAGTCCTATTTTTACTAGACTAGCTACTAGGATTTACAGAAGTAAGTAATTGATACATAAATCCACTTCTGAGGCCCACTTGGTGTGTGCTTGGGCTGAGCTTGAGCTTTACACGAGCTGAGACTTCTTTTGGAGTTGAACGCCAAGTTGTAACATGTTTTTGGTGTTCAACTCTGGTTCGTGACGTGTTTCTGGCGTTTGAGTCCAAAATGCAGCATGGAACTGGCGTTGAGCGCCAGTTTATGTCATCTAATCTCGAATAAAGTATGGACTATTATATATTGCTGAAAAGATCTGGAGGTCTACTTTCCAACGCCGTTGAGAGAACACCATTTGGAGTTCTTTAGCTCCAGAAAATCCATTTCGAGTGCAGGGAGGTCAGAATCCAACAGCATCAGCAATCCTTTGTCAACCTTCTTATCAGAGTTTTGCTCAGGTCCCTCAATTTCAGCCAGAAAATATCTAAAATTATAGAAAAATACACAAACTCATAGTAAAGTCTAGAAATGTGAATTTAGCATAAAAACTAATGAAAACATCCCTAAAAGTAGCTAGATCCTACTAAAAACTACCTAAAAATAATGCTAAAAAGCGTATAAATTATCCGCTCATCATCGTGTGTTTTGATCATGCAGATATTCTAGAACAGGAACCTAACACTTAAAAATTTTTTATCTCACCCAAGAGAAGGTTGGTCCGGTCAATATGGCACCGAACATGGTCCTTGCTAGTTCGGCGTAGAAGTGTGCGTGCAAAAGTCGAATTGGTCTCTGTCAGGTCCACGCTGAACTTAAGATTTTTCAGGTTTAGCATGGTGAACGACTAAATGGCATGCAGTCGAACGACGTACCAAGGGAACGCATCAAAACCAAGCAAAATTTGACGCTGAACTTGATCCGTTGCAAGTTCAGCGTGGGAGCCTTTTCTTTTACTCCAAGTTGGGCGCCCCATTGCTCAGGTCCCTCTATTTCAGCCAGAAAATACCTGAAATTATAGAAAAACACACAAACTCATAGTAAAGTCCAGAAATGTGAATTTAGCATAAAAACTAATGAAAACATCCCTAAAAGTAGCTAGATCCTACTAAAAACTACCTAAAAACAATGCCAAAAAGCGTATAAATTATCCACTGATCACAACACCAAACTTAAATTGTTGCTTGTCCCCAAGCAACTGAAAAAAAATTAGGATAAAAAGAAGAGAATATACTATAAATCCCAAAATATCAATGAATATTAGTTCTAATTAGATGAACGGGACTTGTAGCTTTTTGCTTCTGAACAGTTTTGGCATCTCTCTTTTTCCTTTGATGTTTAGAATGATTGGCATCTCTAGGAACTTAGAATTTCAGATAGTGTTATTGATTCTCCTAGTTAAGTATGTTGATTCTTGAACACAGCTACTTTTATGAGTCTTGGCCGTGGCCCTAAGCACTTTGTTTTCCAGTATTACCATAGGATACATAAATGCCACAGACACATAACTGGGTGAACCTTTTCAGATTGTGACTTAACTTTGCTAAAGTCCCTAGTTAGAGGTGTCCAGAGCTCTTAAGCACACTCTTTTTACTTTGGATCACGACTTTAACCACTTAGTCTCAAGCTTTTCACTTGGACCTGCATGCCGCACATGGTTAGGGACAGCTTGATTTAGCCGCTTAGGCCTGGATTTTATTTCCTTGGGCCCTACTATCCATTGATGCTCAAAGCCTTGGATCCTTTTTACCCTTTCCTTTTGGTTTTAAGGGCTATTGGCTTTTTCTGCTTGCTTTTTCTTTTTCTTTCTATTTTTTTTCGCCAAATTTTTTTCGCAAGCTTTTGCTTTTTCACTGCTTTTTCTTGCTTCAAGAATCAATTTCATGATTTTTTTTTCAGATTATCAATAGCATTTCTCTTTGTTCATCATTCTTTCAAGAGCCAACAATTTTAACATTCATAAACAACAAGATCAAAATTATGCACTGTTCAAGCATTTATTCAGAAGACAAAAAGTATTGTCACCACATCAATATAATTAAACTAAATTCAAGGATAATTTTGAAATTCATGTACTTCTTGTTCTTTTGAATTAGAAACATTTTTCATTTAAGAGAGGTGAAGGATTCATGGAATTATTTATAGCCTTAAGACTTAGTTACTAAATTCTAATGATCATGTAACAGAGACACAAATATAGATGACATAATAAGCATAAAAACCGAAAAACAGAAAAATAAGAACAAGGAATGAATCCACCTTAGTGATGGTGGCGCTTTCTTCTTGAAGAACCAATGATGTCCTTGAGTTCTTCTATGCTCTTTGATCTTCTCTAATTTCATGGAGAATGATGGAGTGCTCTTGATGTTCCACCCTTAATTGATCCATATTGTAACTCAAATCTTCAAGAAAAGTGTTGAGTTGTTCCCAATAGTTGTTGGGAGGAAAGTGCATCCCTTGAGGCATCTCCGGGATTTCTTGGTGATGAGCTTCCTCATGCGTCTCTTGGGTTCCATAAGTGGGCTCTCTTGTTTGCTCCATCCTTTTCTTAGTGATGGGCTTGTCCTCCTCAATGGGGATATCTCCTTCTATGATGACTCCAGCTGAGTAACATAGATGGCAAATAAGATGAGGAAAAGCTAGCCTTGCTAAGGTAGAGGGCTTTTCGGCTATTTTGTAGAATTCAAGGGAGATGACTTCATGAACTTCTACTTCCTCTCTATTCATGATGCTATGAATCATGATGGCCCGATCCACAGTAACTTCAGATCGGTTGCTAGTGGGGATGATGGAGCGTTGGATGAACTCCAACCATCCTCTAGCCACAGGCTTGAGGTCCAGTCTTCTTAATTGAACTGGCTTGCTTTTGGAGTCTCTTTTCCATTGGGCTCCTTCAACACATATGTCCCTAAGGAATTGGTCCAACCTTTGATCAAAGTTGAACCTTCTTATGTAGGGGTGTGCATCTCCTTGCATCATGGGCAAGTTGAATGCCAACCTCACATTTTTCGGACTAAAATCTAAGTATTTCCCCCGAACCATTGTAAAATAGTTCTTTGGGTTCAGGTTCATACTTTGATCATGGTTCCTAGTGATCCATGCATTGGCATAGAACTCTTGAACCATCAAGATTCCGACTTGTTAAATGGGGTTGGTCAGAACTTCCCAACTTCTTCTTTGAATCTCATGTCGGATCTCCGGAAACTCATTTTTCTTGAGCTTAAAAAGGACCTCAGGATCACCTTCTTCTTAGCCACAACATCATAGAAGTGGTCTTGATGGG
>NC_029775.3:93413340-93413679 GCF_000817695.3 Arachis duranensis | reverse complement strand
CTTTTTTAGAGGTTTCTCCGGCCTTAGGTGCCATCAATGGTAATGGAAAAACAAAAAGCTTATGCTTTTACCACACCAAACCTAGAATATTGCTCGCCCTCGAGCAAGAGAAGAAAGAAAAGAAAAGAAGAAGAGAAAATATGGAAGAGAGTAGAGAAAGGTGTATTCGGCCAAGATATAGGAGAGGGATTTATGTTGTGTGAAAATTAAGGAGAATAGAGGGGTTTATATAGTGAGGGGAGAGGGAGTAGGTTCAGCTATTTAGGGTGGGTTTGGGTGGGAAAGAAATTTTGAATTTTGAAGGTAGGTGGGGTTTATGGGGAAGAGTGGAAGGATGTG
>NC_029775.3:93405244-93413303 GCF_000817695.3 Arachis duranensis | reverse complement strand
GAAGAGAGATTGAGGTGATTGGTGAAGGGTTTTGGGGAAGAGTGTTTATTGGAAAGAGAGGATGAATGTTGAGAAGAGGGGGAGAATATGGTAGGTGGGGATCCTGTGAGGTCCACAGATCTTGAGATGATCCTGTGGGGTCCACAGATCCTGAAGTGTCAAGGATTTACATCCCTGCACCATTTAGGCATGTAAAATGCCTTTGCATGCAATATTGGCGTTTAAACGCCGAGGTGATGCATCTTCTGGGCGTTCAACGCCCAACTGCAGCATGTTTCTGGCGTTGAACGACAGTTCCATGCTTGTTTCTGGCATTTAGCGCCAGCTCTCCTCAGGGTATATTCCTGGCGTTTAAACGCCAGGATGCTGCTTGTTTCTGGCATTCAACGCCAGATCCATGCTCTGTTTTGGCGTTGAACGCCAGCCAGATGCTCCTTACTGGCGTTTAAACGCCAGTAAGTCCTTCCTCTAGGGTGTGATTTTTCTTCTGCTGTTTTTGATTCTGTTTTTAATTTTAATATTTTTTTCGTGACTCCACATGATCATGAACCTAATAAAACATAAAAGAACAATGAAAATAAAATAAAATTAGATAAAAAAAAATTGGGTTGCCTCCCAATAAGCGCTTCTTTAATGTCAATAGCTTGACAGTGGGCTCTCATGGAGCCTCACAGGTGATCAGGTCAATGTTGTAGACTCCTAACACCAAACTTAGAGTTTGGATGTGGGGATTCAACACCAAACTTAGAGTTTGGCTGTGGCCTCTCAACACCAAACTTAGAGTTTGATTGTGGGAAGCTTTTCATGCTTCCTCTCTATTGTTAAAGAAGAAGATCATTGAGCCTTAAACACAAGGTAGTCCTCATTCAATTGAAGGACTAATTCTCCTCTGTTAACATCTATCACAGCTCTTGCTGTGGATAGGAAAGGTCTTCCAAGGATGATGCATTCATCCTCCTCCTTCCTAGTGTCTAAGAAATCAGCAGGGATGTAAAGGCCTTCAACCTTTACTAACACGTCCTCTACCAATCCATAAGCTTGTCTTACTGACTTGTCTGCCATTTGTAATGAGAATATGGCAGGCTGTACCTCAATGATCCCCAGTTTTTCCATTACAGAGAGTGGCATAAGATTTATGCCTGACCCTAGGTCACACAGAGTCTTGTCAAAGGTCATGGTGCTTATGGTACAGGGTATTAAGAATTTGCCAGGATCTTATCTCTTTTGAGGTAAAGTTTGCTGAACCCATGTATCTAGTTCACTAATGAGCAAGGGAGGTTCATCTTCCCAAGTCTCATTACCAAACAACTTGGCATCAGGGGTGGGCATGGTTTGGATTTTTTTAAATCCAAACCGGATCCATTTTAGAACCAGATTTATGGTTCATGAAACCATACCAGAACTGGATTGAAGAGAGAAATCGGTTTTAAACCGGTTTGAAAAAACAAAATCGGTTTTAAACCGGTTTTAGAATTTAAATTCGGTTTACTTATAAACCGGTTTTAAATCCAGTTTTACATATAAAACCGGTTTTTTTTAAATCCAAATATAAAATCCAGTTTTTTTTTTAAAATCCAAATCTAAAATCCAGTTTTAAATCTGGTTTTTTTAAAATCCAAATCTAAAATCCAGTTTTTTTTTAAATCCAAATCTAAAATCTGGTTTTTTTTATAAAATCCACTTTTAAAACAAGTTTTTAGAAATTTAATTTTCAAACCATAATTTTTTTAAAAGTAAAAATTAATACTAAAGTCATTTTAAAGTATATAGGTTCATCACAACTAGAATTTGGTTCTTTATAAATCTAATGACAATAGCTAATCTATATAACATTTAATCATTCTCAAGACATCAAAAGAATACCACCAAAAAATCTCTCTAAAACAAAAACCACAAAGTATCAAAAGATGCCAAGTTGCCAACAAAATCATCAAATAACCACAACCTTTGAGGAAAATATATCTGCAAATAACAAAATATACCTTTGTCATTTTAAAACAAATCTTTGAATGAAAGTATTAAACCAAATGAGAATATTAAGCATACCTAGTCATCATTAAGATTATCAATTGATGCCGCCATAGAACAAGCACCATCATTAGAGGAAAATATATCTGCCAAGGGAATCAAATTAATTATCAAGTCTATATTCAACAACTTTTAATTGGTAACTAATACCTAAATTCTAAAATAGAAAGATAACAGAAACAAAAATAAAATAAAATGAGAAGAAATATGAAACAAATTTTATACCTTGATCAACTTGTTGAGGAACTTCATCATCATCGTCTAAAGCAGAGAAAAGATCTTCCTTAAGCCAGTCTCCTGTGCAGACTAAGGCTTCTACCATTCTAGGTGTTAAGGAACTGCGGTATGGATCGAGGACTCTTCCTCCAGTACTAAATGCAGACTCCGAAGCTACCGTAGAAACAGGTATAGCCAATACCTCACGAGCCATATTTCCAAGAATTGGAAATCGGGTTGAGTTGACCCTCCACCAGTTTAGTATATCGAACTTATGGGAGTATGGCTCGCATTCTTCTTGTAAATATCTATCAAGTTCAGATCTTGTATTTGTTCTGCGACCGGTTGCTTGCAGAAAAAAGACCATGCCATGAAGATCGGTATTAATGTTGTTGGCTTGAACATCTTGCGTATCAGCTTCACTTGCTTCCTCAGAACTTTGGTATTGCTGATAAAGTAACTTTATGCACTTGGACAACTTTGACTTCAATTCGCCTTCTTTTTCTTCTCCAAAGAAGTAATCCAAGAAATAATTGACATAATCAATCTTTTGCATTGGATTAAGTACGATAGCAATCAATAACAACATATTCACCGAATCAGGATTACCCCAATACTTCTCATACTTAACCCTCATCCTTTCTGCCATTGACATAGTACTAAAATCAACAGAATCACAAGAATGACGAATAAATTGTCCAATTGCAAATACTTCCTTCATATACATATCACTGGTAACATATAAGGTACCAGAAACACGTATAGTGGCATCACTGAACACTCGCAAAAATGGTACAATGGACTCAGCATACTCCCAGTCTGAATCAGAAGGAACACCTCTCCCTTTTCCTCTATTCATCTCTCCTATATAGGTATTATCTTTCAAAGCAAGCAACTCAAATGCTTTGCGATGCTTCAAAGCTACCTCTAACATTTGATAGGTAGAATTCCACCTAGTCTCAACATCCATGCAAGGCAAGCCTTTATATTGGATTTTTTTCTAGTTCAACACACTTTTGAAACCTACTAGCTCTAGATGGAGAAGATCTAACATACTTTACTGCACTACGAATCCTCAAGACTGATTCATCAATCTCTTTCAACCTCTCTTTTACAATTAAGTTTATAATATGTGCACAACACCTCATATGAATAAATTCACCATTCAAAATAATGCTATTCCAAGAATTCAATCGCTGCTTCAGATATTTAATTGCAACATCATTAGAGGAGGCATTATCAACTGTCACACTAAAGACCCGATTCAAATTCCAATTATTTAAACAAGATTCAATTGTTGCTCCTATAACCTCTCCTGAATGAATTGTCACTTGACAAAAATTAAGTATTTTTTTATGTAATTTCCAATCCAAATCAACAAAGTGTGCTGTCAAACTCATATAAGTAAAATTTTGAATTGAAGTCCAAGTGTCAGTGGTTAGACATACTCTACCACAATTTGCCGAAAGAAAATCTTGCAACTTCATCTTCTCTTCAGCATAAAGAGCTCTAATGTCACGTGCTAATGAAGTCCGTGAAGGAACTTTGAATCTTGCTTGTAGGGCATGCACAAATTTTCAAAATTTTGGGCTTTCAACGAAGCGAAATGGTAGCTCTTCCCCAATAAACATTTCCACAAGTGCCCTTCGAGCCTCCTCTTGGTCAAATTTGGAAGCACTGGGTGAATTTAAAACACCACGCTCATTTATAGTCGGTGTGGTCGTTATTTTTCTTCTTTTATTCAAATCATTATTAGGATTTTGCTTGCATCTTCTCAAATGACCACCCATTGAGCTGGTTCCATTCCCATATTGTATTAAAACCACAATATTTGCATTTAGCCTTCTTCTCGATAGCGTTCTCTACATCAAAATGATCCCAAACAGCTGACCGATTCTTACAAACACCTGACGGTGGAGAAGATGGTTGAATGCTAGCGGACATCCCTGTTGCTTCAATATTACTATTTTCAGCCATCTTGCTCTGCATATAAAGCAAGGTGTACATAACTCAAAATTTGGTGCCCAACATGCTAAAATTAACACAAACTAATCCAAAGAAACAACAGCCAATAAAACTTCAGCATGATTCATAAACTAATGCATGTTCATATATCTCGCAAAGAAAACACGGCCTAAAGATTATGAAAATTACTGTCCTGTACCTCAAAATAGCAATATCCTACTATATGCACTTGCCTGCACTAACCAATACAGAGAGACAAAACACAAGCAGTTTTGGAATTGTTTAAGGCATTGTGCAGACGAGACAAGCTCTATTGAAGAAATCATGACCACCATAAGGCCACTTTTTCAGAGGAATCAGATTATATAACTTATTGTTATTGTTATTATTACATGTTGTCATTGTTAATATGATATCCCATCACTTTATGTTCCCTTTTCTTATTAATTTATTAGTGCCGATGGCGATTCATTTTTCTTACCGCATAAGAAAGAAACCTAGCTATTTCAAAGTTTGCTACATATAAGATTTATATCAGCTTTAAATTAAATTAAAGTTGCATTACATATATACAATGTTTATAGAAATTATAGGGACCACCTTAGCAAAAGGGCAACAAATTAAATTTGGTTACAGGATTCTATGTTAGTACATACATGCTTCAATCCAGTGCTCAAAGAGTCAAAGTTACAATATAGCATTCAATTATTCAAAAACTACAAATGAATAATGTCAAAACTCAAAAGACTACAAGGGATTTCTCATAAAGAACTCACAATAATATTAATGTGCCCAAATTTCAAAGTCTATGCGGGAGGTGAAATTGTAAATTACTCAGAATGCAGGAACCTCTGTTTATTATGTCAAATTTCTCAATTGCAAGAACTTAATAGTAATGAGTGCAGTTCTCTTCTAAAATTAAAGAACATGCATAGTTTAACTATTTATGGTTGTAGTAAGGTATTCATATGAATCTATGGCAGAGGACCGTGCCTTATTTATTTATATGTATATATACGTGCATATATTGATCATTGGTAAAGATAATCTAAAGCACTTAACCTTAGCTTCTTTTTATGTTATTATTATAGAATTTTGAGGCAAATACAAGATTGTATGGTCACGTGTATAAAAAATACAAGCTAAGTTAACAGAACATATAGAATCAAACATTGCAAATTTGTAAGTATATACATATATAAGTTAACAGAACATAAAGAGGAACATAAAAAGCTTGGAATAGGACAAGGAAATGCTGTTAGATGATTTAGAAAAAACCAAGAAGCTGCTGAAGGAATTGGAGGAGGAAATGAAGAGAGTTAAGCTTGATTGGTTTGAGAAAAATAAGCATTGACTGTACAATGGTAAGAATAAATGACACTACATTAGTTTCTAGCTATGTAGTCAAATATAAGTTGGAGATAAAAACCTAAGATTATACAGAAAGTACCGAAAGAATCATAGTTGTATTCTTCTCTTTGTTTTTTTAATAATAAGATTCTTTTATAGTTCAAAAAGAAAAGGATACAACAAAAGGTTTCATTATGAAGAATAATTTGCACTAAACCAAAAGCTAATATATAGCAGAAGTTCTAATTAGAAAGAAAAATCATGCTTCTAGACTTACCAATAATGTAAAAGTTAATCCAGCCGAAAAGCATATTGCAAAACCATATAACCTCTGCTCATAAACAAAGAGCTTATTAGTCCAACAGTTCACAGAGAGAAAGCTTACCGAGTGAAAACAACAAAGGTTTTAAGATGACAAAGATTTCCAGTAAGGAAGAAAACTAGGGGAGGTTGACTCGTTGACACATAATGACACGTTTCAATACAAAATTAAAACAATACAAAAACAATAGCAACAGATTATGATAAGTCAAACATCAGCTTAAACCATAGAGTTAATAGATCCACTACTCCTGTGGTTCTAATGAGAAAAATCAACAAAATTGGTGCTACATTGCATAAAGTCCTAACAAACCAATCTCCCACAATAAAAGTAATCTGAATGGGAAACAAATTCATTATTCAAAAGTCCTGTATATGTAATTCTTGACCCAAACAATAATATTCATCACCTTAGAAACACATTCTGTCAAAATTATCTCTGCTGAGTAACAAAGTCACATCTTACAACACAAACAAGCCTCAAAGTTATACTATACCACTCTTACATAACCTATATAACTCATAAGTATTCATACCAATAACAAAAGTACTGTATTCATGACTCATCCAGTTCATAGATTTCCTAAGAAATATTTCCCAAGCATTTTGGTGAAGATATTCATAATCAAACTTAATAAAATAAAAACCTGGAACAGAGAACTATTATAAACTTGATATTCAACTCTACTAATTAGTATAACAATGAAATCTTGATATTAAAATGGAGACTTACTACACATCTACACCCAAGTTCAATGAAAGCTTGATACAATGAGTCAGCGACGGTGAAGAACTGAAGATGACAGCAGAGAAGACCAAAGGCAGAAGAAGAGAAATAGAGGTGAGACCCGTTCAACGTTGAATGAGACGGCGCCGGTGCCAGTTGCCTGCTCTGATGCCGGCTGCGGTGGAGAGTGGAGAGTCCCCGGTCGAAAGAGAAGAGGCAAAGGAGTAGAAGAGGAAAGTTCATCGAATCAGAAATTCGAAATTAGGGTTTTTTTTAAGATTTGGATCTTAATTTGGATCTGGATCTGGATCCGAATTTAAAACCATTTAAATGGATTAGATCAAAAACCAAATTATAAAATAAATATAATTTGGTTTGGATTTTTTTGGTTTAAAACTGGTTTTTTTAAATGGTTTGGTTTGGATTTGGATTAAAATCCAAAGTTTGGATTTTTTTGCCCACCCTGACTTGGCATTCAGCTTCATGATGGCTTCTAGATATTGAAGAACTTGCTCTCCAGTTACATCTTCATCCTCTTCAGAGGAAGAATAGTGTTCAGAGCTCATGAATGGCAGAAGGAGGTTTAATAGGATCTCTATGGTCTCTATATGAGCCTTAGATTCCTTTAGGTCCTCAATAGGGAACTCCTTCTTGCTTGAGAGACGTCCCATGAGGTCTTCCTCATTGGGATTCACGTCCTCTACTTCCTCTCTAGGTTCGGCCATATTGATTATATCAATGGCCTTGCACTCTCTTTTTGGATTTTCTTCAGTATTGCTTGGGAGAGTACTAGGAGGAGTTTCAGTAATTTTTTTACTCAGCTGGCCCACTTGTGCCTCCAGATTTCTGATGGAGGACCTTGTTTCACTCATGAAAATTATAGTGGCCTTAGACAGATCAGAGACTAAATTTGCAAAGTTAGAGGTACTCTGTTCATAATTCTCTGTCTGTTGCTGAGAAGATGATGGATAAGGCTTGATATTGATGAGCCTATTTTTTTCACCATTATTAAAGCCTTGTTGAGGCTTTTGTTGATCCTTCCATGAGAAATTTGGATGATTTCTCCATGATGAATTATAGGTATTTCCATAAGGTTCACCCATATAATTTACTTCTGCTATTACAGGGTTCTCAGGATCATAAGCTTCTTCTTCAGAAGATGCCTCTTTAGTACTGTTGGATGCATTTTGCCATCCATTCAGACTTTGGGAAATCATGTTGACTTGCTGAGTCAACATTTTGTTCTGAGCCAAAATGGCATTCAGAGCATCAATTTCAAGAACTCCATTCCTTTGAGGCGTCCCATTATTCACGGAATTCCTCTCAGAAGTGTACATGAACTGGTTATTTGCAACCATGTCAATAAGTTCTTGAGCTTCTGCAGGCGTTTTTTTTAGGTGAATGGATCCACCTGCAGAATGGTCCAATGACATCTTAGAGAATTCAGATAGA
>NC_029775.3:93403366-93404848 GCF_000817695.3 Arachis duranensis | reverse complement strand
CCAAGCTTCATAGAGGGATTCACCATCTTTTTTTTTGAAGGTCTGAACATCCACTCTAAGCTTGCTCAGCTTTTAAGGAGGAAAGAACTTAGCCAAGAAGGCTGTGACCAGCTTATCCCAGGAGTCCAGGCTATCTTTAGGTTGAGAGTCCAACCATGCTCTAGCTCTGTCTCTTACAGCAAAAAGGAAAAGCATGAGCCTGTAGACTTCAGGATCTACTCCATTAGTCTTAACAGTCTCACAGATTTGCAAGAACTCAGTTAAAAACTGGTAGGGATCTTCTGATGGAAGTCCATGAAACTTGCAGTTCTGTTGCATTAGAGCAACTAGTTGAGGTTTCAACTTAAAATTGTTTGCTCCAATGGCAGGAATTGAGATGCTTCTTCCATCAAACTTGGACGTAGGTGTAGTATAATCACCAAGCATCCTTCTTGCATTATTGTTGTTGGGTTTGGCTGCCATCTCCTTTTCTTGTTCGAAAATTTCAGCAAGGTTATCTTTGGATTGTTGTAATTTAGCTTCTCTTAGTTTCCTCTTCAGAGTTCTTTCAGGTTCTGGATTAGCTTCAACAAGAATGCCTTTTTCCTTGTTCCTGCTCATATGAAAGAGAAGAGAACAGAAAAAGAAGAGGGATCCTCTATGTCACAGTAAAGAGGTTCCTTATTATTAGTAGAAGAAGAAAGGGGATAAAGAAAGGAGAATCCAAACACAAGGGTGAGGATAAGGGCAGTGATTTAAGATGAAGAGTAGTGTTAGTAAATGAATGAATAAATAGAATAATATGAGAGAGGGAGAAATTTTCGAAAATAAATTTTAAAAAGGAGTTAAATGATTTTCGAAAAATAAAGATAAGAAATAAAATTAAAATTAAAATTTAAAACAATTAATTAATTAAAGAAAGAATTTTTGAAAAAGAGGGAGGTATTTTCGAAAATTAGAGAGAGAAAAGTTGTTAGGTGGTTTTGAAAAAGTTAAGAAACAAACAAAAAGTTAATTAGTTAGTTGAAAAAGATTTGAAAATCAAATTTGAAAAGATAAGAAGATAAGAAGTTAGAAAAGATATTTTAAAATCAAATTTTTAAAAAAAGATAAAAGTTTGAAAAAAATATGATATAAAAGATAAAATGAAAAGATATGATTAAAAAGATATGGTTAGAAAAGATTTAATTTTTAAAATTAAAATTAATTACTTAACTAACAAGAAACTAAAAGATATGATTCTAGAATTTAAAGATTGAACCTTTCTTAACAAGAAAGTAACAAACTTCAAATTTTTGAATCAATCATATTAGTTGTTAGCATAATTTTCGAAAATAAAGATAAAACTAAGAAACAGATTTTTGAAAAATATTTTAAAACATTAAATTGTCGAAAATTAAATAAAAAATGAAAAAGATTTGATTTTTGAAAAAGTTTTAATAAGATAAGATTTTTAGAATTTGAAAATTTGACTTGACTTACAAGAAACAACTAATTTTAAAA
>NC_029775.3:93402075-93403355 GCF_000817695.3 Arachis duranensis | reverse complement strand
CAAGAACAACTTGAAGATCATGAAGAACACTATGAATGCATGAATTTTCGAAAAATGCAAGAAATATTTTTAAAGTATGCAATTGACACCAAACTTAAAACATGACCCAAGACTCAAACAAGAATCACAAAATATTTTTGGTTTTTTTTGATTTTGTGATAATTTTTTTTGTATTTTCTTTTATATATTTTTTTTCGAAAAACATATAGGAAAAAGAAAACAAGAAATTCAAAAATTTTTAATAAGGATTCCAGGAATCTTTCAATGTTAGCCTAAAGCTCCAATCCAAGGGTTAGACATGGCTTCATAGCCAGCCAGCTTTAGGATGGAATTACATGCATTGTGGTGATTAGTTGAAGCCTTAGTCCAAAAGAATTTGGATATGGCTTTACAGCCAGACAGGCTTCAACATGCTTCATGAAACTCTAGAATCGATTCTTAAAATTTCTAAAGCCATAGAATGATTTATTTTCAAAATATTTTTTTCGAAAATAGGGATAATTTTTTTTTTGAAAAATTTTTGAAAGCAAAACAAAAAGAAAATTACCTAATCTGAGCAACAAGATGAACCGTCAGTTGTCCAAACTCGAACAATCCCCGGCAATGGCGCCAAAAACTTGGAGCGCTCTCAAACGTGAATCACACTTAGTCACAACTCCGTACAACTAACCAGCAAGTGCACTGGATCATCCAAGTAATACCTTACGTGAGTAAGGGTCGATCCCACGGAGATTGTTGGTATGAAGCAAGCTATAGTCATCTTGTAAATATCAGTTTGGCGGATAGTAAATGTTATGGAGTTTTCGAATAATAAATAAAATAGAAAATAAAGATATGGGAATTTCAGATAAGTGTGTAGAGGTGCTTGTCCCTGTTGGATCTCTGCTTTCCTACTGTCTTCCTTCAATCCTTCTTATTCCTTTCCATGGGAAGCTGTATGTAGGGCATCACTGTTGTCAATGGCTACATCCCATCCTCTCAGTGAAAAAGGTCCAAATGCTCTGTCATAGCACGGCTAATCATCTGTCGGTTCTCGATCATGATGGAATAGAATCCCTTGATTCTTTTGCGTTTGCCATCACGCCCAACAATCGCGAGTTTGAAGCTCGTCACAGTCATTCAATCCCGGTATCCTACTCGAAATACCATAGACAAGGTTTAGACTTTCCAGTTTCTCATCAATGCCACCACCAATTCTAGCTTATACCACGAAGATTCTGATTAAGGAATCTAAGAGATATGCGCCTGATCTAAGGTAGAACGGAAGTGGTTGTCAGTCA
>NC_029775.3:93389367-93401933 GCF_000817695.3 Arachis duranensis | reverse complement strand
ACAGTAGTAATTGCATTAATACTCGAGGAACAGCAAAGCTCCACACCCTTAATCTATAGTGTGTAAAAACTCCACCGTTAAAAATACATAAGTGATGAAGGTCCAGGCATGGCCAAATGGCCAGCCCCCAAACGTGATCAAAAGATCAAAAAATACAATCAAAGGACACTGAATACAATAGTAAAAAGTCCTATTTATACTAGACTAGCTACTAGGGTTTATAGAAGTAAGTAATTGATGCAGAAATCCACTTCTGAGGCCCACTTGGTGTGTGCTTGGGCTGAGCTTGAGCTTTACACGAGCTAAGGCTTCTTTTGGAGTTGAACGCCAAGTTGTAACGTGTTTTTGGCGTTCAACTCTGGTTCGTGACGTGTTTCTGGCTTTTGACTCTAGAATGCAGCATGGAACTGGCGTTGAGTGCTAGTTTACGTCATCTAATCTCGAATAAAGTATGAACTATTATATATTGCTGGAAAGCTCTGGATGTCTACTTTCCAACGCTGTTGAGAGCGCACCATTTGGAGTTTTGTAGCTCCAGAAAATCCATTTCGAGTGCAGAGAGGTCAGAATCTAACAACATCAGCAGTCCTTTGTCAACCTTCTTATCAGAGTTTTGCTCAGGTCTCTCAATTTCATCCAAAAAATACCTGAAATTATAGAAAAACACAAAAACTCATAGTAAAGTCTAGAAATGTGAATTTAGCATAAAAACTAATGAAAACATCCCTAAAAGTAGCTAGATCCTACTAAAAACTACCTAAAAATAATGTTAAAAAACGTATAAATTATCCGCTCATCAACGTGTGTTTTGATCATGCAGATATTCTAGAACAGGAATCAAACACTTAAAAAAATTTTATCTCACCCGAGAAAAGATTGGTCCGGTCAATATGGCACCGAACATGGTCCTTGCAAGTTCGGCGTAGAAGTGTGCGTGCAAAAGTCGAATTGGTCTCTGTCAGGTCCACGCTGAACCTAAGATTTTTCAGGTTCAGCATGGCGAACGACTAAATGGCATGCAGTCGAATGACGTACAAAGGAAACGCATCAAAACCAAGCAAAAGTTGACGCTAAACTTGATCCGTTGCAAGTTTAGCGTGGGAGCCTTTTCTTTTACTCCAAGTTGGGCGCCCCACTGCTGAAGTTAGGCGTAGGATTTCATTCCAAATCCCTTATGATTTGTTTAGCAAATCCCCACTCCATCAAAATCAATTACAAGATTCTTTTATATATATTTTAATCTCTTTTATCTTTTTGACATTTTATTTTTTTGTAATAATATTTATTTTTACTCCTCCATACATCTTTTTATGTCTCTTTCTGTTTTCAGTTCTTCTTTGCTTGAGGACAAGCAAACTTTTAAGTTTGGTGTTGTCACTTCGCTTATGGCTTTTCTGTTTATTTTTATGCCACCAAAGGGAGACGAATCATCTTCACGGAGGATCACAACCTGAAGAATGAAACGGCCACTAGGATAACTGAGGTGGTTGAGTTCCTTTCATTCTATATTCCTTCCCGTTCTTACTATGTTATGTTCCGGTTTTCTATTGTTTTGTTTTAGTTATTGCATGATCATTTGTTATTTCAATTCCTAGGTCTAGTTTAATTCGCTGTTTTTTATTTTGATATTTGATTTTAATTCAGAAGGGTGTCTCATGTATTGCTCACTGAGCTTGAAATTAAAAGAAAAGAAAGAAGAAAAAGATGTAATGCATGAGAAATTGAGTTTATATTTAAGATAAGTCTGGTTTACTTAAATGTGGTGGTATTGTTGTGATTCTGAATGCATGACATGAACAGTACATATTTGAATTTGAATCAAGAGATGTTGGTGTATGAGGAACAATGAATTTAGAGAAATATTATGAATTCTCAGAAGCAACAAAAATTTAATCCTTAAAGCAAAAGAAATAGTAAAAGAAAAATAACAACAAGGTCCAAGGCTCTGAGCATCAATGACTAGGGAGGTCTAACATAATTAAAAGCTCAAAGAGTTGTTTTCCAAGTCATATGCTTGTGGTATTCTTGTGTCAAGTAACCCTTGAGACAGAACACTCAGAGTCGAGATCAAATACAGTAACAGAGTATGCCAAAGGCTTTGAGCACCACTGTCTGGGAGTAACTGAATGAAAAATCAAAACTTCAAGAGAGTTTCCCAGTTAAGTGCTTGTGGTGTTTTTGTGTCAAGTGAAGTTTGAGACGAAACATTTAAAGTCACGGCTAGACTCAAGGTGCAAAGCACCAAAGGAAAGAGAACTAAAGAAAATTGGCTGTGTTCAAGGATTAATCCGAAGTAAAAAGACCAGAGAATTCATAGTATTATTCGGATTCTAATTTCGAATGACAGTGACATTCCTCTTATTCAAAAGATAGTGAGATGCGAAAACTATTCTGGATTGCAGTGTATAAACCCCACTTTAAGGAGAGATAGGAGCTTAATTGAATACTCGCTTCTTATGCAAATTCACATCCTGAGCCTATATTAGTTGGTTGCTTGAGGACAAACAACAACTCAAATTTGGTGTTGTGATGTGTGAGCATCTTTTCTATCTTTTCCTAGTGAATTTGCATTTAAATTACTAAGTTTAATCAAGATTCAATTACTTTTAGCCATTATGAATGCTACTTTGAGTTGTTTGCAATTTCTGTTTATTTCAGGTAGCATTTGGATGGATTTGACGGAGTTTTGTAGCAAAAAAGAAAGAAAGTGAATGATGCTGTCAACCCCGACCTCCTTGCACTCAAACAAGAATAACTTGAGCTATCAAAGTTCAATTGATGTGATTTTAGCAACATTGCAAAGCTAACTTCCAGATCTTTCCAACGATATATAATAGTATACCCTTTTCTTCCACTTTGTGCGAGCAATCCACGCCGAACTTGACAATGGTCAAGTTCAGTGCCAGCTTGAAGATCCTAAAGGGAGAATGCGCATATCACCCCACGCTGAACTTGGGTTAATCCAAGTTTAGTGTGGACTCAAAGGAAAACTAATGAAGAAGCCACTGCCTCCTCCACGCTGAACTTGGAAATTCTCAAGTTCAGTGTGGACCTTAATGAAATAAGTGGTCCCCAATACGTCCAGAGGCTGCACAAGAAGCAATTAATAAATTTTGATTTAACTTTATTTCTTTTATAAATAGGAAAATATACTATTTAATTTTTAGAAAATATATTTTACATTAATTAGGATTAGATATAAAAGGGAAAAGAATCAGCCCTTCGGAACCTCTTCTCTTATACCTCATTCCGCACTTTACAGTTTTTCAAAATCCTTGTTTTTCTCTCTGAATCATGAGCAACTAAACCTCCACTGTTAAGGTTAGGAGCTCTATTTATTCTATGCATTAATACTATTATTGTTCTATTTTAATTCATGTATTAATTTCAATTTCAAGAATTGTTTTCGTTCTTTATCTTATGAATCTGGGTGGAACGAAAGTATGACCTTTGTTCTAATTGAGTTCTTGTAAAACTTGAAAAAACTCTTTACCTGAACAACATCTTGAAAACAATTTCTCCTAAATTTCTAATTATCTGGACTTAGCGGGATACGTGACATATAATCCTCTTATATTTGGATAATTAGGATTTCTATGGCATATAAACTAGAATTGAACTTAATGCTTTAATTGGAATCAAGTGACCAAGGAATTCGCGGTTGATGAAGGTTAAAGGAGACTAAAAAGGTCTAAGGAATTAGGGTTTAGTAACATATAGTTTGCCATGAATTGAATCTTGCATGGTTAAAATAGTTGGTAAGAAAAGTTAATCCAGAAAATAAATATCTCTGAAGCCTTAACTATTTCTTCATATATTTCACAAACCGTTTACTACATTCTTTCTGATATTCTAAATTTACTGTTAATGTTATTGAACTCTCAAACACTATTTTCTGTTTGTCTGATTAAGTAAATCACTCAACTATTGTTGCTTAATCCATCAAACTTTGTGGGATCTAGCCTCACTCAGCTGAGGTATTACTTGGTACGACCCAGTGCACTTGCCGGTTAGTTTGTGGGTTATAAATTCTGTACCATGTATCTAGCCGATGCCTCTGATGCTACTCGTTGCAAAGCCTTCCCGACAACTTTGACCAAAACCACAATGAAGTGGTTTGATAACTTACCTCCCAGGTCGGTAATTTGCTTTGATGACCTGGCGAGGAAGTTCCTCACCCGATTTTCAATTCAAAAAGACAAAGTGAAGTATGCTCCAAGCTTGTTAGGGGTTAAACAGGAGGTCAAAGAGATACTCCGAGACTACATGGAGAGATTTAACAAAATTTTCTTGGAATTACAAAACTTGCTTACTGAAGCAGTAATAATGGGATTAGTTCATGGTCTTAAAAAAAGGTCGTTCTCTCAATCTATATCCAAGGGACACCCGAACTCCTTGTATGAAGTACAAGAGAGGGCAGAAAAATACATCAATATAGAAAAAAATTTCTGACTTAGAGAGCCTTCCCCAAGGCCCAACCTGTCCTACCCAACTCGAAAAATGGAAAAAGAAGCTAAAAAAAAAAGAGGAGTACAACCCAGAAAAACCTCGAAGGTATCATAATTATACCCCACTTCGAGTCTCTCTCGTAGATGTTTGCAGGGAGATATGTCACACTGAGAAGCTTCCACCTCTTCGCCCCATCAAACATAAAAAGGCAAAAAGTCGGATAGAATACTGTGAGTACCATAAGCTGTACAGGTATTCCACCAACAATTGCTACGATTTAAAGAATGTCATTGAAAAATTGGTCAGAGAAGGTCGGCTAGACAGGTACTTGGTTGAGATGTCGGACGATCAAAGGAAAAGAAAGAGAGATAAAGATGGAGGTTGGCAAGAACGCCCCCCTACAAACTCCTGAGCGACACATACATATGATTAACAGAGGGTTTGCTGAAGGAAAAATATCAAAACCCTCACAGAAAAGGCATCTTAAAGAGGTGTACCAAGTCGGAAAAGATAATAGAACTTTTGATTTACCAACCATCTCGTTCACTAAAGAAGATACTCAAGGAGTGACACCTGGCCACGACGACCCAATAGTAATAACAATAATCCTCGCTAATGCAAATCTTCACGTAACTCTATTGGATCAAGGAATTTTGGCGGACGTATTGTTCAAACCCGCCTTTGACAAATTTGAGCTGGAAGAAAAGGATCTGAAGGCGTAACCAGATAACCTCTTCGGGCTGGGGATATGCTAATCCAACCTCTTGGATTTATGTCCCTTTACACCACCTTTGGAAAGAGCACAAAGTCAAGGACGTTAAGTATTGACTACATTATGGTCGGCATCATGTCGACTTACAATGCCCTAATAGGTCAGACGATTTTAAATTAACTAGCAGCAGTTGTCTCTACCTCACTTGTGTATGGAGTTTCCCATGACAGAAGGAATTGCAACCATAAAGGGAGATCAAAAGTTGGCACGAAAGTGTTACAACAAAAGCCTTAATTTAAAAGGAAACCCGAGCAGAAAAGAAGTCAACACTATTAAACTTGATGGAGTTCGAACTCGGAAAGAACTACGCCCCTAACCCAGAGAAAAGGTATAAGAAGTGCAAATCGGAGATCATGCTGAAAAGACAACGAGTATAGGGGCCAACCTAGAAGAAGGTTTGAAAGCACAACTCGTTGACCTACTACGAAGAAACTTTGACCTCTTCGTCTGGTCTAGATCCCGACTTGATGTCTGATAAACTCGCCATTTACCCGGGTTCCAAACCTATTCATCAAAAGCATAAAAAACTCAGGCCCGAAAGCTCACAAGTCGTGGAAGAACAGATACAAGCGTTATTGGAAGCCGGATTCATAAGAGAGGTAAAATATCCATCGTGGCTGGCTAACATGGTTCTGATAAAGAAACAAAATGGAAAGTGGAGGATGTTTATTGACTACATTGACCTCAATAAGGCTTGTTCCAAGGATCCATACCCTCTCCCAAGCATCGTTGCTCTTGTTGACTCGGCCTTAGGTTATCGGTATTTATCCTTCATGGACGTATACTCGAGATACAATCAAATCCCAATGTATAAGCTTGACCAAAAAAGACATCTTTTATTACTCCCAAGGCTAACTATTGTTACGTAGTAATGCCTTTGGGATTAAAGAATGCCAAAGCTAGATACCAGCGATTGATGAATAAGGTATTTTTCACCCACTTAGGAAAACTCATAGAAGTATATGTGGACGACATGCTCATCAAAACTAAGGACGATTTAACTCTCCTGCTTGACCTCACCGAGGTATTCTCCACAATAAGGAAGTATGGGATAAGACTAAACCCCTCAAAATGCACCTTCGCAATAGAGACCGAGAAGTTCTTAGGTTTTATGCTCATTCAAAGAGGCATAGAGGCCAACTCGAACAAGTGCACGACCATACTAGAGATGAAGAGTCTGACTTGTCTCAAAGAAATTCAACAATAAATGGAAGGTTGGCAGCACTATCCAGGTTCTTAGCAGGATTAGTGTTGAAGTCCCTACCATTATATTTGATCTTCAGAAAGGGAAATTAATTTGACTGGACCAAGGAATGTGAACAAGTCTTTCAAGATTTCAAAGCATTTCTGGGCCAACCCCCATACTCACCTGACCTATTATGGGAGAAGAGCTCGTCCTCTGCTTGGTAGTAGCGAGCCGAGCTATAGCCTCAACTTTGATCCGAGAAGATGAGAATGAGCAGCAAACTATCTACTTTATTAACAAAGCTTTACAAGGAGCAAAACTAAACTACCAAAGGATAGAAAAGTTTGCATATGCTCTTATCCTCACCTTCCAAAGGTTCTGACCTTACTTTCAAGCTCACACTATAAAAGTTCAAACTAATCAACTCATGAAGTACATTTTACAAAAGACAGACTTAGCAAGAAGAATGCTGCAATGGGCTGTGGAATTGTCTGAGTTTGATTTGAAATACAAAGCTCGGACAACAATCAAATCTGAGCACCTCATTGACTTTATAGCCGAATACACTGAAAGTCGGGGAAGCCCTACAACTTGGAGCTTGTATGTAGATGGATCATCCAATAAAGTCAGCAGTGGAGTAGGTGTTATCTTGGAAAATGAGCAAGGAACTCGGATAGAGTTGTCGTTAAGGTTCGAGTTTCCTGCTTCCAATAACCAAGCAGAATATGAGACCTTGCTTGCTGGCTTGAAGCTGGCCAAAGTGGTGGGGGCAGAAAGTTAATAGTATTTAGTGATTCCCAAGTAGTAACTTCACAAGTTAACGTCACTTATCAAGCCAAAGATCCCAACATGAAGATGTACCTAGAAGAAGCATGAGAACAACTAGCACAGTTCTCAGAAGGAGAGGTCCGACACATAACTCAGGAATCAAATGCCTGAGCAGATGCTCTCTCTAAGCTTGCTGATGAGCGGATATTTTATACACTTTTTGGGGGTAATTTCATATATATTTTAGCATGTTTTAATTAGTTTTTAATAGAATTTTATTAGTTTTTAAGCAAAAATTATATTTCAGAACTTTACTATGAGTTTGTGTGTTTTTCTGTTATTTCAGAAATTTTCTGGCTGAAATTGACGGAGCTGAGCAAAAATCTGATTTAGGCTGAAAAAGGACTGCTGATGCTGTTGGATTCTGACCTCCCTACAGTCAGAATGGATTTTTTGGAGCTACAGGAGTCCAATTGGCGCGCTCTCAATTGGGTTGGAAAGTAGACATCCAGGGCTTTCCAGAAATAGATAATAATCCATATTTTACGTGAAGATAGACGACGTAAACTGGTGTCCAGCGCCAGAAACACGTCAGGAACCAGAGTTGAATGCCAGAAACACGTTACAACTTGGTGTTCAACTCCAGAAACAGCCCAGGCACGTGAGAAGCTTAAGTCTCAGCCCCAACAAACATCAAGTGGGCCCCAGAAGTGGATTTCTGCACTATCCATCTTAGTTTACTCATTCTCTGTAAACCTAGGTTACTAGTTTAGTATTTAAACAACTTTTAGAGACTTATTTTGTACCTCATGACATTTTTAGATCTGAAATTTATACCTTTTGGCAGTATGAGTCTCTAAACCCCATTGTTGGGGGTGAGGAGCTCTGCAGCATCTCGATGAATTAATGCAATTATTTTTGTTTCCATTCAAATATGCTTGTTCCTATCTAAGATGTTCATTCGCGCTTAATTATGAAGAAGGTGATGATCCGTGACACTCATCACCTTCCTCACCCCATGAACGTGTGCCTGACAACCACCTTCGTTCTACATCAGATTGAATGAGTATCTCTTAGATTCCTTAATCAGAATCTTCGTGGTATAAGCTGGAATTGATGGTGGCATTCATGAGAATCCGGGGAGTCTAAACCTTGTCTTTGGTATTCCGAGTAGGATTCTAGGATTGGATGACTGTGACGAGCTTCAAACTCACGAGTGTTGGGCATGATAACAAACGCAAAAGAAACAATAGATTCTATTCCGATATGATCGAGAACCAACAGCTGATTAGCCGTGCTGTGACAGAGCATTTGGACCGTTTTCACTGAGAGGATGGGAAGTAGCCATTGACAACGGTGACACCCTACATATGGCTTGCCATGGAAGGAGCCTTGCAAATTTTGAAAGTAAGAAAGCAGTATGTTGCAGAGATTCAGAGGACAAAGCATCTCCAAAACTCCAACATATTCTCCATTATTAAGTAACAATTATTTATTTTATGCTCTTTTATTTTTCGTAATTCAAACTGATAATTATAATTGATATCCTGACTAAGAATAATAAAATAACCATAGCTTGCTTCAAGCCAACAATCTCCGTGGAATTCGACCCTTACTCACGTAAGGTATTTCTTGGACGACCCAGTGCACTTGCTGGTTAGTTGTACAAGGTTGTAAGAAATCTTGATTTTGATATTGGCATTACAATTTCGTGCACCAAGTTTTTGGCGCCTGATGAGCGGATAATTTATACGCTTTTTGGCATTGTTTTAAGTATGTTTTTAGTATGTTTTTGTTAGTTTTTAGTATATTTCTATTAGTTTTTAGTTAAAATTCACTTTTCTGGACTTTACTATGAGTTTGTGTGTTTTTCTGTGATTTCAGGTATTTTCTGGCTGAAATTGAGGGACCTGAGCAAAAATCTGATTCAGAGGCTGAAAAGAACTGCAGATGCTGTTGGATTCTAACCTCCCTGCACTCGAAGTGGATTTTCTGGAGCTACAGAAGCCCAATTGGTGCGCTCTCAATGGCGTTGGAAAGTAGACATCCTGGGTTTTCAGCAATATATAATAGTCCATACTTTGCCCGAGATTTGATGGCCCAAACTGGCGTTCCAAATCAGCTCAAAACTGCCCGGCGTTAAACGCCGGAATTGGCACAAGAATGGGAGTTAAACGCCCAAACTGGCACAAAAGCTGGCGTTTAACTCCAAGAGAAGTCTCTACACGAAAATGCTTCAATGCTCAGCCCAAGCACACACCAAGTGGGCCCAGAAGTGGATTTGTATGTTATTTACTCATCTCTGTAAACCCTAGGCTACTAGTTCTCTACAAATAGAACCTTTTGCTATTGTATTTTCATCTTTGGATCATTTTAGATCTTTTGATCATCTTTGGACATCTAGTTCTTAGATCAGATCTTGGTTCTTCTGGTTTCCTCTCTGGGGCCGAAACCAATGATCACTTTTGTTCTTATGTAAACGGTGGAGTTTCTACACACCATAGATTAAGGTGTGGAGCTCTGCTGTACCTCGAGTATTAATGCAATTACTATTGTTCTTCTATTCAATTCGGCTTATTCTTGTTCTAAGATATTCATTTGCACCCAAGAACATGATGAATGTGATGATTATGTGACACTCATCATCATTCTCACTTATGAACGAGTGCCTGACAACCACTTCTGTTCTACAAGCAAACAAGGCTTGAATGTTTATCTCTTGGATCCCTTAATCGGAATCTTCATGGTATAAGCTAGAATTGATGGCAGCATTCAAGAGAATCTGGAAGGTCTAAACCTTGTCTGTGATATTCTGAGTAGGATTCAATGATTGAATGACTGTGACGAGCTTCAAACTCCTGAAGGCTGGGCGTTAGTGATAGACGCAAAAGAATCAATGGATTCTATTCCAACCTGATTGAGAACCGACAGATGATTTGCCGTGCCGTGACAGGGTGCGTTGAACATTTTCACTGAGAGGATGGGAGGTAGCCACTGACAACGGTGAAACCCTACATACAGCTTGCCATGGAAAGGAGTAAGAAGGATTGGATGAAGACAGTAGGAAAGCAGAGAGACGGAAGGGACAAAGCACCTCCATACGCTTATCTGAAATTCTCACCAATGAATTACATAAGTATCTCTATCTTTATCTTTATGTTTTATTCATACATCATCCATAACCATTTGAGTTTGCCTGACTAAGATTTACAAGGTGACCATAGCTTGCTTCATACCAACAATCTCTGTGGGATCGACCCTTACTCGCGTAAGGTTTATTACTTGGACGACCCAGTACACTTGCTGGTTAGTTGTGCGAAGTTATGATAAAGAGTTGAGATTACAATTGTGCGTACCATGTTGATGGCACCATTGATGATCACAATTTCGTGCACCAGCGCCGTTGCCGGGGATTGTTTGAGTTTGAACAACTAAAGGTTTATTTTGTTGCTTAGATTAGGAATATAGTATTGATGCTATAGAGTCATTAAATTTGAGTCCTTTAATTTCTCTTCAAAATTTTTTTGAAAATATTACTTGTCCTTATTAATTTTTAATTTT
The DNA here is from genome assembly GCF_000817695.3 of Arachis duranensis. Lineage (NCBI taxonomy): Eukaryota > Viridiplantae > Streptophyta > Magnoliopsida > Fabales > Fabaceae > Arachis > Arachis duranensis. Next base: position 93,391,197 of record NC_029775.3, on the reverse strand, counting down.
TCGTGAATTAGTGTCTTGTTCTAAGTTTGGAGTCAATTGCATATTTTATTTTTTCCTTTTAAATTTTTGAATTAGTGTTCTTTGTTTTTTCTTGATCTTCAAATTGTTCTTGTCAATTTTTCTTGTTTGATATTTGGTTTGTCTTGTTCTGTGTCTTTTCTTGTTTTTCTTGTACTTTTTCAAAACATTAGTTTTCAAAAAATTTGTTTTTATCTATAAAAATAATACATCTTTAAAACACGTTATATTTATAGCTCAGTTGGCTAGAGCGTTGGCTTATGTTCTTGGCAATTGGGTATATTCTTTTTAAAACTTTTTCAAAAATAATTTTTCTTTGATTAATTCTTGTGACAAACTTTAAGTTTGTTGTTTTCTTGTTAATCTTTTTTATAATTTTCGAAAATTTTATTGAAGTTTTCTAAAAATTTTAAGTTTGGTGTTCTTTCTTTTGTTCTTGTTGTTCTTGTGAATCTTTAAAGTGTTCTTGAGTCTTCTTTATGATTTGATCTTAAAATTTTTAAGTTTGGTGTTCCTTGGTGTTTTTCCTCCAAAATTTTCGAAAACAAGGAGCATTAGATCTAAAAATTTTAAGAATGAATTCTAGAGTTTCATGATGATCTGTTGAAGTCTGGCTGGCTGTGAAGCCATGTCTAATTTTATTGGACCGAGGTTTCAACTTATCATCACAAGAGCTTGTTGATTTCTATTAATCTTGCTGTTGGAGCAATGATCTGCTAAGGCTTGGCTGGCCATTGGCCATGTCTAGTGTTTTGGACCGGAGCTTTCTTTGAAAGCTTGGCTGGCTATGAAGCCATGTCTAATTCCTGGACCGGAGTCTTAGACTAGCATTGCAATGATTTCTGGAATTCTCATTAAGAATTTCGATATCTCTATTTTCTTTTTCCACTTAATTTTCGAAAAATCCAAAAAAATTTACAAAATCATAAAAACCAAAAATATTTTATGTTTCTTGTTGAGTCTAGAGTCTCATTTTAAGTTTGGTGTCAATTGCATGTTTTTGTTCTTCTTGCATTCATTCATGTGTCTTAAGTGATCTTCAAGATGTTCTCGATGATTTACTTACTCTGATCTTTAATTCTCTTGTCTTGAGTATTTTTTTTGTTTGTCATATGCATTTTCAACTTGTTAGTGTTAGTAGTATACAAACTTTTAAGTTTGGTGTCCTGCATGCATTGTTTATTTAATTTTAGTTGCATTTTGATTATTCCTCATTATTAAAAATCCAAAAAATATTTTTAATTTGTGTCTTTTCAAGTCAATAATACAGAGAATTGAAGATTCAGAACATACAGCAGAGGAATTACACAGAAAAAGCTGGGCGTTCAAAATGCCCAGTGAGGAAGGCAAACTGGCGTTTAACGCCAGCCAGGGTGCCTGGCTGGGCGTTTAACGCCCAAAAGGGTAGTGCTTTGGGCGTTAAACACCAGAATGTGCACCATTCTGGGCGTTTAACGCCAGGATGGCACAAGAGGGAAGATTCTGTTTTCAATCCAAATTTTTTTTCAAGTTTTCAAAATTTTTCAAAATCAAATCTTTTTCAAATCAAATCTTTTCAATCAAATCTTTTCAATCAAATCTTTTTCAAAATCAATTTCTTTCCATTTTCAAAAATACTTGCTATCAATTAATGATTTGATTCAACATTTCAAGTATGTTGCCTTTTCTGTTGAGAAAGGTTTAATGTTTGAATCATATCTTTTCTTGTTAGCCAAGTCATTAATTTTCAAAATCAAATCTTTTTTTAAATTATTTTTCAAATCATATCTTCTCAATCACATCTTTTTAAAACCATAACTTTTCAATCATATA
>NC_029775.3:93388262-93389212 GCF_000817695.3 Arachis duranensis | reverse complement strand
TCAAAATGTTTTTAAAATCTTTTACTTAATTTTCGAAAATTTCTTCCCCTCTTCTCACATCCTTCTATTTATGGACTAACAATATTCCTTAATGCACAATTCGAACTCCATCCTTCTTGATAAGTTCGAATTCTTCTACTTCTTCCTTCCATTTTTCTTTTCCTTTGACACCTCAAGGAATCTCTATACTATGACATAGAGGATTCCATATTTTCTTGTTTTCTTCTCTTTCATATGAGCAGGAGCAAAGACAAAAGCATTCTTGTTGAGGCTGACCCTGAACCTGAAAGGACCTTGAAGCGAAAACTAAGAGAAGCTAAGGCATAGCTCTCTGTAGAGGACCTAACAGAAATCTTCAAAGAAGAAGAACCCATGGCAGCCGAAAACAACAACAATGCCAACAATGCAAGGAAGGTGCTGGGTGACTTTACTGCACCTACTCCCGACTTCTATGGGAGAAGCATCTCTATCCCTGCCATTGGAGCAAACAACTTTGAGCTTAAGCCTCAATTAGTTTCTTTAATGCAACAGAATTGCAAGTTTCACGGACTTCCATTGGAAGATCCTCATCAGTTTCTAGCTGAGTTCTTGCAAATCTGTGACACTGTCAAAACCAATGGGGTTGACCCTGAAGTCTACAGACTTATGCTATTCCCTTTTGCTGTAAGAGATAGAGCTAGGATATGGTTGGACTCACAACCTGAAGAAAGACTAAACTCTTGGGAAAAGCTAGTCAACGCCTTCTTGGCAAAGTTCTTTCCACCGCAAAAATTGAGTAAGCTTAGAGTGGAAGTCCAAACCTTCAGACAGAAGGAAGGTGAATCCCTCTATGAAGCTTGGAAGAGATACAAACAATTAATCAGAAAGTGTCCCTCTGACATGCTTTCTGAATGGAGCATCATAGGTATCTTCTGTGATGGTCTGTCTGAACTGTCCAAGATGTCATTGGA